>NC_086112.1:63516953-63870286 GCF_963921235.1 Mobula hypostoma | reverse complement strand
CTGTATGCCTCCTTGTTACCATCTGAAATTCTGCCAACAGTAGTTGTGTCATTGGCAAATTTATAGATGGTGTTTGAGCTATGCTAGCCACAGTCATCAGAGAGTAGAGCAGTGAGCTAAGCGCACATCCCTGAGGGACGACAGTGTTGATCATCAGCGAGGAGGATATGTTATCACCAATCTACACAGACGGTGGTTTACCGGTGAGGAAGTCAAGGATCTAGTTGCAGAGGGAGGTACAGAGGTTAAGGTTTTGAGTTTTTTTGATCAGAACTGAGGGTATGATTGTATTGAATGCTGAGCTATAGCTAACAAACAGCAATGTGACACAAATATTACTATTATCCAGGTGATCCAAGGCCAAATGGAGAGCCACTGAGATTGCATCTCCTGTAGATCTATTGTGGGTCCAGTTCCTTGCTTAAGCAGGAGTTGATTCTAGCCATTACCGACTTCTCAAAGCACTTCATTGCAGTAGATGTGAGTGCAACTGGGTGATGGTTGTTGAGGCTGCTCACCTTGCTCTTCTTGGGCACTGTTGTGATTGTCGGCCTTTTGAAGCAGGTGGGAACCTCTGACTGCAGCAGTCAGAGATTGAAGTGTCCTTCAACACTTCTGCTGACTGGTTGACACAGATTTTCAGAGCCTCACCAGGTACACCTTCAGGGCCTGACATCTTGTGAGAGTTCACCATCTTGAAAGATGTTCTGACTTTGGCCCCTGAGCCAGAGATCGCAGAGTCACTGGCTGCTGCAGGGATCCTCATAGCTGTAGTTTTATTCTGTCTTTCAACGTGAGCAAAAAAGGTTTTGAGCTCATCTGGGAGTGAAGCATCACTGCCATTTATGATGGTAGATTTCACTTGGTAGGAAGTAATGGCCTGCAAACCCTGATGCAGTTAGCAGTTAGCCTTAATCAATATTCAGGCAAATCCCTGTCCAAAACTATTCTTTTTCCTGTCCCATTACTCTAATCCATTAGCTTCAACAACCTATTAGATTCAGTATTTGAAACCTGTTCTACTTTCTATAGACACATTCCATTTTCCTTCCCAAGCACTCCTGCATTCATTCTGTTCGTTTAATTGTCATTCAACCGTATGTGAATACCCCTGAATAAGCTAAATTACTCCTGGGATTGGATGAGGACAAATTGTTGGTAATATTTACACGTAGGAATTTGAAGCTTTATACCTTCTCCACCTCGGCACCATTGATAAGATATGGACCCGCACTCTGTCAGGCTTCCTTAAGTCAGTGACCAGCTCTTTTGCCGACATTGAGAATTAGGTCATTTTGATCTGCAGCCACCTTAACCCGATCCCTGCTTTCTATCTCTTGACTTCCAGGTCCTAACCACATAATTCAAAAACAAACCCTCTCCCATATCCAAAAAGCCAGTCGCATTTCCAACTCTCTCAACTACTTCAACCCATGGATTACAACCCCCACTCCTTCAAACTCTCCTCCATTGGCAAACACAGCCCCTTCATACTCTGGTATTTCATGAATATCGAATGGATGCCCTCCACCCGAATTCACATGCCCACGTTCATCAGTTGGTAGCATCTAACCCTCAGTCTGAGTTCCTTTCCATCCCAGATCTTCTTTGTATACCTGGGCCTTGCTTCCACTGTGAACTTCCGCACATGGCCGTTGTCCAGAACTTGGACAATAAAATACCCAGAAACGTAAATATTTTGGCTATTGAATTATGAAATGGCATCAAACACAGCAAAGGTGCTTCTACCTGGATGATCTTCCAAAGTTCTCCTCACAAACATTTCTCACTGATGTCTAAATTCAGGTAGTCAGCCAACAGTCCCTGCTTCTGCTAGGGATATTCAACATCAAATTCATAACCGTAGGGTTTTTGCTTGTCTGTGCTTGACCTGATTTCTTACTCATGGATCTGGCCAAAGCTGAGCACCAAAGGGCCACAGCATCCTGGCTGACGACCACTGCACCCCACTTCTGATGGACCTGTCCTAACAAGTGGCCATTCAATGTATGTTTGTGGTATTCTGCTGCTGTAGACATCCACTTCAAGGTTCAGCATGCTGTGCATTCAGAGATGCTCTTATGCACACCATGGTTGTATCATGTAGCTATCTGAGTTATTGTCACTTTCCTGTCAGCTTGAATTAATCTCATTCTACTCTGACTCTCTCATTAACAATGCGTTTTCACCCGCAGTTCACTGGATTTTTGATTTTGTTTTTCCACACCATTCTCTATAAACTCTAAAGACTGTTATGCATGAAAATCCCAGGAGATCAGTAGTTTCTGAGATACTCAAACCACTGTACGTGGCACCAACAATCATTCCACACTCGGAGTCACTTAGACCACATTTCTTCCCCGTTCTGATATTTGGTCTGAACAACTGAACCCCTTGATGATGTCTTCATGCTTTTACGCATTGAATTGCTGCCACATGATTGGCTAATTAGATATAGGTTGTGTATCCTTATCCAAAATACTTGGAGCCGGAATGGTTTTGGATTTTTTCGGATTTTGGAACCTATAACGAGATAACTAAGGATTGCCATCATTTCCAACTCTGAATTTATGTGCTGCCAGTAATCAGTCTTTTTCTTACACTTGTTCATCACGCATACATACTTAATAGTAAAAATATTACATACCATTAATATAATTAAAATATAATTTGTGCAGGGTAACAACAGCAAAATACCAGCATTGTGAGAATACCAGAATCAACTATTGAACAATAAACAAACTTAACAGCAGACTTTCCTCCACCTATAATGCCATGTTTTGATTAAAAGATCACAGTACACTCTATTTGTATTTTACATTTTTTTTTAGGTTTTATGTAAGGTATAAAAACCAATCAGCATTGTAAACTTCTTCTGGTGTTAGATTTTCATCAGCAATGATCTTGCAGATCCACCAATGAATTTCTCTGCTGCTTCCTGATGAGCGGATGCTTTATCTTTACAATTTTTTAAATATTTAAAAAATTACCGCCATGTCTTCTCTTAAATTTCTGCAACTGTCCTGCTGAATATTCACAATTACCTTCAATTTTCAGTTTGTTGTGATAGATCTTTGCTTGTTTCATGTTCAGCATACTGTTAAGCAGCACATGTTCACTCCGAAGCTGATGAATCCCTTCTTTCAAAGCATGATCAAGATCTTCAGTTTTCGCTTTATGCAGTGTTTTTCTATTTTTTATTAACTTCTGTTCATTGCATATATGAGCTCACTTCTCAGAACTGTCAGTGATGTGCAGAGACCTGCACATTTCCTGGGAACCTTCACAGCACTTTGTGAAACTTTCCACAAATGTCATATCAGTGTTCAAAAAAAAAATTGGAGTTTGGAATTTTGGATAAGGGGTACTCAACCTGTATTTGCATTCACAAGCAGGTGTACAGGTGTACCTAACAAAGAGGCTACTGAGTGTATCTTCCTTGCAGAAACACATTTTCAAATTCTTCCTGTTCCATTGCCTAGACAGGCCCCTTAGAAGTGGGGTAGAATGGTAGTCAGTCAGGAAGCTGTGGCCCTTTGGTACTCAGCACTGGCCAGATCCATGAATTTGTAAGTAATCAAGACAAATACAGACAAGCAAATTTCCTGCTGCCCTTCCTCATTGTTATGAGTTTGATGTTGAATACCCCTAGGAGAAGCAGGGTCCAAAAGGAGTGGGACAAGGTTAGAATGGGGAACCGAGGCTTTGGCTCAAGAGGCTTCAGTGAGAAGAGGTAGGTTCTAGAGGCCATTTGGAGTGGCCATTGTGTGAGTGGGCCAGTGTAGGAGTTTCAGGTCTGAGGATTTGGCAAGAGGCACAGGTAGGTAGCAGGTAAAAAGAAATAACATTTTTGATATATAGTAGTTAACCAAAAAATACCAAATAACATCTAAATAAATAAAGAAGGTGCAGAATCAGGTGATGTGTTATAGCTACATGATGTAGGTTGCTCAAGGAATTCAGGCTCAAAGTTGATGACCTGGAATCTGAATTTCAAACACTGTGCTGTATCAGGGAGATGGAGTGTTTTGGATACTGCCTGGCCACTGTTCCAGGAGGCAGATACACCCATTAGATTAACTACTTCAAATTTGGTTTGTGGCCAGGGACAAGAGAGCATAACAGGTGGTGAGGTAGGTGGTAGTGGGGTGGGGGATCCAGGAATTAGCACTGTAGGGGTCTCAGCCCTTGAGCTTGCCCAACATATCTGAGATCCTTGCTCCCTGTGAGGATGAGAGTGCGGATTGTAGGAAGGACAAGCAACCGAAACATGGCTCTGTGCTTCAGGGAGCCATTCAAGAGGGGGGAAGAGAAGAGAAATGTATGTAAACTCAGTGGCCACTTTATTAGGTACACATGCTCAATATATCAGAATGTGGAAGAAATTTTCAGTTATGTAAACGGTAGCAGGGAAGTGAGAGTTTATATTGGACCACTGGAAAATGATGCTGGTGAGGTAGTAATGGGGGAAAAGAAATGGGAGGTGAATTTAGTGGGTACTTTGCACCAGACTTCACTGTGGAAGACACTAGCAGGAGGTCAGTGAGTGTCAGAGAGCAGGAGTGAGTGCCATTGCTATTACAAAGCAAGCTCAGAGGTCTTCAGGTTGATAAATCACCTGGACCAGATGGAAACAACAGGAATTCTGCAGATGCTGGAAATTCAAGCAACACACATCACTCACAGACTATTCCTCTTCTCACCCTGTCTCTTGCAAAAACACCATCCCCTTCTCGCAATTCCTCCGTCTCCGCCGCATCTGCTCTCAGGATGAGGCTTTTCATTCTAGGACGAGGGAGATGTCTTCATTTTTTAAAGAAAGGGGCTTCCCTTCCTCCACTATCAACTCTGCTCTTAAACGCATCTCCCCCATTTCACGTACATCTGCTCTCACTCCATCCTCCCACCACCCCACTAGGAATAGGGTTCCCCTGGTCCTCACCTACCACCCCACCAGCCTCCGGGTCCAACATATTATTCTCCGTAACTTCCGCCACCTCCAACGGGATCCCACCACTAAGCATATCTTTCCCTCCCCCCCCCCGCATTCCACAGGGATCGCTCCCTACACAACTCCCTTGTCCATTCGTCCCCCCCATCCCTCCCCACTGATCTCCCTCCTGGCACTTATCCGTGTAAGCGGAACAAGTGCTACACATGCCCTTACACTTCCTCCCTTACCACCATTCAGGGCCCCAAACAGTCCTTCCAGGTGAGGCATCACTTCACCTGTGAGTCGACTGGGGTGATATACTGCGTCCGGTGCTCCCGATGTGGCCTTTTATATATTGGTGAGACCCGACGCAGACTGGGAGACCGCTTTGCTGAACATCTACGCTCTGTCCGCCAGAGAAAGCAGGATCTCCCAGTGGCCACACATTTTAATTCCACATCCCATTCCCATTCTGACATGTCTATCCACGGCCTCCTCTACTGTAAAGATGAAGCCACACTCAGGTTGGAGGAACAACACCTTATATTCCGTCTGGGTAGCCTCCAACCTGATGGCATGAACATTGACTTCTCTAACTTCCGCTAGGCCCCACCTCCCCCTCGTACCCCATCTGTTACTCTTTTTTATGCACACATTCTTTCTCTCACTCTCCTTTTTCTCCCTCTGTCCCTCTGAATATACCTCTTGCCCATCCTCTGGGTCAAACCCCCCCCCCCGTCTTTCTTCCCGGACCTCCTGTCCCATGATCCTCTCGTATCCCCTTCTGCCTATCACCTGTCCAGCTCTCGGCTCCATCCCTCCCCCTCCTGTCTTCTCCTATCATTTTGCATCTCCCCCTCCCCCTCCAGCTTTCAAATCCCTTACTCACTCTTCCTTCAGTTAGTCCTGACGAAGGGTCTCGGCCTGAAACGTCGACTGCACCTCTTCCTATAGATGCTGCCTGGCCTGCTGCGTTCACCAGCAACTTTGATGTGTGTTGCTTGGACCAGATGGACTACATCCCAGAGTCAGCAGAGAGATTGCTGAAGAGATAACGGATGCATTGGTCATGATCTTTCAAGAATTACTTGATCCTGGCATCGTCCCAGAGGGCTGGAAGATTGCAAATGTCACTCTACTCTTTAAGAAGGGAGGAAGGCAAAAGAAAGGAAATTATTGTCCAGTTAGCCTAACCTCAGTGGTTGGGAAAGCATTGGAGTCTATTATTAAGGATGAGGTTTTGGGGTACTTGGAAACTAATAATAAGTCAAAGTCAGCATGTTTTTATAAAGGAAAATCTTGCCTGACAAATCTGTTGGAGTTCTTTGAGGAAGTAACAAGCAGGATAGACAAAGGAGAGGCAGTGGATGTCACTTACTTGGATTTTCAGAAGGCATCTGATGAAGTGCCACACATGAGGCTGCTAAACAAGATAAAATCCTTCAGCATTACAGGCAAGAAGTGGCAGTGGAGCCTCCCTCATTACTTGGCCCGACCCGGAGTGTCTGACGACGCAACCTGCCGATCGATCCCTGCGGGGTGCGTCCACCAACTGCAAAGAGCTGACAACAACACACTGCATCGATGGAAACCTGGAAAGATGCACTACTTACCGAGGAAGCGTGGGAAAAGAGCTGGGCTGCGGGTCAGATTGAAGCTGAGGGGCTTCAGGGTCCCTATGCCCACCATCCTGCTAGCTAATGTGCAAGCCATAGAGACCAAGGTGGATGATCTTAAAGGGAGACTCACCTACTGCAGGGAGATGTAGAACTGCTGTGTATTCTGTTTCACCGAGACCTGGCTCTCCCCGCCACCCCCGACTGTGCCATGTGACTGGAGGGATTTTTGATCCATCGGATGGACCGCACGGTGTCTTCGGGCAAGACGACGGGAGGTGGTGTCTTCCTACTGATCAACACTGGATGGTGCTCGGACACAGTGGCACTAACAAGCTCCTGCAGCCCAGACCTGGAACACCTGTCGGTGAAGTGTCGTCCCTACTATCTGCCATGGGAATTCACCTCGGTCATACTGACAGTGGTCTACATTCCCCCCGAGGCGGACGTGGAGTGTGCTCTGAACATACTGTATGCCAACGTCAGTAAACTTGAGACCAGGTATCCGGAGGCTTTGCTCATTACAGCCGGGGACTTTAACCAGGCCAACCTCAGAAAGGCACTGCCAAAGTTATGCCAAAATGTCTCCTGCCCCACTAGAGGCCCGAATATACTTGACCACTGCTACACAGCAGTCAAGGATGCCTACCGTTCCGACCCACGACCTCACTTCTGAAAATCAGACCATCAGGCTGTACTCCTCCTCCTGGCTTACAAACAGAAACTGAAGTGGGAGGTCACGGTGTCAAAAGTAGTGTCGCGTTGGACGGAGGAAATGGATGAGGTCCTCCGTGACTGCTTTGAATCGGTGGACTGGTTAGTATTCAAGGACTCGGCAGCTAACCTCAATGAGTATGCCTCAGCTGTCATGGACTTTATTTGGAAATGCACGGAGGACTGTGTGTCTCGCAAGACGATCCGGGTATTCCCCAGCCAGAAACCTTGGATGAATTATGAGGTCAAGTCCCTTTTAAAGGCTAGAGCTGCGGCTTTTAGGTCCGGGGATACCAGTCACTACATGGAATCCAGGCGTGAACTCCGGAAAGCCATTAAGGGCGCCAGGAGGCAATACCAAGCCAAGTTGGAAGTCCAGGCTAACCAGAGGGATGCCAGTAGACTATGGCAGGGTCTAAATGAGATCACTGGGTGCAAAGAAAAGGCTGGAAATATCAATAACTGTAGCGCTTCTCTTCCTGATGAACTTAACGTATTATACGCAAGATTCAAACAGAAGAGGAGTGTCCCGCTCCCTCCAGATGAACCGGACCTGGAGGCATCGAGATTCATCGTCACCGAGGATGACGTTAGAAGGGCCTTCCTGAAGATAAATCCAAGGAAGGCGACGGACCCAGATGGCGTCCCAGGATGGGTTCTCCGGGCCTGTGCAAGTAAGCTAGCTGGAGTACTTGCTGACATCTTCAGCTGCTCCTTGCTTCAGTCTAAGATCCCCTCGTGTTTTAAGAAGGCAATGATAATCCCAGTGCCGAAGAAGAGCAAGGTGGCATGCCTGAATGACTATCGACCTGTGGCTCTGACATCAATTGCTATGAAGTGCTTCGAGAGATTGGTTGTGGCACACATAGCCTACCGGTCAACCTCGACGCTTTGCAATTCGCTTACCGGAGCAACAGGTCAATGGCACATGCCATCTCTCTGGCCCTACATTCCTCCTTAGAACACCTGGAGAATAAAGACACATACATAAGGCTCCTTTTCATTGACTACAGTTCTGCCTTTAATACCATCATTCCAAATAAACTGATTCCTAAGCTCCGGAACCTGGGCCTTAGCACTCAGATCTGCAGTTGGATCTTCAACTTCCTCACAGACAGGACCCAGGCTGTAAAAATAGGGGACAAGCTCTCCTCTACAATCACTCTGAGCACCAGTGCCCCACAAGGCTGTGTACTCAGCCCCCTGCTGTACTCACTGTACACCCATGATTGGGTAGCCAAGTTTCCATCAAACTCAATATATAAGTTTGCTGATGAGACAACAATTGTGGGCCATATCTCGGGTAATGATGAGTTTGAGTACAGAGAGGAAATTAAGAACCTGGTGGCATGGTGCGAAGACAATAACCTATCCCTCAATGTCAGCAAGATGAAGGAATTGGTTGTTGACTTCAGAAGGAGTAGCGGACTGCACGACCCAATTTACATCGGTGGTGCGCAAGTGGAACAGGTCAAAAGCTTTAAGTTCCTCGGGGTCAATATCACAAACGACCTGACTTGGTCCAACCAAGCGGAGTTCACTGCCAAGAAGACCCACCAGCGCCTTTACTTCCTGAGAAAAGTAAAGAAATTTGGCCTGTCCCCTAAAACCCTCGCTAATTTTTGATAGATGCACCGTAGAAAGCATTCTTCTAGGGTGCATCACAACCTGGCATAGAAGTTGTCCTGTCCAAGACCGAAAAAAGCTACAGAAGATCGTGAACACGGTGCAGCACATCACACAAACCAATCTTCCGTCCTTGGACTCACTTTACACCGCACGCTGTCGGAGCAGTGCTGCCAGGATAATCAAGGACACGACCCACCCAGCCAACACACTTTTCATCCCTCTTCCCTCCGGGAGAAGGCTCAGGAGCTTGAAGACTTGTATGGCCAGATTTGGGAACAGCTTCTTTCCAACTGTGATAAGACTGCTGAATGGATCCTGACCCGGATCTGGGCCGTACCCTCCAAATATCCGGACCTGCCTCTCGGTTTTTTTTGCACTACCTTACTTTCCATTTTTCTATTTTCTATTTATGATTTATAATTTAAATTTTTAATATTTACTAATTTTTACTATTTTTGCTATTTTTAGTATTTAATATTTGTAATCCAGGGAGTGGGAAGCGCAGAATCAAATATCGCTGTGATGATTGTACGTTCTAGTATCAATTGTTTGGTGACAATAAAGTATAAAGATACTGGCATAGATAGACAGACAGGAGGCAGGGAGAGGGAATAAAGGGAGCCATTTTCTGGTTGGTTGCCAGTGATAAGTGGTGTTCCTCCGGGGTCAGTGTTGGGTCTGCTATTTTTGACAGTATATGTTAATGATCTGGATGGTGGAATTGATGGCTTTGTGCTCAAGTTTTCAGATGTTACAAAGATAGGTGGAGGGGTAGGTAGTGCTGAGGAAGCAATGCAATTGCAGCAGAACCTAGACAAATTGGAAGAATGGCAGACGGAATACAATGTTGGGAAAAGTATGATAATGCATTTTGGTAAAAGGAACAATAGTGCAGATTATTATCTAAATAGGGAGAAGTTTCAAAAGTCCAATGTGCAGAGGGAATTAGGAGTCCTTCTGTAAGTCTCCCAGAAGGTTAATTTACAGGATGAGTCTGTAGTAAAGAAGACAAATGCAATGTTGGCACTTATTTCAAGGGAAATAGAATATAAAAGCAAGGAGATAATGCTGAGGCTTTATAACTCACTAGTCAGGCCACATTTAGTATACTGTCAACAGTTTTGGGCCCATATCTCAGAAAGAATATGCTGTCATCGGAGAAAGTCCAGAGGAGGTTCCCAAGGATAATTCTGGGAAGGAAGGAAGGGGTTAACATATGAGGAGCACTTGGCAGCTTTGGGCCTGTACTCATTAGAATTTAGAAGAATGTGGGGGGAATCTCATTGAAACCTACCGAATGTTGAAAGGACTAGATAGGGTGGATGTGGAGAGGATGTTTGCTATGTTTGGGGTATCCAGAACTAGAGGGCACACCCTCAGAATTAAGGGGTGACCTTCTAGAATCGAGGTAAGGAGGAATTTTCCATTGTGCCAGAGAGTGGTGTATCTGTGGAATGCTTTGCCACAGACTGCAGTGGAGGCCAAGTCTGTGGGTATATTTAAGGAGGAAATTGATAGTTTCCTGGTCGGTAAGGGCATCAAAGGATATGGCGAAAAGGCAGGCGTATGGGGTAGAGTGGGATCCAGGATCAGCCATGATGGAATAGCGGAGCAAATTCAATGGGGTGAATGGCCTACTTCTGCTCCTATGTCCTATGTTCTAAATGTGATATAAGTGACTTTGACCGTGGAATGACGTTTGGTGCCAGACACAGTGTAAAAAATGAAATCAGATCCTTAGAAAGTGAACACAATCAGAAGATGTAGATGGAGTTAAGAAACTGTAAGGCAAAAAAAAAAATCACTGATGGGAGTTATATGTAGACCTCTGAAATTTTAGAATGCTTATGAGTTGTCTTTATAGAGCAGATTGTGGTTGAGCCCACTGGAGAAAAGCCAGTTCTATATTGGATGTTGTGTAATGAAGCAGATTTGATTGGAGAGCTTAAGGTAAAGGAACCCTTAGGAACCGGTGATCATAATATGATAGAATTCACCCTGCAGTTTGGGGGAGAGAAAGAGAGAAGCTAAGATTGGATGTACTGGTATTACAGTGGAGTAAAGAGATCTACAGAGGCATGACAGAGGAACTGGCCAAAGTTGTTTAGAAGGGGACAGCAGCAGGGATGGTGGTAGAGCAGCAATGGCTAGAATTTCTGGAAGTAATTCTGAAGATGCAGGATCAGTTCATCCCAAAAAGGGAGGATGAGGCAACCATGGCTAACAAAGGAAGTTAAAGACAACATAAAAGCAAAGGAGAAGGCATATAATATAGCAAAAAAAAATTGTGGGGAGCTAGAGGATTGGGAAGTTTTAAAAACCTACAGAAGACACTTAAAAATCAACAAGGAGAGAAAAGATGAAATATGAAGGTAAGCTAGCTAATGGAGGATACAAATTTTTTTCAGATATACAGTATAAAGAATAAAAGATAGGCAAGAGTGAACACAGGACCATTGGAAAATGATGCTGGAGATGTAGTAATGGGCAACAATGAAATTCGAGAGTGTCAGGAGGCAGGAGTGAGTGTAGTTGCTATTACTAAGGAGAAGGTGCTTAGGAAGCTGAAAGATCTGAAGGTAAATAAGTCAACTGGACTGGATGGACTACGTCCCAAGATTCTGAAAGAGGTAGCTGTAGAGATTGTGGAGGCATTAGAAGCAATCTTTCAAGAATCACTAGATTCTTGATACCACTTCTGTGGTTGGTAACATGTTCGAGTCCATTATTAAGGATGAGATCTCAGAGTAGTTGAAGGCACATAATAAAATAGGCCAAAGGGGAAGGATAAAATTCCTTACAGGAAATCTTACCTGACATATCATTTGGAATTCTTTGAGGAAATAATATGCAGGATAGACAAAGGAGAGACTGGATTTTCAGGAGACATTTGACAAGGTGCCACACATGAGGCTGCAAAACAAGATAAGAGTCCATGGTATTCAAGGTTGTTCAATATAATTTCCTGTACACAAGTGTAAAGGAGAATTAAGTAATTGTTACTCCAGATCTGAGGCACCACAAAATGAAACACTACAAGATAAAGAGCACAATAAATATAAATAATAAGATAGTTTATATACATTGATTGTCTGTCCATAAAATGACACTAGGCACTGGGGTGTCTGTACATGAGGTGACTGATAGAAAATGATAAAGTAGTGGTGCTGGTAGGTTGTGGAAGGGTGGGTTAGTGGGTGGAAGCATTGATCAACCTTACCACTTGGGGGAAGTAACTGATTTTGAGGCTGGTGGTCCTGGTATGATGCTACGTAGCCTCCTTCCTGATGGGAGTGGACAAACAGCCCATGAGCAGGGTAGGTGGGATCCTTCATGATATTGCTGGCATTTTCCCAGCACCTTTCTGTATATGTTTCTTTGATGATGGGTGGGCTGGTGCCAGTGATACATTGGGTACTTCTGACTAAATGCTGTAGAGCCTTCCTGTCCACTGAATGTCTCTTCAAGGGATGCCAACCATGAAGTTGTTTAAATCTTCTATTTGACAGGTGTTCAGTGAAGTCCTTTCTCACTGACCCCTCTCTGCGATCTCTGCTACTCTCCGTTCTTCCGCTCTCCCCATCTTTTTATTCTGGCGTCTTCCCTCTCCCTTTTCAGTCCCGTAGAAGGGTCTTGGCCCAAAAAGTGGACTGTTTATTCATTTCCATAAATGCTGCTTGACCTGCCGAGGTCCTCCCGCATTTTGTGTGTGTAACTACAGATTTTCAGCCCTTACTTTTGTACTTACAGTTTCACACAGCAGGTGGCATCCGATTGCACTTATTTGTATTCTTCGGGCCGCTTCAAGGTTTTTTTCTAATCGGCTCTCAGATTGACCCTGATCCTGACCTCCCGATCACCTTTCCAAACGTTCTTTAAGCGGTCGTTATCTCGTCTCTGGTTTGAATGATTTTCTCACCCAACAAACATATTCCCAAATGACAAAGGCAAAAAACGTTAAAGACGAAAAGCTAATAAAATATACGATCTATGTTTTGAAAATATATGATGCAATGGCAAACATTTGGAGAAGAGTGTGCATTTTCCATGTAACAGATCAACTCTCTGATTGAGCCCGAAATTCTCCGATTCCAGCGATCACCCCTTTGTCCGATTTATCTGCCCCGCCCTCCCCTCGCCACCCCACCACACGTCTCTGATTGGTTTGTTTCCCGATCCACTTAGGTTATCTTTCCCCCGATTCCACGCCAACCCTTCCCACCCCACAAACCAACTAATTCAATCTCTCGATCTCCGTAAAGGTGGGAGTTCACAGGGGAAGGTTTTGTAAGGTTCACAGAAGAACGATGCAAAAAGTTTGCCCTACGAGACACTGTGTTACGAAGCTGAAGATAAAACTGGCGCAGAGTCAATTTAACACACCGGTTGAGTGCAATATAAATTACACCCACTTTTCTTTCTTGAAGCCATTGACAGTGAACTCTTTCTATCTCCCTTCTTAAATCGTATTCGCTGATCACATTAATTATTTAATTATAAATTCAAAATTTAATCTGTCCCTTTACCCTTTTAACCCCCGCTGACGTTTATCAGCTTTATTTTTCCTTATAATAAAGATGTCACATGTCAACATCAGCGAATAAAAACTAACTTAAGAGTTTCTTACTATGCCGTTACAAAAAGTAGATATTAGCTATAAAGCAAGGGCAGATGTGTATTTTTAAAGATGTTACCCTGAGACCAGGAATAACAGTTGCAATCTGCTTCATAGCATTCTTGCCTTCAAGTCAGTAAGTCGTGGGTGAAGGGTCACAGCAGGTGATTAGGTTGAAACATTAGAGTGATTGCTGCACTGTTGGGGGTATAGAGATGGTTAATTCTATGCCATTTTTTTCCAGGTGGACCCAATAATCTGTCATTGTTTTGATTAGGAGTCTGGGAAACATTTATATCCCAATCAATAGCACTAAGGTAGGTTATCTGGCGCTGGCAGATTATTGTTTATGGGAGATTTCTGCAGGCTAATTGGCTGTTGCATTTCCAATGTAGGAGTGACACATCAGAAAATACTTCTGAAGATATAAAGAGCTTTGTGAGGTCATAAGTGTCCAAGAAATAATGGGGCAGGGAGTGATTTGATCCCTTGAAACTCCACCTCCCCTACCTGGCTTCTTCTACTCATTATCTCCCACTTCAGCTGGTTCTATCTCCTATCAGCTCCTACCTCATCTCTCGCTAAGAATACAAAACACAGGAAATAGGAACTGGAGTAGATCATTTGACTTGGCAAGACTGCTCCACCATTCAATAAGAATATGGCTGATCTGGACACGGACTCAGTTCCACCTACCTGTCTTTCCCCCCCCCCCCATAACCCTTAATTCCCATACTTTGTAAGAATCTATCTAACAGTGTTTTAAATATACTTAATGAGGTAATTTCTGCTGCTTTGCCTGGGCAGAAAAATTCCAGAGATTCACTACTTTCTGGGAAAAACATTTCTTCCTCACCTCCATCCTAAATCTACTCAGCTGATTCTTGAGACTGTCCCCTAATTCTAGTCTCACCTACCGGTGAAAACAACTTTTCTGTCTCTTGGACAGCTTAGGGAAATGAGCAAAGAAGCAGCAGATGAAAAAGAGTGTAGGGAAGTACGTGGTTATGAACTCAGGCAGAAGGAATAAAGATGTAGACCATAAAGACAAACGATTCTGCAATTGCAGGAAATCTTGACCAACACGCAAAAGTACTGGAGGAGCTCAGCATGTCAGAGCATAATCAACAGTCAACTTTCCAGGCCAAGGTGAAGGGTTCTGATGAAGGTTATAGACCACAACAGCATTCTGCAATCCTACACAATTTAAATAATAATCAGATCTTCTGCTTTTCCTTTCAAAGTGATGATCTCACAGTCACTTCATCTGTCAGACCTTGCCCATTCAGTCAACCTATTTATATCTCCCCACAGACACTCCACATCCTCCACAAAATTTGCTTTTCCATTCAATTTATTGTCATCAGCAAACTTAGCTGCACTATACTTCGAAATTGTTTATCTACACTCAGTGTCCACTTTGTTAGGTACACCTGTACACCTGCTTGTTAATTCAAACCTTTAATCAGCTATCAATGTGGCAGCAACTCATACATAAGAGTATGCAGACATGGTCAAGAGGTTGTTCAGCCCAAACACTAAAATATAGAAGATATGTGATCTAAGTGACTTTGACTGTGGAATGATTGTTGCTGCTAGATGGAGTGGTTTGAGTAGCTCAGAAACTGCTGAACTCCTGGAATTTTCAAGCATAATAGTCTCAAGGGTTTGCAGAGAATGGTGTGAGAAAAAACATCTTGTGAGCAGCATTTCTGTGGGGAAAAATGCTTTGTTAATGCGCAAGGTCAGAGGAAAATGGCTAGACTGGTTCAAGCTGACAGGAAGGTGGCAGTAACTCAAATACCCATGCATTACAACAGTGGTGTGCAGAGCAACATCTCTGAATGCACAAGATGGCGAACCTTGAAATGAACAGGCTACAGCAGCAGAAGACACAAGCCATTTTATTAGGTACAGGCGGAACAGGCAATTGAGTGCATATTAGACTATAGCTATTGGCTGAGTGTCTGATCACAGCTGAAGTGGATGGACTATAACATCAGAAAACCACACCAAGATCCACTCCTGTGGCCTCTTTTTAGGTACATCCCTGTACCTAGTAGAGTGGGCACTGAGTGTATATCATGAATAGCTGCAGACCCAGCACTGACTCCAGAGGTAGTCTGCTCACCACTGATGTCAACCCGAAACACATGTTCATTCCAACTCTCCACCTTTTATTGGCTAACTAATCATCCACCCATGCTAATATATTACTCCCAATTCCATGCAGATGTCTTTTATGCTGCATCTTATCGAATGCCTTCTGAAAATCCAAGTGTATATCATCCACTATCATCCACCTCTTCCCCCTATTCATTGACTTCATTATATAGAACATAGAACATAGAATAGTACAGCACAGTACAGGCCCTTCAGCCCGCAATGTTGTCCCGACCCTCAAACCCTGCCTCCCATATAAGCCCCCACTTTAAATTCCTCCATATACTTGTCTAGTAGTCTCTTAAACTTCACTAGTGTATCTCTCTCCACCACTGACTCGGGCAGTGCATTCCACGCACCAACCACTCTCTGAGTAAAAAACCTTCCTCTTATATCCCCCTTGAACTTCCCACCCCTTACCTTAAAGCCATATCCTCTTGTATTGAGCAGTGGTGCCCTGGGGAAGAGGCGCTGGCTATCCACTCTATCTATTCCTCTTACTATCTTGTACACCTCTATCATGTCTCCTCTCATCCTCCTTCTCTCCAAAGAGTAAAGCCCTGGCTCCCTTAATCTCTGATCATAATGCATACTCTCAGAAACCAGGCAGCATCCTAGTAAATCTCCTCTGTACCCTTTCCAATGCTTCCACATCCTTCCTATATTGAGGCAACCAGAACTGGACACAGTACTCCAAGTGTGGCCTAACTAGAGTTTTATAGAGCTGCATCATTACATCGTGACTCTTAAACTCTATCCCTCGACTTATGAAAGCTAACACCCCATGAGCTTTCTTAACTACCCTATCAACCTGTGAGACAACTTTCAGGGATCTGTGGACATGTACCCCCAGATCTCTCTGCTCCTCCACACTACCAAGTATCCTGCCATTTACTTTGTACTGTACGTTGGAGTTTGTCCTTCCAAAGTGTACCACTTCACACTTCTCTGGGTTGAACCCCATCTGCCACTTTCTCAGCCCACTTCTTCATCCTATCAACTTCTCTCTGCAATCTTCGACAATCCTCTACACTATCTACAACACCACCAACCTTTGTGTCATCTGCAAATTTGCCAACCCACCCTTCTACCCCCACATCCAGGTCGTTAATAAAAATCAGAGGTCCCAGAACAGATCCTTGTGGGACACCACTAGTGACAATCCTCCAATCTGAATGTACTCCCTCCACCACAACCCTCTGTCTTCTGCAGGCAAGCCAATTCTGAATCCACCTGGCCAAACTTCCCTGGATCCAGGCCTTCTGACTTTCTGAATAAGCCTACCATGTGGAACCTTGTCAAATGCCTTACGAAAATCCATATAGATCACATCCACTGCACTACCCTCATCTATATGCCTGGTCACCACCTCAAAGATCTCTATCAGGCTTGTTAGACATGATCTGCCCTTCACAAAGCCATGCTGACTGTCCCTGATCAGACCATGATTCTCTAAATGCCCAGAGATTCTATCTCTAAGAATCTTTTCCAACAGCTTTCCCACCACAGATGTAAGGCTCACTGATCTATAATTACCCGGACTATCCCTACTACCTTTTTTGAACAAGGGGACAACATTCACCTCCCTCCAATCCTCCGGTACCATTCCTGTGGACAACGAGGACATAAAGATCCTGGCCAGAGGCTCAGCAATCTCTTCCCTCGCCTCGTGGAGCAGCCTGGGGAATATTCCGTCAAGCCCCGGGGACTTATCTGTCCTAATGTATTTTAACAACTCCAACACCTCCTCTCCCTTAATATCAACATGCTCCAGAACATCAACCTTACTCATATTGTCCTCACCATCATCAAGTTCCCTCTCATTGGTGAATACAGAAGAGAAGTATTCATTGAAGACCTTGCTCACTTCCACAGCCTGCAGGCACATCTTCCCACCCTTATCTCTAAATGGTCCTACCTTCACTCCTGTCATCCTTTTGTTCTTCACATAATTGAAGAATGTCTTGGGGTTTTCCTTTACCCTACTAGCCAAGGCCTTCTCATGCCCCCTTCTTGCTCTTCTCAGCCCCTTCTTAAGCTCCTTTCTTGCTTCCCTATATTCCTTAATAGACCCATCTGATCCTTGCTTCCTAAACCTCATGTATGCTGCCTTCTTCCACCTGACTAGATTTTCCACCTCATTTGTCACCCATGGTTCCTTCACCCTACCATTCTTTATCTTCCTCACCGGGACAAATTTATCCCTAACATCCTGCAAGAGATCTCTAACCATCGACCACATGTCCATAGTACATTTCCCTGCAATAACATCATCCCAATTCACACCTGCAAGTTCTTGCCTTATAGCCTCATAATTTGCCCTTCCCCAATTAAAAATTTTCCTGTCCTCTCTGATTCTATCCTTTTCCATAACAATGCTAAAGGCCAGGGAGCGGTGGTCACTGTCCCCCAGATGCTCACCTACTAAGAGATCTGTGACCTGACCTGGTTCATTACCTAGTACTAGATCTAGTATGGCATTCCCCCTAGTCGGCCTGTCCACATACTGTGACAGGAATCCGTCCTGGACACACTTAACAAACTCTGCCCCATCCAGACCCTTGGAACTAATCAGGTGCCAATCAATATTAGGGAAGTTAAAGTCACCCATGATAACAACCCTGTCATTTTTGCACCTTTCCAAAATCTGCCTCCCAATCTGCTCCTCTGTATCTCTGCTGCCACCAGGGGGCCTATAGAATACCCCCAATAGAGTAACTGCTCCCTTCCTGTTCCTGACTTCCACCCATACTGACTCAAAAGAGGATCCTGCTACATTACCCACCCTTTCTGTAGCTGTAATAGTATCCCTGACCAGTAATGCCACCCCTCCTCCCCTTTTTCCACCCTCTCTATCCCTTTTAAAGCACTGAAATCCAGGAATATTGAGAATCCATTCCTGCCCTGGTGCCAGCCAAGTCTCTGTAATGGCCACTACATCATAATTCCATGTATGTATCCAAGCTCTCAGTTCATCACCTTTGCTCCTGATGCTTCTTGCATTGAAGTACACACACTTTAGCCCTTCTCCCTTTCTACCTTTACACTCTTCATTCTGTTTCTCTTTCCTCAAAGCCTCTATATGTTGGATCTGGCTTTACTCCATGCACTTCTTCCACTGCTCTATCGCTCTGGGTCCCATCCCCTTTGCAAATTAGTTTAAACCTTCCCGAACTGTGCTAGCAAACCTACCTGCAAGGATATTGCTCCCCCTCGAGTCCAGGTGCAACCCATCCAATCTGTACAGGTCCCACCTTCCCCAGAAGAGATCCCAATGATCCAAAAACCTAAAACCCTGCACCAACTCCTCAGCCATGCATTCAACTGTCATCTCCTCCAATTTTTACCATCACTGTCATGTAGCACTGGCAGCAATCCTGAGAACGCCACCCTTGAGGTCCTGTTCTTCAGCCTTCTGCCTAGTTCCCGAAACTCACACTTTAGGACCTCATCCCTCTCACTGCCTATGTTGTTGGTCCCAACATGTATCATGACTTCTGGTTGCTTTCCCTCTCGTACAAGGATGTCGTGCACCCGGTCAGAGACATCCCGGATCCTGGCACCCGGGAGGCAACAAACCAATGCGGGTGTCCTTCTCACGTCCACAAAATCTCCTGTCTGCTCCCCTGACTATAGACCTCCAATGACGACAGCTGTCCTCTTCTCCGTCCCACGCTTCTGCACCACCGGGTCAGACTCAGTGCCGGAGGCCCTGCCACCGTGGCTCACACCTGGTCGGTTGTCCCCGCCAACAGTATCCAGGACGGTAAACTTATTATTTACGGGAATGTCTACAGGGGTGCTCTGCACTACCTGTCTGCTCACCTTCGCTTTCCCCCCTCTGACTGTCACCCAACAATCTGCTTCCGACAGCCTAGGTGTGACTACCTCCCTGTAGCTCTCATCTTTGACTGCCTCATTCTCCCTTATGAGTCGAAGGTCATCCAGCTGCTGCTCTAGATTCCTTACACGGTCTTCCAGATTGCCCAGCCGTATGCACTTCTGGTAGATGTGACTCTGCGAGAGAGGGGCGTTCCCCCAAGATTGCCACATCTCACATGAGAGGCACATCACCGTCTCAGGAGACATTGTAAAGACTAACTGAGAGCAAGTTTGCCCTCCACCTCTTCTCGTCGAAGCCTCTCGAGTTAAAGCCTCAAAGCTCCACTCCTTCACTGGCCCACTCACTCACTGGCCGCTTTTCCTCAAAGAACTCCAGTAACTTTGTCAAACAGCGCTTGCCCTTTCTGAATCCATGCTGTGTCTGCCTGACGAACCACTTCTATCTAGATGTCTTATAATTTCTTCGTTAATGATAAATTCAAGTATTCTCCTGATTACAGATGTTAAGCTAACTGGCCTACAGTTACCTGCCTTTTACCAACATCCTTTTTTAAAACTGTGGCTTAACATTCGTGTCTTCCAATCCACCAGAATCTGCCCAGAGTATAGAGAAATTTGGTAAGTTACCACAAGTGCCCCTGCTGAAACTACTGCCATTTCTTTCAGTACCCTGGGTGCATCCCATCAGGACCAGGGAACTTGTCTATCTTTAGGCCCACTGGTTAGCTCAGCACTATCCCGTTAGTGACACTGATTGTATTGAGAACCTTACCTCATATCGTATCTGTGACGTTTCTCTTTGACATGTTAGTTATGTCCTCCACAATGAAGACCAACACAAAAATAGTCATTCAAAGCCTTGGTATTTCTGCATTACCCAATATTAATTCTCATTTTTCATCTTTCATTCAGTTAGCCATTCCTTTCTGCTTTATATAATCATAAAAATTATGATTAGTACGGGCATCAAAGGTTACAGAGGGAATGGAATTGAGAGGGATAATAAGTCAGCCATGATGGAATGGCAGAGCAGACTCAATGGGCTAAATGGCCTAATTCTGCTCCTATGTCTTATGGTCTTATAAAAATCTTTACTACCTGCTTTTATATTTTGTGCTAGTTTACTTTCATTATCTATCTCTCCATTCTTTATTGCTTGCTTAGTGGTTCTTTATTGCTTTTTTAAAAATATTCTAGTTTCCTACTACTCTCGGTGACTTGAATATACAAGCTTTAAATTTGATGTCTTCCTATATTTCCTTAATTATCCGAGACTGGGTCTCTCCACCCTGACTGTCCTTGCTTTTAACTGGAATATACTGTATTTTCATTGAGCACGGTGAAAAATCTCTATGAAAGTCTTAAACAGTTCCTCACTGTGTTCCCAGTCTGCTCTTCCCTTACCCCATTGTAGTCTGTCTTCTTATATACCGGTTCTGGGTTAAACTATTGCACCTTCTATGAGAAATTCACACATACTCATTCTAAGATGATCTCAAACTACAAGATATTTAATTTTACCTGTCCCATTGCACAAGATCAGATCTAAGATTGGATTTTCCTTTGAAGGTTCAGTAACATATTGTTCAAGAAAGCTGTCACAGTTGCATTCTGAGAAGTCATCCTCAAGACTGCCTCAGCCAACTTGACTCACTCAATCTATGTGCAAATTAAAGCCCTCCCATGACATTAGCCCTTCCAGTCTTAACATGCCGCAGATGTAAGAACTCTTCTGCGATATCTGTAGTCCTGACCAATCTGAACCATTGATCATCTTTTGCCACTACAGATGCTGCCCGATCTGCAGAGTTCCTTCAGCAGCTTATTTTTATTTTTTTTCCACCATTCAATAATACGGCTGATCTGACTGTTGCCGTCAACCTCCACTTCCCTTCTCAATGTCCATAAGTATCGATTCCTCTGTAGATTAAAGATATATATCAGCTTTGACTATACTTAATGTCTCAGCCTCCATAAATAACTAGGTTGGAAAATTCCAGAGATGTTCAACTTTCTGTGAGAGAGGGTTTCACCTCAGTCTTAAATGGGAAACTCTTCTAAGTCTTGAAGGGCAATACATAAAGCCAGATAATATTGCTACTCCACATTCTGTTTCATTCTTTTTACTGCTTTGTCTTTGTTTTCTTTTAATGGAAATGATGGTATTTATCTATATTTATGTTATGAAGCTCTTTTATAGTAATGATGCTACCGGTCTCTATTAGGGTCTCTATTAGTATACATTTATGGTATAGTCTATATTACTGTGTGAAGCAATGATAGTGTTATTTCGTAAGGCTATTTCATATTCTGAATGGAATTGTGTAGTGGTGATATTGTACATCACCGTTAATTGCACAGTATCATAATAGCTATACAGTATTAAACCATCGTCACCCACACCTCAGATAGTATCACCCTCGTAGCTATAAGAGTAACAGCAATATTATCTTGCAATTGCGTTGTAATGACACAGTTAATCTCCGTATTTGTGTTATAGTTGTGTAAGTGCGTCTCTTTATTGTTGCTGTACTATTACTCTATAATTACTGTTTCCATTACGGCCAAAATAAGCAGGGAAGTGCCCGGACCGCTGACTTTCCGTCAGAAGCGAGATTAGGGGATGGGCGAGCCTACTGACCCTGCGATGTCAGGGAGACAGACGGCGTCACATTGCCCCAGCACAGAGCGATTCACGCCTAGGGAAAGCCGGGGGATCAGGAAGGCAGAACACAAAGCCGGAGAACTATGTGTGACTTTGCAGGAAAAGGGTGAAGCAGGTCATTGCTGATCATGGAAGCGCTCGTGTAAACATTGCAGGCTGAGTGTGCTGGGGGAAAATCGCCGACACCCGGGAGTTTAACTTAAAAAAAGGTCTATGCAGCTAAATAGAGTAAAACTATGAGCAGATTTTGGAACCAACTGCTGGCTGGAAGCTCTGAAGTGGATTGGTGTGAGGGGAATTACATGATCGTCTCCAACATTGCTGAATTTTACAACACGGTCTGTATGAGGGTTATTTTAAAAACAAGACTTGCATTGAAAAAAAATGTTCTCATGCAGTTAAAAAGCTGGCGGAATGAGCTTTTATTAATTTTACCAGAGGAAAGAGGCGGCTGGGGCAGGGAAGTTGCTGAGGAATTTTTGTTGTTGTTTTAGTCAATGCGGAAGTTTGGCAGAAGGGATGGTTTGTGCGTTCACTTAAGTAAGCAGGACGATAGGCGTCTCTCCTCCAGCCGAGACCCGCTAAACGGGCAATGGGCTTCTCTTTAAGTTCGCATCCTTGAAAGTGTGTCCAAAGTTATGTCCATTTGTTGCACGTCCTTCTAAAATAACTTTAATCTTGCGTGTAAGAATTACTCTAGGATGCCGTCTGGCGATTATTTGCTGAAGTATTTGAGGAAACTTCAGCTATATTGGAGATTAGTAGTACAAAGAGGGCCCTTCCTCTCACTCAGTTTGCTGCTGCATCTGCTCATGAGTTGTTTAGGTAGGGCTTTTCCTCACTTGCTTCCTCAGAAATGCATTTCCTTATCTATGTTAATTTTTCACATCTTTTATCCCTCCGCCAAAACAACACAACACTTCACTTTTCAAGAGAGACTGTTAAAGCCAGAATGCAGTCATAACAAAAGTGTTTGGATTAGTATAAAGTTTTTTTTAAAAAATTGACCTTTAGGTATCCCAAAACGCTTTATAAGAAATTAGATATCTTGAGGGGTGACACTTCTGTGGTGTAGAACATGTGACAACTTTTACACCGCAAACTCCCATATGCAGCAATGTGATAAGGACCATCGGCAAAGTTAATTATAGGATAAATATCATAAACCAGAGAAATTCTGCAGATGCTGGAAATCCCGTCCGGTCTCGGCCTGAAACGTCGTCTGTACTCTTTTCCATTGATGCTGCCTGGCTTGCTGAGTTCCTCCAGCATTTTGTGTGTGCTGTAATGGGATAAATATGTGCCATGAAGGTTTGTTTGTGAATAGGCTGTGCTCTTTTTCAAAATACTGCCTTGTGATCTCAAAGCCTGAAAGAATCTACCATCAGGCTTAAGGACAGCTTCTAGAAACATGATTTTATGAAAGGGATAGATAAGTCAGAGGCAGGAAAGTTGTTTCCACTAGTAGGTGAGACTAGAACTAGGGGACCTAGCTTCAAGATTCTGGGGACTAGATTTAGGACGGAGATGAGAAGGAACTGCTTTTTCCAGAGAGTGGTGAATCTGTGGAATTCTCTGTCCAATGAAGCAGTGGAGGCTACCTCAATAAATATATTTAAGACAAGGTTGAATAGATTTTTGCATAGTAGGGAAATTAAGGGTGAGGGGGAAAAGACAGGTAGGTGGAGATGAGTCCATGGCCAGATCAGCCATGATCTTATTGAATAGCAGAGCAGTCTCGACAGGCCAGATGGCCTACTCCTGCTAATTTTATGTTCTACTCTGCTGTTGTAAGACTATTGAATGATTCCCTAAGACAGTAACAGACCTGACTTCACAATCTACCTTGTAGACCTTGCCTCATTTTGTTTACTAGCATTCATTGTCCTTTTTCTGTGGCTGTTACACATACATTCTGTTATTGTTTTACCTTAATGCACTGTTTTGATGTATTGATCTATACAAACAACATGCAAGACAAGCTCTTCACTAAATCTCAGTATATGTGCCAGTAATAAACCAATAACAATAAACCCATAATAATAATAATAACAATACAAGACCTCCAAAATCACATTGTTGTTGCATTCCATTTCAACTCCCCTTCCCACTACCACACTGACCTGTCCGCACTCAGTCTCCTCCCCTGGCAGGGTGAGACCAAACACAAAACTACAAGAACAAGATCACATATTCTGCTTGGGCAGTCTGCAACTCAATGGTATGGACATGGAAATTTCCAGTTTCAAGTAACCCTAACCATTATCCCCTGTGTTCACCTCCCCCGCCCCAACTTCTGATCCACCTCTGGCCCTCACATTTTAGTTCCCTTAGGTGTATCCTCTGTCCAGTCTTCCTATCACACTTTTTTCACCCCTACCCCACGCTGATTTTATCCACCAGTAACTACATCTTCTCCCCCCATCTCTTCCATGAATACTCCTCATTATCACCTTCATTATTATTCAGATTCCCACACTTGTAGCCGTTGTGTGCCCAAAAAGTTCTATTTTAACTTCATCAGTCCACAGGACTTGTTTCCAAAATGCATCAGGCTTGTTTAGATGTTCCTTTGCAAACTTCCAACGCTGAACTTTGGCCGCAATGAGCAAAGGTATGTTTGGAGAAAAAAGGGTGCAGAATTTCATGAAATGTACGCCTGTCCAACTGTTAAGCAACTGTGAATCGATCATGCTTTGGGCTTGTGTTGCAGCCAGTGGCACGGGAAACATTTCACTGGTAGAGGGAAGAATGAATTCAATTAAATACCAGCAAATTCTGGAAGCAAACATCACACCGTCTGTTTAGAAAAAGCTGAAGATGAAAAGAGGATGGCTTCTACAACAGGATAATGATCCTAAACACACCTCAAAATCCACAATGGACTACCTCAAGAGGCGCAAACTGAGGGTTTTGCCATGGCCCTCACAGTCCCCTGACCTAAACATCATCGAAAATCTGTGGATAGATCTCAAAAGAGCAGTGCATGCAAGACGGCCCAATAATCTCACAGAAGTAGAAACCTTTTGCAAGGAAGAATGGGCGAAAATCCCCCAAACAAGAATTGAAAGACTCTTTGCTGGCTACAAAAAGCGTTTACAAGCTGTGATACTTGCCAAAGGGGGTGTTACTAAGTACTGACCATGCAGGGTGCCCAAACTTTTGCTTCGGGCCCTTTTCCTTTTTTGTTATTTTGAAACTGTAAAAGATGGAAATAAAAAAGTAATCTTGCTTAAAATATTGAAGAAATGTGTCATCTTTAACTTTATGCCTTTTGGAAATCAGGTCATCTTTTACTCGCTTAGTTATTCACAGTAACGGAAATTTTGACCAGGGGTGCCCCAACTTTTGCATGCCACTCACTGTAAGTATATTTTTGGGCTCTAGTCTTTAGGAAGAGAATTGTATCAAGACCTTACTGATACAGAGTCACCAGCAGTCCAGCACTGCTGATATTTTTTTCACATTCTGCAATATTTACTGAACACATTGATTACAGGCAGTAGTTTTAGGCTGTCAGATCATGTCAGAAGCATGAGGAATGTGCACTTTGTATACCTTCAGATCTTGAAAAGGAGGCCAAAAATTTAAAAATACCTAAGATTCAGGTGGATGCTCTACTGAGTTTTGTACATTATCATGCATTTTTGTTTTCTATGTGGTCCAATAATTAACTGTAGCAATAATTAATTTGCAGGAACTTGTATTATTCATCACTGTGTAATCATGTTGCACAGATAGATCTGATTTTGTTGCTATTCACATTTCAATTTCTCAATGAATTTATGTTCTTCAGTAAGGTTTGTTCTTGTTAAAGTTGTCTGGCAATAGTTCGACTGCTGCTTGTTCTTTTCAAAGTATTGTTGTATTGTCATATTTATAGTGACCTATTGTGTTTGCATTGTTTACATAATATGCATTTATTTTAACTTCTGTTTTGCAGATCAGCAATGTTCTATTTTTTGTGTTGCCACCAATATGCATGTACTTATTCCGGCAGTATGCAACATGTTTCAACAGTGGAATATATCTAATTTGGACTCTGCTTGTTGTTGTAGGTAAGTTGTTTGGTTTCAGCCATTTTACAGAGATACTTAATTACTTACTGCCCATTATGCTGCTGGCATTTAGGGCAGCAATGAAGGTCCTCCATCTCTGTCTGTCCTTGGCCATCAGACCATCGCACGCAGACATAGAAGATCCTTCATTGCTGTTTCTGTAACAGCGCTGTTAGCCCTGAGCTGAACCCCTGAGCCCGGAGGACCACTCTTAGTCTGGCCTCTACCCTTTGACCTGTTTGGCATGGTGACCCTACCAAGAGCCAAAGCATAAAGCCTTGACTCCAGCCAACATAGCTCTCCGGGTTATTGAGGCATACAAGCCTCCAAACCACAACAAGGTTGTGATCCTCTTGGAGGATTTTATAGGTATGTTTTCCATTAAAAATTTTGAAATGTTTTAAAGGCCAAGTGATGTTTACTTCATGAATCAATGAAGATGTGTAATTGTAAACAGTTGAGGTTACTGTGTTGTAAATTATTGAATGATTTTGCCACAATTGATGTGGTCAAGTAATATTTAAAACATGACAAAATAATTATAAAGTATATGATAAGATAATTTGCACTTTTGTTTTGTTTTTAATTCATGCCTTATGCATCTTATTTGTAAATTTTAACAAATTTTGTATTCTTGATCTCAAAAGTCAAGAGGTTAAGTTACAACTTTATAAAACTCTGATTAGGCCACATCTGGAATATTGTTTACAGTTCTGGTTGCCCCACTATAGGAAGGATGTTGAGGCACTGGAGAGGGTGCAGAAGAGTTTACCAGGATGCTGCCTGGTTTAGAAGGCATATGCTATCATGAGAAGCTGGAAAACTTGGGTTGTTTTCTCTGGAGTGGAGGAAGCTGAAGGGAGATCTGACAGAGGTTTATAATTTTCAGATTTTCTTTATATCAATATTACAGGGAGGGAAAGAGAAAAATCAGTCATTTTTTTAGAATTAGTAAAGGCACTTTAGTTGTAGAGTCTGGGTTTATTGAATGTTCAGCTAGATCATAGGGATGGGAGAGTGGCAGAATTGGAGTGGAGTAAGTGTACCAATCAGTCACAATCCCCATAGGCCATGGAATGGACAAATGAGCAGGATTTCTACCTCTAATCACCTGGAAATGAAGCACATGTGTTCACAGTAATAACAGTGTGCTGATAGTTTACTGTCATGAACAGTGACAGTTTGTGTTTGTCATTCCTTTCTCCCTTTAGCATTTACAGTTTATAAATGAAAAGCAGATATTACTAGATAATGATTTGTGCCAAAATAGAGAAACACAAAACATAATTTTCTTTATTCAAAAACCAGTCTCCAAAACATTTAATAAGTAACATGTAGCATGATTTGTGCACACTGACAATCAGAATCAACGTGTATACAAAAACAACTCTGGTGGGACTCAGGAGGTTAAACAGCATTGGTGAAGGAAAAAGCTTTAGGCTGATGTTTTGGGCTGAGACTCTGCATCAGGACTGAGAGCAAACAGGAAAAAATGCCAGGATATAACAGTACAGAGGAAGAGGGATAGGATGGGGGTGGTAGGTGATGAGGGAAACCAGATGGGGAAGGGATGATGTGCTGGTAGAACCATGTGCAGGAGGTGGATAATGGGAGAATGAACAAATGGAGAAGAACACGTGGTGGATGGGTAACGTGTGTGGGAGGAGAATATTAGGGGTGGAGGGGAGGGGCTCTGAAGTTAGTTAATGTCAAGCAAAAGTTCAGTGTGCTCTAACTACCCAGCACTCATAATAATATTAATCTGGCTGAATAACCAACCACATCAAGGATTTTTCACAAACCAGAAAAAAATCACAAGTTTTAATTAATCTTTAACATTTTATAAAGTAATAAAGATTGGAAATGAACGTAAGACAAAATCTGAACTACCACAAACATTTAAAAAGAAGTTAATAATTAAAATCTGTGTTTAACATCCATATAAAAAAGGTTAAAGAGTATAAGACTTGAAGGAAAAAACCTATAATTGCTCAGAGTCAGCTGACAGTCAGAAGTTTGGACAGGAAATAAAAAGCAGTAGAAGCAATTAAGATATAAAAAACAGTAGCAAATGACTAAAAGATTAATAAGGGGAAAAAATAGGAGATAAAGTTTGCCAGAAAATAGGAAGTATTTTCCCACAGATACATAAAATAATTAACACAATGGTTCAAAGTTCAAACTACATTTATTATCAAAACATGTATACACTGCACAACCTCGAGATTCATCTCCTTATAGGCTGCCATAAAACAAAGAAACCTCAAAAGAACCCACCAAAAAAACCTGTCAAACGTCCAATGTGCAGAGAGAGAAAAAAAAATCATGCAAATAGCTTCAGAACCAGAGTTTTATGAAAGACATGAAGCTAGACATCACTGCACCTGGTGCAGGCAACAGCCACAGCTCATTCCAAAGCCGAGTAAAGGTTGCGAAACCACAGATGCAAAGCCAGGCATCACTGCAGTCCAACATAGAGCTGAGTAAACGTTGTGAAGCAGTGAGCAGAACTGGCTCATCCCTTGCCTCTGGTCCTGACACCCTGACCTTTCCAATCTGACTCAGCGCTTTAATCGTCCAAACAACGAGTCGTTGATTGCTCTGGGGCCCGGACCCCTCCGCCACAATTTGGCCCGTACCCTACCTTTCCAATTCAGCACGGCACTTAAATCGATCAGAGATTGGAACTTCCCCGATGACTCCAACTCAAACCCTGTTTTGACCCTGACTCCGCTTGCCTCAAACAGACCTTCCCTCCGCCTCCGCCTCCACCACCGCTCGTCTCTGCTTGCCTCAACCACCTTTTGCTTGTCTCTCCATTGTGAACATTGATCATTATTAATAAAGTCTTAATAATGAGGTATACAGTAGTGTCCTTTGTTTTGCTTTTTGCCACCCGTAAGCAGTCGATGGCATCACCAGCGCCATCTTAAACCAGTGCTGTAGAAACTGAAATTAAGGAGGAGGCAAATAATTTAAACAGGGATTTTGTATCAATCTTCATTGTTGAGGATACAAGTTACACCCCAGAAATTGCTGTGAAGTGGAACGGAAGTGAGGAAAGAAGTCGGGAAAATTTTAGCCACTGGTATAGTGACATGGTTCAACCTGTTGGAACTATAGGTGATAAGTCTTCAGGTCTAAATGGGCTTCATTCTAGGATCATAAAACAGGTGACCAGAGACAATTAATGTGCTTGTTTTAATTTTCCAAAATATCGTAGGTTCGGAGAAAGTTCCAATAATTGGGGAAAAAAAAACTCAGATGTAATTCACAAAGGAGGGAACATAGAAAGTAGGATGCTAGAGGTCACAAAAATGTCGGCTTTGTCATAGCATAAATGTTGGAAGCTATTGTTAAAGAATGTATACAACTTAGAAACATTCAAGTCAAAGCCAACATGGGAAAACATTTGACCAATTTATTGCAGTTCATGTGCTGCAGGTAAGGGGAGCTGGTGGATGTACTGTTCTTTACAGGAGACATCTCATAAGATGATGTACCAAAGGTTATTGCAGAAAAAATGCAGAAGGAAACACATTGTCACGGGTAGAGGACTGAATTAGTGACAGCAAACAGAGCTTAGGCACTAATGGATCTTTTTCTGATTGGCAAGGTGTAACAAGTGGTGTGGCACAGGGATGGTGAAAGATTGTAGAGTACTGAGTTACCCTGGGATATGGGTGACCATGTGCATGATATTCTGGTATGACAAGCAGTCAGGAAATCTAACAGAATCTTACATATATTGTTAGGGGAAATTAATAAAAAAGTCAGAGGTAATGCTTCATTTGAATGGGGCATTGGTTAGATCCATATCTGAGTACTGTATGTGGTGTTGGTCTCCTTATATAAGGAAATTTATTAATGTGTTGGCAGTAGTTCAGAGGTTTACTAGACCAAAACCTAAATTTGGCAGGTTGCCTTCTGCGAAAGGGTAGGACAGACTAAGTTACTTTCAGCTGGAATTTAGAGGATTGGGAAGAGACTTGACTGGAATATATGTACACTCAGTGTTCACTATATTAAGCACCTCTTGTACCTAATAAAGTGGCCATTGTGTGTGTGCTTGTGGTCTTCTTCTGCTGTAGCCCTTCCACTTTAACGTTCAATGTATTGTGCACTCAGAGATGCTCTTCTGCACTCCACTGTTATAACACATGGTTATTTGAGTTACTGTCACCTTCTTGCCAGTTTGAATAAGTCTGGCCATTCTCCTCTGATCTCTCTCATTAACAAGACATTTTCTCCCGCATTGTCGCCACTGTTCCCTCCAAGCCGAGCGGGTGTGTGGCCGCACAGTAACTGTAATGCTCCTGCGCACATACCTTTGTTGCCACACAGCTGGAATAAAGACAGATGAGGAAGAGTTTATGAAACATGAAGATTTTTCTTTGTGCTATATTTCATTATACTCTTCAATTAATAAATAGAAAGTATGTGATTTTCACTTTTCATTCTAATTATTCATAGTATGCATATTCCAAAAAAATTTAAACTACCATGCAGTTTTAAGGCTATGTAAAAATTTCCCACTCAGTGCAATGATTAGTCCACACAGCTGTAAAAGAAAAATAGGGGAAACATTGACTACTGCTCACTTTTTTTTTGTTTTCTGTACCATTCTCTATAAACTCTAGAGACTGTGTGTGTGCAAATCCCAGGAGATTAGCAGTTTCTGAGATACTCAAACCGCCCCATCTGGCACCAGCAATCATTCTGTGGTCAGTCACTTAGATCACATTTCTTCACCATTCTGATGTTTGGTGTGAACAACAACTGATCCTCCTGACCATGTCTGCATGTTCATTGAGTTGCCTACACATGATTGGCTGATTTGATATTTTCCTTTACAAGCAAGTGTACAGGTGTACCTAATAAAGTAGCCACTGAGTGTATATGATTCTGGGAAGCCTTGACAAGGTGGATGTGTCGAGAATGTTTTTTCCTGTGGGAAGATCTAGAACCAAGGGGTTACTGTTTTAAAATAAGGGATCTTTGGAACTCTCTTCTCTAAAGTCAGTGAAAGGCATAATTGAATACATTTATAATGTAAAGATCAATGGATTCTTGGTGAATGAGTTAAAGATTGTGGGCATGGGTGGTTGGGGTGGGGATGGAGAAAGAATGTGGAGTTGGGATTAAAATGAGATCAGCTGGTAACTGATTAAAGAGTGAAGCAGCTTGAAGGTCTGAGTGGCCTCTTCCTTTTTCTAAACTACACTATCATGCATATATTTACATAACACTAAATTTTAATTGAGGAAATGGTGTGTGGTGGTAATTTAATATACTATTAGAAGTTTGTTTGGACTTCATGCAATCGTGCATAACATTTTTGCCATTTTTACAGTGAGATATATTCATTATAACTGAAATTTATGTAGATTTAAGTGATTTCCTTAGAAGCTGTGCATCTTGTAGAGGAGAGCTGGTCAGCATGAGTTTCTGTTAAAATCATCTAGAGGAGGAATTAGATCTTCCTTGCATTAATTGGCTAGATGTCTTATTGCTTTAAAATTTCAATTAGCAAGTTTGTTTGTGAAACAGCCTGGTCTCCTTGGCTGTCTAAGTCTAGGGAAGACAATCTCCGGCCCCGCCAACTCCTGAGATTGAGGCGCAAGCCCCCCCCCCAAACCCCGGTTTGTGTGACTGCTGTGTAATTCGCCACTCTGTTACAAATTAATACCACAAAATAACAGACAGTACAGTGCATACGATTAATATTTATGAATCTTAACTCAAGGGTTAAGAAAGAATAACAAAAAGAAAAGGTTCCATTCTAATTAAACAGTCAAATGTGCACAAGTTGGAGCTCATCTTGAACTTCTCTGTCACTCACGCACTGGGCCCTCGGTCAACGTGAACGCACACACCACCTTCCGAACGTCGTTCACAATCCATCTCCCACCGGATCGTACGCTATGACCAGTTCTCCCCAGCATCTTCTCACTTCATCTCCTCTCTAACAAATAAAACCTCAAGCCCAATCTCATTGTCCCTCACCAAGAAAACCTCCCACTAATTGGATGTCACACATTCCACATCATCCCTTATCTTCAACAGTAACCCAAACAGGCTGAAAGCAGAACAGAGGCTCTTACAGAGCTGCTAAATGAAATACCTACAGCATAGCAGTAAAGATGTGAACCAGGACATAACACACGTAATCAACAAGCCTTCACCCCCACCTCATATGAATGATTCTGACTTTTAAAAATTGTTTTGCAATGTCCTTGATACAAGTTGGTAACCAAATGTCCCTGCCTTGATATAGAACAAATATAGAGATGGTCTTTGTGTACAAAATACAAGAAACCAGTTGCAGGAATCAGGCTCTTGAAGCCTAGCCCTCCATTTAAAATGATGACAGTGAGGTAGAAGAATGATAGATGAAGGCAGACAAAGAGAAAGAGGGAAAAGGGGAATAAAACAGATGGAGCAAGGTGGGAGGCAGGGAGTGTAAAGACAGCTGCTGGAGGGAAATAAGCAGGAACACTAAATGCTATCAGTACTAGATTCAGCCAAGTAAAGGAGTTGAGAATGGGAACCATTAGGGGAGAGGTGAATGACAGCTTGAACCAGATAGGGGAAATGGGGGAGCCCCATGTGTGAAGTGGGATGGAAGACCTAGTCTGGATGGAGATGCAACCATGGAAAAAAAACTTGCTTTGTTAAAAGTTTAAAAAGATTAGGCATATCAACAAATGTCTGACAAACTTTCACAAAAGCATTCTGATTGGTTGCATCGCAGTCTGGTGCGAGAACGTCAATGCACAGTAACACAGTAGACTATAGAGACTGGTCTGTCAAGGGTAAAAATACCCCCCAACTCCCCCCCCCCACACATAAGCAGCAGCAAAGCAATGGCCCCCCTCCCCCACCAGCAAAAAAGCATCGGCGCCCCCCACGAGCACTCAAGCATGCAGAAAAGCATTAATAAAGACACAGACTTGCAGTACTTGAAAGACTACTCATTCAGCTGGTATTCAACATACCACAGGCACACGCGTGCGCTCTCTCTCTCTCTCTCCCTTTCCCTCCCCCTCTCCCCCTCTCCCCCTCCCTCCCTCTCTCTTCCTCTCTCTCCCTCCCTCCCTTGCCCCCCCTTCTCTCTCCCTCCCTCCCTCCCTCCCCCTAATAAGGAAAAAAGAGGTGTCTCTGTTTCACAGCGCGAGGGGAGACATAACAAACAACTTGCTGATTTATGATGCTAAAAGTCTGTTGCGTCACTTCTTCCAAGCTCTGTGCCCAAAGACCTTGGGTCTCTGGGCACACAGCCAGCAGCCAGCTCCCTGCTTTTGATCTTCTGTCTCCCATGACACACCAGTTTCCTGCAGAGGCACTGACCTTGAGTCTGCCCACCTCCAGAGCCACGAAATCCCGGAACCCTAAAGGCACACTAGTCTTCTCGGCCGTGCCCTTGGCACATTGAATAGTGGTCAGTCGTGAGACCCCGAGAGCGGGTCCCATTCCCGCAAAGAGCCAAAGTCAGCATGTAACTCCAGTTCAGGGTCTTCAAAAGAACCCTGAAAGGGAAAACTAGAGATATTAAAGATGGAAATAGAGCTGTTTCCGAAGATGTAAGCAAAGGAGTTGGCGTTAGGCGCCATCATCCTCCTAAACTAAAGAATATCAAAAGATAACTGGGATGTTGCTTGTAATGGAGGACTATTTTTTTATAAGGAGCGATAAATTCATTGGGTTTATTGTTTCTAGAACACAGGAGGTTGTTTATCAATTTAGGAGCAGCATAGATAGAATAGACAGAGTCTTTTTCCTAAGGTGTGGAAGACCAGAGGGCATATTTTTATGATGCAAGAGGATAAGTTTAAAGGGTATCTGAGTGACGAGTTTTTCACACAGAGGGTGGTGCTTATGTGGAATGAGCTACCAGAAGAGATGGGAGAGGCTGTTACAATTACAGCACTGAAATGTGATTGGATAGGAGAGAAACAGAGTGTTATGATACTAAAGTGGGAAAATGGGATTAGAGTAGGAAAGTATCATGGCCTGGATGGGTTGGGCAGAAACAGTCCCTTTCTGGGCCATGCAGCTCTTTAATTATATAACTCTATGAGAATTTGAGAGAGACAGCGGTTCAAAATGATGAACATGGCCATATTCAGCAGCTGTCCTCTGGTGAAGCATAAGAACCAGTAGAATCATGCTGTGATCAGCCCTTCCCATTTTATAGCTCTCCATAACCCTTAGGCAGTGCAGGGTGAAACTAGAAGAACTGCTTCCTCACAGTGCCTGATCCCAGGTGCTGTCTTTGTGGAATCTGCATATTAACCGCGTGGGTCTCCTCCCACATTCCACAGCCATGTGGCAATTGGTTCATTGGCTGCTAAAAATTGCCCTTAGCTGTATGGTAGAATGTGAGGGGTATTGTTGACAAAGTGGGGAGAATATTTTACAGGGAAAGTTATTGAAGGAATTGGATTGCTTTGTGAGTTGGTATAAACTTGATGGGGCAAAATGGCCTTTTCTTATACAGTAGGAGACACAGCTCTGCTATCTGTCTGCTTTCACCTCCACTCCAGTTGTCAGTTTGACTCCCATCAAAGCTCAGTGGGTCCTGCTTTCTTCCACAGGCTTTCCACCCACCATTTGGTCAGCCTCTCAATCTGGCTGACTGCTGCATGGGAAATAGCTGATCTGAAATCCAGCTGTTAAGTTCACATTCCTTGCTTCTTTCAAAAATACTTTGTCACTGGCTGATTGAATAACTTGCTGGCCCACTTGAAAAGCTCCATGTTAAAACTGTCATGAGATTTTCAAAGACTGACTTGATTTGTAATAAATTCCCACAATTGTATAGTTTGAGATAAGAGTAGTTCATCACTGAGAAAGAACAGATCATATGCTAGCCTGTATATTCCCATGCAATGTGTGTGGAGATGAAGGGGAATAGCTATGTCTGCAGCATAGAAGGATCATGGATAATCTGACTGATATCTTTGCGCTTGTTCACTTTTAGTAATGGGTTTCAAATAATATATTTGAAGGCACTTGTAGCTCAGCTATTAGTGCATATTGCTATGTGTCCAGCTGTTATACAGTATATTTATTATTCCATTATTTGACAGAGCCACTGCAACATTAAAGTAAACCCAGGGGAAAATGTAGGTTGGTTTAAATGTACTCTACTGAAGATTCAAGATTCAAGTTTATTTCTCAAACGTACTTCAAAACACACAGTGAAATGCATTGTTGCATTAACAACGAAACAGGAAGCAAGGAAGTAAAATCGTCCATGGTATTTAGAGTGACTTCTTTTAAAACCAAATTCTGTAAATCCCAAATGTATCATGTGATATTTATCTGTTACTCTCAGATTTCATTTGTGGAGAAGAAGGGCTACTCTTGCTCATTTATACTAGATAAAATATATTCTAATTGTTCCTCCTCCTTGTTTTGATGCAAATAGAAATCATGAGATTTCTTGTCATTTTACAGCTGTTTAACTGTCTCTTTAATGTTATTCTTAACCTTTTGTTAATTTGACATATTTCTAATAAGCAAGTTATATCATTGTCAGATTTACACAAAAACAACTTGTGAAAAAGTCCCCTTTGAGCTTGGGCAGAGGATTGCTGCAATTAGTCTGACCTAGGTATTTAGATGACTACATGCCTGAAAATGTATTTTTTCTGAAAGAGAAGATGATTTTGTTTCTGGGTTGTATCAAACGATGCTGGAAATTTGACAAGACCTTTACATATCTGACTGATTTCCGTATAATACTTTCATCAAACAACATAATTTTCCATGACCATTGTCAGGGGAGTTAGTTATATGGGCAGTGACTGGCCAGGGTAGTTGGTGAGTAGAATAGGGCCTCAGTCAGGGACCTAGAATGATCGGTGAGTCTGTGGATCAACGACAGTGGAGTTGAACCATTTGCCTGAGCTTGCTGGGTAGGGGTGGGAGGTGGTGAGTGGGGACCCGATGTTAATAGCGGAGCGGATGTTATGAGCTGGAACAGTAAGATGGATCTTCAGTGCTCTTCTCTACTCCCTGGATACTCACAACTGTGTGGCCATATTCTGCACCCACTCCATCCACAAGTTTGCAGGTGAACCCACTGTTGTGGGCTGTATCTCAAATAACGATGAGCTGGAGTACAGGAAGGGGATGGAGAGCCTAGTGACGAGGTGTCATGATAACAACCTTTCTCTCAATATCAGCAAACCAAGCAAGCTGGTCACTGACTTCAGGAAGGGGAGCGATGCAAATGTGCCTGTTTACATCAACAGTGCTGAGGTCAGGAAGGTTGAGAGGTTAAGAGCTTCAAGCTCCTGGGAGTGAACATCACCGATAGTCCGTCTTGGTCCAACCACATTGATGCCACAAACACCTCTACTTTTGCAGATGGCTGAAGAAATTTGACCTATCCCCTTTGACCCTCACCAATTTTACTGAGGTACCATTGCAAGCATCCTATTCAGATGCACCACAGCTTGGTACGGCAACTGTTCTGTAAGGAGTTTCAGAAGTTGTGGACAGAGCTCAGCACATCAGCTTCCCTTCTATAGACACTGTCTACGCTTCTCACTGCTTTGGTAAAGTAGCCAGCAGAATCCGAGATCCCACCCACCTCAGACATTATTCTCCTCTGTCCCAATGGACAGAAGATACAAAAACCTGGAAGCAGGTTCCAGGAGAGCTGCTATTCCACTGTTATAAGTCTATTGAATGGTTCTTTGGTACAGTAAGATTTTTTAGCAAAATCAATTTTATCCATAATAAAAAGATTACAAGAATAAACCATTCAATTCCATTTCGTTCTTGACATTCATAGTCAATGCTTTACGTATCGTTCTATTACATTCATACATTCCAGCCATCCAACCACAAACTGTTTCAGCTGCTTCCGTTTGACAAACAGTGGTGCAGCATTAAAGCCAGGACCAATAGGCTACAGGACAGCTTCTTTCACCAGGCCATCAGATTGATCAATACACATTGATCTGATTGCACATCTGACTGTACATTGTATCTGGCTGTACATACATGAATACAAAACAGTTATATATACTGTACAACCTTAGTGCTTGGGCAATATCCTCCCACATTTCCCTTCCTTATTGCTTGTACGTAGTGACCGAGACACAACATAAAGAGTTTTACTCCCTCAGGTTGTGAGATGGCTGTAAGAAATAAAATAAATTCTATTTCTAAATTCATCAATAGCATTGCTGCTATTGGCACTCTGGATGGCATACTGCTACAATAATTGAGGGAATTCCTTCTGCAACCTGCCCCTCACTCTCCAGTAGAGGAGCCCTATTCTGTGGTTCTTCCCCATTGAGTCCTTGTGGTGGCTACACCAGGCCTCGGTGTGTCCCTCAGCACGTACTCTTGCAGTCTGGAGTGTGCCAGTCAGCAGCATTCCTCCACAGACACCTCAGTGTGCTGGCAGACCAAAGGGTGTCTTTCATCGAGTTGAAGATCTGCCAGTAGCACTTGATGTTCATCTCCGTGTGTGTCCGTGGGAACAGCCCATAGATCAGAGAGTTCCCTGTCATGCAGCTGCTTGGATGAACCTTGACAAAGGCCCTTTCATCTTTCTCTACACCCTCTTCTCAAACCCACAGTCCTTCCCCACTACAATCATCCTGTGGGCAGTGGGTTGTGGGGTTGATGCTCTGGGCATGCAGAAGAGTCCTGACAGGGAGTGTCCCTCTCACCAAGAGCCAGGCAAGGCCTTGGTGATTGCTGGTGAGGCTTGTCGACAAGGCATTCTGCCAGATGGTCTGGACAGTCTGCTCAGAAAACCATCCCACCACGTCACCACACCCTGATGACAACCTTTGTGTGTGGCTGAATCAGGATCCATATGGGACCTAAATATGTGGACACCAAGTACCATTACATGCTAAGGTTCTATCTGTCCCCAGTGTTGCAAAGGATGGGTCTGGCCCTGTTGCCGTGCAATGTTTCGGTCAGCTGGACTACCTGTCCTTAATGGGAAAGTTCTTCTGGACCAACAGTTTTGACTACAAGTCCATCTGGCAGTTGTCAGCACAGAATGATCTGCAGACACTGCAGGTGTAGTATGATAAGATAGATTCTTGACTTCACAATCTATTTTGTTACGATCTCACACCTTGTTGTCTACCTGCACTGCACTTTGTAACACCTTTTATCTCAACAGTGCCAGCTGCACCAGCCATAGCCAGTGTAAACTTGAGGGGCCAGGTACAAAATGTATTCTCAGGGCATTACAATCCAATGATGAGGCCGTGGAAGGGCATAGCCCATCTGTTTCTGCTTTGTGTATTATAATGAGGAAGTCTACAACTGGCTGATAGTCACATTAGCTTGCACTCTTTTGTATGGACTCACAGTTTTCTGTGCCAGCATATTACAGACTATTATTTATTAAAATATTAAAATTGATTCATGCTGGGAACTGAATCAATTAAAGTTTAAAATTACCATACAGCCTTGAAACCCTTCAACAAGTTATTTGAAATTCCTCTGCCTTATCTCTTATCAGTGATTTAAATATGATAGAGGCATCTTCTCAATTCCTGGAAAATCTCTTGTACTCTGCAAGTACATTGAAAAGATGGAGAAAACTAGATCATATGAAAGTCAGATCTGTGTCTCTGATGTTTCTATTTTCTAATTAAGTACACTACGTTAGCATTTGCACTTAATTAAGTTGTTTTTAAAGTCCTAAGTGTATTATTTCATCCAACTTTTTCTGGACATTTATGAACAGTTGTCAATCAACTTTGATTTGCATGATTATATCCCTCCTTGTATTTGCTGTTATTGATTGACGTCATCTGATGCACATGATTAAATTGTGCTCTGGTAATTCACTCCCAGGTTCCAATTCTGCATATGGTGATGTGCGTGGTAGCATATGAAAATCAAATAAATTTCATTTTCTATTTTCATTTCAAAGGACAACATGGGTGATTGAGCCCATTGTTCTTGACGTTATGAGTTTTCTCAAATCATCCACATGGTCGTTTAAATCTGGAGTAGTAATCAAAACAAATTGACTTGAAATAGACTGTGGCTGTGCTGTCATGAAAAGTAATTGAACAAGAAAGGGAGTTATTATTAATGTGCCTGAGGAATTTTGTTTCCAAACTATTGTAGTGCGCAAGCTAGTGATGTTCTTCAAATCACAAGTGATTGTTCCTGTAACCAGCACCTGTCAATTTTCTGCCTTTCAGGTATAGGTTCAGTTTACTTTCATGCAACTTTGAGCTTCTTTGGTCAAATGTTGGATGAACTTGCAATTCTTTGGGTTCTAATGTGTGCCTTGGCCATGTGGTTCCCCAGACGATATTTACCACGGATCTTTCGACGAGACAGGTAAAGCTGGACCTGAACATTTTCCAGCTCGCGAATCAGCGACACTGTTAAAGTAGCCAACAGCAGATAGGGGTGGGGGTGGGGTGGGGAGGGGTAGGGAAAGAATCAGGGAAGTTCATTTGTATGGAAAGTTATTGAAGTGAATTGTTCTATCAGTTGGAGTAGAGATGGAAACTGTAGATCATTTTTTGGGAAATGATAAACATTTGAAGATAGGAGTGAGTGGGATTAGTTTTCTACTTCACCTGTGATTTAAATTTATATTACTGTTTATCCTCCTATTCATAGTGTCCACCGTGCTTAATACATCCTTACTGTTCAAAAACCTTTCCAATGTTATCACTACAGGAATTCATCTTGTTAGAAATTTTATGTCATTGCTATGTATTCAAACACCAATCAATAAAAATACTGTAAAATAAAAGTATTTCAAGTATAATTCAGACTTTAAAATTTCCAAAATATGCTGTCTATTGAATGTCATTTATTAAATAATGTAGCATATTGAGGTTACAGACTCTTAATGTGGTCACTAGATATATAAATATCAATCTTAATTATGGATTATTTGCAAAATATTTGGTTAGTGTTAGTCCTTTATACTGAATCAGGGAAAATTAAGCACTAGGAAATGGATGAACTGATAAATATGTTGTTTAGTAATGATGAAAAACAGGAAATACTTGAGATGTACTGAATATCTGTCTGCTTCTGTGGAAGGTCCTGCTACATATTTGTACACTTACTGACGAACCTTTGTAGACTGTGGTAGTTCCTGCATTTATTTAAAATGCTAATATTAGATGTTTTGTTTCCTGTCCTTTCATTTGCCTGGTGTAGTTCCATTCAAAGTGAGACAATCGAAAAACAGGCATAGTTTTCTTGGGTTGATAGGTTCTTTATCAACATTGTGAAGAGTGACTTGAACTCGTTTATTGGGGATAGGCTACACAACGGGTTATCTGCTGACATTAGCCAGACTTGTACATAAGTCCTGAGAATCTGAGTGGAGTTCGAAGGATTGCAGTACCTGTGCTCTAGAATTAATCAGTGATTTTAGAACAGATGGGCAAATTGTGGGTGGGTGAGTTGAAAAATGAATAACAAATATAGGAGGCTGAGCTACAGATGTTCAGTATATGATATGACTTGTTTTGTATTAAGTACCTACTTCCTGTGTCTTACTTACAACCATATTTGGAATCCGGTTTGTAAGTACACGGCAATCTTTTTGCAGTGCAGCACACACACTGAAGCATATAAGTGACACTTGGTGACACTGATGGGAGTTATATACAGGCCCCCAAACAGTAGCCAGGATCTGGGCTATAAATTTCAATGGGAAACAGAATAAGCATGTAATAAGGGCAATGTTCCGACAGTAATGAGGGATTTCATTATGCAGGTAGATTGGGAAAATCAGGTTGGTGCTGCATCCTAAGAGACTTGTAGAATGCCTACAAGATGGCTTTTTAGAGCAGCTTGTGGTTGAGTCCACTAGGAGAAAGGCAATTCTGGATTGGTTGTCGTGTAATAAACCAGATTTGATTAGGCGGCTTAAGGCAAAGGAACGCTTAGGAGTCAGTGATCATAATATGTTAGAACTCACCCTGAAGTTTGAGAGGGAGAAGATAAAATTAGCTGTATCATTATTATAGTGGAGTAAAGGGAATTACAGAGGCATAAGAGAGGAGCTGGCCAAAGTTGATTGGAAGGGGACACTAGCAGAGACGACAGCAGAACTGCAATGGCTGGAGATTCTGGCAACAATTTGGAAGGTGTGGAATAGATACATCCCAAAGATGAAGAGGTATTCTAAGGAGAGAGGACAAGGCAACCGTGGGTAACAAGGGAAGTCAAAGACAGCATAGAAGCAAAAGCGAGGGCAAATAATATAGCAAAAATTAATGGGAAGTTAGAGGATTGGGAAGCTTTTAAAAACCAACAGAAGGCAACTAAACAAAAACATAAGGAGAGAAAAGATGAACTATGAAGGTAAGCTAGCCAAAAATATCAAAGAGGATATCAAAAGATTTTTCAGATATGGTGTACAAAGAATAAAAGTGAGGCAAGAGAGATATTGAACCACTGTAGAGGCAGTAATGGGGACAAAGAAGTGGTGGACGAACTTAATAAGTATTTTGCGTCAGTCTTCACTGTGGAAGACATTAGCAGTATGCCAGATATTCAGGAGCATCGGGGGCAGAAATGGGTGTAATTTCTATTACTAAGGAGGAGGTGCCTGGGAAGCTGAAAGGTCTGAAGGTAGATAATTCACTTGGACTAGATGGACTACAGCCCAGGGTTCTGAAGTAGGTAGCTGAAGAGATTGTGAAGACATTAGTAATGATCTTTCAAGAAGCACATGATTCTGGTGGACTGGAAGATTGTAAGTGTCACTCCACTCTTTATGAAGGGAGGGAGGCAGTAGAAAGGAAATTATAGGCTAGTTAGCCTGACATTAGTGGTTGGGAAGATTTGGAATCCATTAAGGATGAGGTTTCAGGGTATAGACAGCATGGTTTCTGTAAGTGGAAATCTTTCCTGACAGATGTGTTAGAATTCTTTGAGGAAATAACAGGCAGGATAGACAGAGAATAAAAAAATGAGAGTCTGCAGATGCTGGAAATCCAAAGCAACTCACACAAAACGCTGGAGGAACTCAGCAGGCCAGGGAACATCGATAGAAATGAATAAACAGTTGATGTTTCGGACTGAGACTCTTCTTCAGGATTGGAAAACAAGGTGGAAGATGCCAGAATAAAAAGCTGGAGGGAAAGGAAGATGAATAGCTAGAAGGTGATAGGTGAAGCCAGGTGGGTAGGAAAGGTAAAGGGCTGGAGAGGAAGAATCTGATTGGAGTGGAGAATGGACCATAGGAGAAAGGGAAGGAGGAGGGGACCCAGAGGGTGGCAATAGGCTGGTGAGAAGAGGTAAGTGGCAAGAGTGGGGAATAGAATAAAAGAGGAAAAGGAAAGAATTTATTTTTACTGAAAGGAGAAATCGATATTAATGCCACCAGGTTGGAGGCTACCCAGAAGGAGTATAAGGATAGGCAAAGGAGAGTCACACGATTCAGGATTGGTTCCGGAGGACTGGAAAACTGAAAATGTCTCCTAACAATGTAAGAAGGAAGTGAAGCAAAGATGAAATTATAGGCCAGTTAGCTTGACTTCAGTGGTTGGAAAGATATTGGGCGTCCGTTATTAAGAATGAGGTTTTGGGGTACTTGGAGGCAGATGATAAAATAGGACAAAGCCAGCATGATTTCTTTCAGGGGAAATCTTGCCTGACAAATCCATTGGAATTATTTGAGGAAGAAGCAGAGAACATAGACAAAGGTGAGTCAGTGGCTATTGTTTACTTGGATTTTCGGAAGGCCTTTGACAAGATGGCACACATGAGGCTGCCTAACAAGATAAGAATTCATGGTCTTACAGAAAAGACTAGCATGGATAGAAGATTGGCAGATTGGCAAGGTGCAAAGAGTTGGAATAAAGGGGGCCTATTCTGGCTGGCTACCAGTGACGAGTGGTGATCCGCAGTCGTTGGTATTGGACCACTTCTTTCAATGTTACATGTCAATGATTTGGATGACGGAATTGATGGCTTTGTGGCCACATTTGCAGATGATACAAAGATAGGTGGAGGGGCAGGTAATATTTAGGAAGCAGGGAGTCTTCAGAAGGACTTGGACTGATTGGTAGAACGTGCAAAGAAATGGCAGATGGAATATAGTGTAGGGAATTGTATAGTCATGCAATTTGCTAGAAGGAATAAAGATGTAGTGTTATCTAAATGGGAATAAAATTCAAAAATCATAGGTGGAAAGGGTCTTGGGAGTCCTTGTGAAGGGTTCCCTAAGGATTAACTTGCAGGTTGAGTCAGTGGTAAGGAAGGCAAATGCAATATTAGCATTCATTTCGAGAGGTCGAGATATAAGAACAAGGATGTGATGCTGAGGGTTTATAAGGCATTGGTCAGACCACACATGGAGTATTGTGTGCAGTTTTGGGTCCCTTATCTACGAAAAGATGTGCTGGTATTGGAGAGGGTCCCTAGGAGGTTCACAAGAATGATTCAGGGAATAAAAGGGTTAACATATAAGGAGTGTTTGATGACTCTTGGCCTGTACTCACTGGAGTTTGGAAGTGTGAAGGGGGGGATCTTATTGAAACTTATTGAATACTGAAAGGCCTAGACAGTGTGGATGTTGAAACGATGTTTCCAATAGTGGGTGAGTGTAGGACCAGAGGTCACAGCCTCAGAGTAGAGGGACATCCATTTAGAACAGCCACGGACAGTTTTTTAGGCCAAGTCATTGAGTATATTTAAAGAATATGTTGATTGGTTCTCGGTTAGTCAGGGCGTTAAATGTTACGGGGAGAAGGCAGAAGAATGGGGTTGAGAGGGGTAATAATTCAGCCAATTATGGAATGGTGGAGCAGACTTGATGGGCCGAGTGACCTAATTCTACTCCTATGGGTTTTATGGTGAAATATTAAGTTCCTTCTTAACAGTAGACGGACATCACCAGTGCAAAGCTGTCAGCGACTGCATGTTGGATTGCTGGGCTGCATGGTTTGCCTTCACACGAAATGTTTAAAAACTATAGGCTTCCTGGAGCCTGCACTGACTTAGAACAAGTATGGTTTCCATTATTAGGATAAGCATTTCCTAAATATGACAATAAAACTTTGATGTATTTATGGTCATCATTTCTTCCCCGTATGCGTGGCATGCACCTCTTTGGGGTAGACGCTACCACAGGTGTAGGTTGCCCTCCACAGGTAATGAAATAAGCCTAATTCCAGTCAACAACTCATCTAGCGGGTGGGTAAAAGCTCATGTCCAGGAATTCAGGAAGCAGTGCACTGAACCACCTCCAGAACTTACTGTCTCACATAAATAAAAGAAGTAATGAAGGAAGTGTTTTATGGACTCTACACAATTAATTTTAAGGCACTTTCAGAGTATATTATTGTATATTGTGGGTTGCAACAACAGCAGCAGGAATGTATGACTTGGAATAGGAAAAGAAACTACAACCATACCTACTGTCTTCTTGTAAATTGAAGGTAAACTTGACAATGGTTAATACTTAATTATTTTTAAAAAACTTCTGCACAAGTATAATGCTGGGCAATAGAAGTACCATTGCTGGTGATGAAACAAACCCTCAATTTTTATACTCAGCTTAGTGCTACTTCAGTTGAGATTGCAGATAATGAAGGAATAGGTTGGGCAGACAGGGAGGAACAGTTTGCTGTGATGGGACAAATAGGACCCGTAGTGTAATCTCACAATTAGAGTTAGACTGAACAGTATTTCTATCTGAAAGGACTTGTTCAAACGAATGCTGAGACAGAGTTTTGTTAGGAAATTTAGTGAACTGACCCAGGTCAATGAAGTTAAGATACAGGAAGCTATGATCTGATTGAATGGGGGAACAGACTCAAAGGGCAAGAAGGTCCATTTCCCTTCCATGTTCCTAGTTTTGTATTGTATTTTAATTTCTTCTCACATTGTAGCACAAACACTTAGGAGAAATATGACCTCAAGTAAATATGATGTAAAATTGTAGGTTGCTTTAAGTATAAAGTTGTATATATAACTTTACACATAGTTGTTTATGATTTGGTAGGATTACAATCTTTAATCTCATGGGCTGTGATTATTTGGATGGGGAGAGGTATCTTGTTGAGTACATGGTTTGAACACTGTTTGGTGAAGTGTATGATGGTAAACTGAGAACTGTTCAATTACAACATTTGTCAGTTGTAACAAGATAAAATTTCCAGGGGCAAAACAGTATTACTAGTATTTATTATGGTAAAGGGATTGCATAAAATGGAAAAATGAAACCAAAATACTTACTTTGTACCATTCAATTGTTTGTTGAAAACACATTAATGCTTTGATTATGTACAGGATCAATAGGTCATACACTTACAGTATATTTCATTTAAAAGTATTATTTAATTAACAAACTGTGTTCCATACTACTTATACAAAGCTGGATGAATGGGTGAAGATTTGTCAGATTGCAATTGAATGAAACAATTTGCCTGGAGTAAATGCAATCTCTCTGTTCTCTTCCATTACATATTCCAATTTGATCTTCCCCCTGCCCTAGCTGTTGTCTACCAGACAGCTGGTCCAGGCTGCTATAGTTAAGATTGACATTGTGTAATGTTAAGCTGGGCCCACTGGTTCTGAACACCCAGCATTGTTCACAGTCCTCTCAAAACTTTCATCAATCACTGAACAAACACCTTGCAAGAAGATCAGGGCCGGGAAAGGAGCATTTCAGATAGAAATCAAGGGAGTGTGGAAAAGAGATTAATTTACTTTACTTATGCAGATAAATTTATACATTTTGGATAAATTGATTTGAATATGAATCTGACATTTATTTTGTGTGCACTCAAATGCTACGGATGCTAATTCGTGTTATGATTAGCAGTAGTTGACTCAGCTCCTTAACTCTACATCACACCTGCTCTGAATGTTACTTCAGCTCTGCATTTCCACCTATACCAAGTACCCTTTCCCTTCTTGCTTATCAACAATATTTACTTGCCTTAAAAATATTCAAAATTGCTGTTTCCACAGTTCTTTGAGGAAGAGAGTTCCAAAGACTCACAACCCCCTTAGAGAAACTAATCGTGCCTCATCGCTGTCTAACTCTATGAAAGTAAATTTATTATCAAAGTATGTGTACATTACTCGATGCTATCTTGAGATTCATTTTCCTGCATCCATTTACAGGAAAAAGGAAATACAATGAAATTTTATGAGAAACTATACATACAAAGTCTGACAGATAACCAGTGTGCCAAAGAATTCATACTGTGCAAATAAAAATAATACTGAGAGCAATAGTGGTTAAGAGTCCTTGAAAGTGAGTTTGTAGGTTGTAGAGTCAGTTCAAAGTAGCAATGATTGAAGTTATCCATGTGGGTTCAGCAGCCTGATAGTTACAGGGTAAAGCTGTTCCCGAGCTGGATGGTGTGAGACCTAGCAATTTTATACCTCCTGTCTGATGGTAGTAATGAGAAGAGGGCATGTTCTGGGTGGTGAGGGTCTTTGATAATGGATGCTTCTTTCTTGTTACAGCGCTCCATGTAAATATTTTCAATGGTGGGGAGGGCTTTGCCTGTGATAGACAAGGCTGTATCCACCACTTTCTGTAGACTTTTCTATTCCTGGGCACTTGTGTTTCCATACCAGGCCATGATGCAACTAGTTAGGATACTCTCCACTGTGCATTTATAGAAATTTGTCAGCTTTTGGTGACGTGCCAAATTTATGTAATCTTCTAAGAAAGTAGAGGCATTATCGTGCCTTCTTTGTGATGGCACTTACAAAATAATAACAGTATTAAGAAAATAAATAACCCTGAGAATATGGGTTGTAGACTCCTGGAAAGTGAGTCCATTGGTTGTGAAATCATTTCAGAGTTGAGGTAAATGAAGTTATCCATGCTGGTTCAGGAACCTAATTGTTGAAGGATAATAACTGTTCCTGACCTGGTAGTGAGGCACCTGAGGTCCTGAACCTTCTTCCCAATGACAGCAGTGAGAAGAGAGAATGGCCTGGATGATGGGGGCCCTCGATGAAGAATCTGCTTTCTTGTAGCAGCGCTCCTTTTAGATATGCTCATTGGTGGAGAGGGCTTTTCCTGTGATGGACTGGGTTGTGTCCACCACTTTTTGTGGGCTTTTCCGTTCATGATGCAACCAGTCAGGATACTCTCCACTGTGCATCTATGGAAGTTTGTTGAAGTTTTAGATGACATTCCGAATATGTGCAAATTTCTAAGGAAGTAAAGGCACTGTCATGCCTTTTTTGTAATGACACTTACATGCTAATCCCAGGACAGATCCTTTGATATAATAACTTTAAGGAATTTCAGGTTACTGACCCTCTCCACCTCTAATCACCTAATGAAGATTGGCTCAAGGGTGTCTGGTTTTGTTCTCCTTTAGTCAATAATCAACTTTGGTTTTGCTGACAGTGAGTGAGAAAATGGGAGTTGTGTGATGTGATTTAAACCCAAGTTCCAATGTTCAGCAATGCATTATGATATTATTACAGGAGTACAGTTGGTGATATTCCACAGAACAATTTCACTTAAACTTTTGCAAGACATTTATTAATGCTGCAGCCTATTGGCAGTCACAACTACTACTTTAACCAATAATCACTTATGTATAGAGTCATAGAGCACTGAAACAGGCTATTTGGTCCATCTAGTCAAGGCTGACCTGTTCTTTTGCCTAGCCCTACATATCTGCACCCAGACCATATCCCTCCAAACCCTTCCCATGAAAATGCCTATCTAAATCTTTCTTAGGTGTTACAATTGAACGTGCATCTACCCCTTCCACTGGCTGTTCATTCCACTTCTCTGAGTGAAGAAGTTTTCCCTCGGGTTTCCCTTAAATATTTCACCTTTAACCCTAAACTTATGCCCTCAGCTTCTGGTCTCACCCAACCTGAGGGGAAAAAAGCCTGTATGCATTCACCCTATCAATACCCCTCATAATTTGGCATACTTCTATAAGATCTTCCCTCCTTCTCCTGCTTTCCTGGGAATAAAATCCCAGCCTGTTCTACCTTTTCCTATAACTTTGGTCCTCAAGGTCTGGCAACATCCTTGTAAATTTTCTCTGCATTCTTTCAAGCTTTGTGATGTCTTCCTTGTAGATAAGTGACCAGAACTGTAAACAATACTCCAAATTTGGCCTCACCAATTGTATTTCATTTATCTATTAGAGAAATAATAGTGGAATTCCACAGTATGGAATAGTTACTTCTAGCCCTTTGAGCTGCACTGTCCAGCAACCCCCAACAACCTCGATTTAGCTCTAATCTAAACATGGGACAATTTACAATCACCAGTTAGCCTACCTGGTAGGTCTTTGTGAGGAAACCAGAGGGCCTGGGGGAAATCCATCTCCATTGTCCCAAGCTGTAATAATGTTGCTCTAACTGCTCTGCTACCGTGTGATAATTGAAAAGTTCTGCCTTCATAAAAGAGTAGGATCACAAAATAATAAGTGTGAAGGAGAAAAGAATGAGAACACAAATTACCTGGAAAAAGTACTTCTGTGCACACTTGAACTCTAACTTCAAAAGAGGCAGAGGAAGCCTTCCTCCTTTTTTGTAAAACAACAAATTTTCCAAAAGAGCAATAGCCAGGAAAATCAATTTTAAAAATTTAAGCTACTCCTGCTTCAGTTAAGCAAAATATCAGGCATACTCTCTTCCTGTTTTAATCTCAGACATATTATTTTGCTACAAGAAAAAGAAAATATTTATCAACGAAAAAATCTCTGTGTAATTCCTGAAATAATGCTGGCTTTTTACTAATTGTATTTTTTTGCTGCAGAAGTTTTTACTTCTGAATCTGTAAAGTAGATTTTTTTGTCTACATATGCTGCCATGTTGATTTTTGTTTGTATTTGGAAACTCTTAGCAGATTGGAAATATCATAAGTAGAAATTCACCATGAAAATTACATAGTCCTTAAAGATTATTATCTGATTTTCAGGATTTAATTAACATCAGTTCTTTCTAGCAAGATTGTTATGGCACTGTTATTATCACTTCGTGAACAGATAATTTTTATGTAATGTTTGTGGTAGATTGTGAAGTGGAAGAGGATTTCAAATCAGTTCACTTACTTCCGTGTTCACACACAGCTGCTGGCTAAAGTGATGAAAGAAATTACAGAAATCACATGCTAGTGTATTTACAACATTTTAAGAACTTTTATACTAGATGTGGTTAAGGCATTGGACTAGATCTGAAGGTCGTGAGTTTGAGCCCCAGCCGAGGCAGCATGTTGTGTCCTTGAGCAAAGCACTTAACCGCACAGTGCTCTGCGACGACAGTGGTGCCAAGCAGTATCGGCCCTTGCCCTTCCCTTGGACAACATCGGTGTCGTGGAGAGGAGAGACTTGCTGCATGGGCAACTGTAGGTCTTCCATACAACCTTGCCCAGGCCTGCGCCCTGGAGAGTGAAGACTTTCCAGGCACAGATCCATGGTCTCGCAAGACTATGGATGCCTATACTAGATGTGTGATTTTTGAGGGACTCATGCACAGAATACTGGAACTATTAGAGACAAATTTCAACTGTTTTTGACTGCTTATTTCCTGTTGGAAATTGGCATTTAACTATTCAAGGGCTAGGCGCCTTAAGCATCATTTTCAAGCAGGCCTGCAAATGGATAAACAATATGTATGGCTGAAGGCCAGGGTTCTTTGTAGATATTCATACTAGCTTGCTATCAATTACTCGATCTCAAAAACACAAGAAATTCTGCAGATGCTAAAAATCCAGAGTAACACACACAAAATGCTGCAGGAACCCAGCAGGTCAGGCAGCATCAATGGAAAGAAATAAACGGTTGATGCTTCAAGCCGAGACACTTCTTCAGGTCTGGACTGGAGGGGGGAGGAAGCCAGAATAAGGAGGTGGAAGAAGGGAAAGGAGTATAAGCTGGCAGGTGATAGGTGAAATCAGGTGAGGGGGAAGATGGGTGTGTGGGGAGGGGTATGAAGTGAGAAGATGGGAGGTGGTAGGTGGAACCAGGTGAGGGGAAAGATGGGTGTGTGGGAAGGGGTATGAAGTGAGAAGATGGGAGGTGATAGGTGGAAGAGGTAAAGGGCTGAAGAAAAAGGAATCTGGTAGGAGATGACAGTGGACCATGGGAGGAAGTGAAGAAGGAGGGGCATCAGAGGAAGGGATGGGCAGGCGAGGAGAAGAGAATGGTGAGAGGGGAACTAGAATGGAGAATGGAAAAAGAGAGATAAATAAGTAGGGAGAAATTACCAGAAGTTAGAGAAATTGATGATTATGCCATCAGGTAGGAGACTACCAGATGGAATATGAGATGTTGCTTTTTACCCAAATGGAGGATTTCCTTTGTTGGAGGTTCTATATTACATTGACTGCTGTTCTGGAGTTTGTCAATTTCATCAGCTATGCCTTCAACTTCCACCCTGATTCAAATTTATTTGGTCAGTCTCTGACACTCCCTCCCCTTTCTTGATCTCTCTATTTCTATCTTTGGAGACAGACAATCTACTGATATCTTTATAAACCTAATGACCCTCACAACTATCTTGACTATACTTCAGAACACCCTGTCATTTCCTCTACCCTCAGTGCAGCCCTGACCCGCTATTTCCTGGGCACCTGCCCTCATCCCATCTTCTCACCACCAGTTTGCTTGTCCTTTCTTACCACCCAACGAGTCTCCACATCCTGAAGATCGTTTCCTGTAACTTGCGTCTTCTTCAACAGGATCCTACCACCAAACACATTTTTCCTTTTCCCCCGCTCTCTATTTTCCATAAGGATCACTCTCTGTGTAACTCCCTTGTCCACTTGACACTCCCCACTGATCTCCCTCCTGGCACTTATTCCTGCCATCATGACAATTGCTACACTTGCCCCTACACCTCCTCCCTCAGCGAGGGCTCCAAACAGTCCATGCAGGTGAGGCAACACTTCACCTGTGAACCCTGTTTGGGATTGTCTGCTAAATCTATTGTTCCCAGTGTGGCCTCCTCTACATTAGGGAGACACTACATAGGTTGAGGGATGGCTTCTTGGAGCACTTTCGCTCTATCTGCCACAAAAGGTGGGATTTTCTCATGGCCACCTATTTTAACTCTACTTCCCAATCCTATTCTGACATGTCAGTCTATGGCCTTCTCTACAGTCACAATGAGGCCACACTCTGATTGGAGGAGCAGCACCTAGTATTCCATCTGGGTAGCTCCCAACTTGATGGCATGAACATTAATTTCTCCAACTTCCGGTAGTTACTCCCCCGCCCCCTTATCTCGTTTTCCATTCCCCATTCTGGCTCCTCATTTACCCCTTCTCCTCCTCACCTGCCCATCACCTCCCTCTGGTGGCCCTCTTTCTTCCTTTTCTTCCACAGTCCACTACCCTCTTCGATCTTCTTCAGCCCTTTACCTTGTCCACCTATCACTTTCCAGCTTCCCACTTCATTTCCCCTCCCTGACCCATCTGCTTCCCCCCAGTTTCACCTGTGACCTGCCAACTTGTACTTTTTCCTTTCACCACACCTTATTCTGGCTTCTTCCTCCTTCCTTTCCAGTCTTGATGAAGGTTCTCTGCCCAAAACATTGATTGTTTTTTCAGTAGATGCTACTTGACCTGATGAGTTCCTCCTGTGTTTTGTGTGATTTACTCCTTCCCAACCCCATGTAGTTGATAATTAAAGCATCTGGTCCTATCTTGGTCACTGCCTTTGTTTTGTGTTGCTAATTCTCCTCTATAGCGATGATAATATTTGGATAAGTCATTCCCAATAAGCTGTTCACAGAACTACCTACACTACCTATCACTACCTACAATAATCTGTGAATGATCTCAGGCAGTAAGTGATGATAAAAGTAGTCATGTTATCAAGAAAAGAGCAGCAAAATGTATTCAGGCATGAGGATATATCTGCATCCAGACAAAGTTTACCTTTAAATTAAGAAGAGCCCACCTCTGCCATTTGTTTCTTGTCCTAGGAGCCGATTTAAGGCTGCTGTTGGTATTCTATCTGGTGTTACCACATGTCTTGCCTTTGTGAAGCCAGCAATCAATAACATTTCATTGATGACACTAGGAATCCCCTGCACAGCTCTGCTCATTGCTGAATTAAAAAGGTAAGTTATTGCAAACTGTTGTATATAAATATAACTAGCCACTACACATTAGCTAGCACACTTTTATGCTAATTTAAATCTATTTCTTTGGTTGCACTATTTTCATATGTCTATAAATTCTTATCCTTGCATCTAATGCATATTTGCAGGTGACAGATTTTATAATGAATCCAATATAATATCATTTTTGTTGCTGGAGATGAAAATATATGTTTGATAAGACCAACTAGGTGGTCATTACGATCCACCATCCTAGTTCAGGAGATTTCCAGGCATCTTAATTCACAGTGCACCTCCACTTGACCTTTCTGTCTCTGGATTCCTGCTCAACCCAGGAATGAGGAACAACAATAACAACTTGTATTTATACAGTGCTTTTAATGCAGCAAAATGTCCCAACGTGTCACACAAGAGCTTAATCAAACAAATTTTGACCTTGAGGCTCATAGAGAGAAGTGCATGCTGACGGCCAAAAGCTTGATAGGCAAAATAGATTTAAAGGAATATCGTAAAGGAAGAAAAGAGGTAGAGAGGCTGTGAGTGTTAATAAGTTTCAATCTGGGGCAGCTTCTGCTAGTGGGGGAGATTCTACCTTCAGCAATGAGCAAAAGACCAGACTAGGGGAGTGCAGACACTTAAATTGGACAGCGTCAAAGGACAAGGCCATGTTATGCATGAAAAACAGAAGGAAATATTTTAAAATTGTTGTGTTGTTGTGTTACTTAACAGGAGACAGCATGATTCAGTAATTGCAATGGGTGAAAGGAATGGCAAAGGGTGAAGTAAAGGAGCAAAGGGAGCTCCAAATAACAATTGGATGGTGCTGGTTTGTCATGGGCACTGAGGAAGTACCGTAGATAGAATGAAGGAATAGTTTGGATTAATCAAATGTGGCGGTAACAAAAATGTAGATGGGGGCTTTGGGGACAGGTAAAGTTTGGAAATAAGAAGGTATCTCACATTTCTGTTAACCATGTTACAGTCTTCCAAATTTAACAGTGAATTAGAACCACCACCTTCATTATCTCAGAGTGCTTGTAGATAATGACAGTGCTCGTTATCTCAACTATGTCATTGCTACTTAGTGTCTTGAGATCGAATCTGTCCCATCTTCTAACCTTTGCCTTTGCAATTCTTTAAAACTTGTCACATCTCGAGGTCAGATGAATGAAAAGGGATCTCACTGAAATTTACAAAGCCACTACAAATTTAAACAGTTTGGTTGTAGGGAGGATGCTCCCGCTGATTGAGTGCTCTAAAATAAGGGGTCACAGTCTCAGGGTAGAGTAAGATGATTAGGACTGAGAAACTGATGAGACTAAGAATTCTCTGTTATGAAGGACTGAGGAGACCAGGTTACTAAATGTACTTAGGAAGAGATCAGACAGATTTCTTTTCAGAAAGGGCATTAAGATGATTATGGAGAGCAGAAATGGTGTAGAGGTAACAGATAGCTATGATTGTACTGACTCTTGGAGCAAGCTTGAAGGGATTGATGGCCCACTCCTATTTGTTGTGCTCTGTTTCCATAAAAACTGAGAAATGTAATTCTGAGGCCTAGAAATTATGAAACAGTTTTGCACACTGTACAATACAATTCCAAAGCAAAGAAGTTACCGCAAGTTCCAAAAAGTGTTCAGTTTTATTTTCTTCTAGGCCCGCAGTGTGCCTGAGATATGCAGACCCCAAACTCTGTTTCCACTGTTTGAGTCCACAAGCATGACTCTGGGATGCTGTGGACCACTTGCGAAGAAACAGACCTTCACAGTGCTCCCTGTGTTGGCTGTTTTCCATTAGTTGAACAGCTCTGGCCCTTTCCAGGGGCCAAACAATTCCTCTTTCACTTGAATGTTGCCTGACCTACTATTTATTTAGAGCTACTTTGGCTATTGTTTTAGTTTTCAGTTATTTGAATGATTTTTATTTTGTACTAAACAATGTTATTGCTGTTCTTGATAGTTTACAGGAAACTGCAGTCAGTGTTATAAGAAAATTCTTCAAAGTGAACTTGTTTTCAATAAAAAAAAGCTGTTATTACACATTATGACATTGTTTTAAGGCAAATGGCTGTTTTTCTAATGTGAAATTAAGCTTAGAGAACCCTGTTGATCATTTACACAGCATGGAAAATTCATGCTGTGAAATTATATAGAAATTCCAAACCTAGCAATCTGGATGAAAAAACAACTTTTTAATCCCACAATTGTTTGCATTGTGTCGTCAATGAAATTCTGTTTAGAAGGCAGAAATTGGTAGTAATTTAACATTGGTACTGCAAAATGAATCCTTTGCTAGAATCTTTGAGACATAATTTCAGACTTGGTGATTCAATGCATTGTTGTGTTATGCAGTCCTTCAAACTAGAGTTATCTCAATCATTTCACTTTATTTTTCTTGGCACACTGTGCATAAAACAATTAGAGTTGGAGGAAAAGCTTGAATTAGCAACCCTTACAACAGGAAATCTGCAGTTGCTGGAAATTCAAGCAACACGCATAAAAGTTGCTGGTGAACGCAGCAGGCCAGGCAGCATCTCTAGGAACAGATGCAGTCGACATTTCAGGCCGAGACCCTTCGTCAGGACCCTTACCTCTTTTCTCAGGGCCTGTTTATCTGCTTCACATATTGAGAGTATATGGACGTGGTACATGATTATATTAGAATACACTGCTCCTGTAAATAAACATGGAGTGTTTCTGGGAAATATGTTAATGCTAAGAGGAGCAATTGGGTTGAGGTAGGATGAGAAGAAATTATCAGAAGTGTTGTTGCGTGAATGAAATCAGAGGGAAGTACTGGTAGATACGCAGCAGCCTCTTTATTCAACAGAATATCACTAATAAGCAGACAGCCTTTGGAGTCATGAGTGGTGGGGGGGGGGAGGGAGACAGAGACAGAGAGAGAGAGAGAAAAGAAAGAAAGAAATTCAAAAGACAATTCCATATTTACAATGCTTCCTTTGAACTACATGCCCGGATCTTTCCGCCATCACACCTCCCTGTTCGCACCCATATTACAGACACCGAAATACACATAAGTAATGAATTTAAATCAGCATCTTCTGTTCTTCTAATTGACTTGATTAGTGGTTCTTAGGAATCCATTGTTCAGAGCTGCATTTTAGACTTAATCCACAAGTCATATTCAAATCTGAAGGCTAGTGGCTGAAGTCAGTTAAAGTTATCTGCTACATGTGCTAACCCCAAAAATTGCTCTAACAAGAAAGAGGTGACTCTGACATCTGTTGTTCCAGTTATTGGAATTGATTTTGGCTACATGTAGGTAATTGGTTCCCTGTATCTTTAGGGAAAATCCAGTCATCATCACAATGATAAACATTATCCCCAGATGACAAGGAGGTGATTTTCAATTGAATATAGAACAGTTTTTGTATTTTGAGAAGGTCTGCTAACAAAGGCTTAGTTCATTTGGTGAAATGCTTCCACAAGGCCTTCTGGCCCAACGAGCCCACATCACCCAATTACACACACGTGACCAATTAACGTACTGAGGAAACTGGAGCACCCAGAGGGGGACACAGGTGGTCACAGGGAGAGCGCGAAGGCTTGTAGACAGTGGCAGAGTTCAGCCTAGGTCACTGGCCTGTGGAGTGTCGCGATGGCTGCTCTGCTACTGTGCAACCCTCTTTGGAACAGAGATAAAGTGGAATTTCTTAAGCCGGGGGGGGGGGGTAGTGAATCTGTACAATTCTTTGCCACGGATGGCTGTGGAGGCCAAGTCACTGGTATATTTAAAGTGGAGGTTGATAGGTTCTTGATTAGTAAGGATATCAAAGGTTATGGGGAGAAGACAGGAGAATGGGGTTGAGAGGGATAATAAATCAGCCATGATGGAATGGTGGAGCAGCCAAGATGGGCAGAATGGCCTGATTATGCTCTTATGGTCTTAACCGCAAATTCCCCCAGAGTGATCTGGTTTCTGCTAGGCTTGGGAGCCTACCAAATCCTGTTGCCAATATGTTCAATATCATTTTTCCCAAGACCCTTCCATTATGCTGTTGGGCTGATCCCAATGATCTCCCACTTGGCTGCACAGGAATGTCCAAGCGGGATGTTTGCTGACTGTTGAAATGTGAAATTCCTCTGTGATGTCGGTAGGTAATGTGGACTCATATGTGCATCTCAGATTTAAAAACGGAAAATGCCTGAAAGTCTCATCCGCTCAGAGAGGATGTGTGGAAAAGTAAACAGAGTTAGCAGATCAGATGGAGGTGGAGGCCTTTGTCAGAGTTGAGAAAGAGAGAATGTTTTAAGAAGGTGGCTGAGGGTTGGATGAGGCACGGGGAATCTCTCTGATAGTGTGAGGTTGAATTGCCGTGGAAATAAGATATTGGTGAGTAACCAGTTTGGTGGATTATTTATGAGAGCAACTGGAGAGGGAGAGAGAAATAACATGAATAAAGGAGCTTAAAATCCTAGCAATGAGAGCAGTTTGAGAGAAAACAATATGAAGGCTGCAAAATATGGAGCTTTAGGGAATATTTACATAGGTCAGGCCATACTAATGGAGGGAGAAAAGGTGATTCAGTATTAAAGAATGGTCTCTGGCATAAATTGGGATAAGTGGCAAAATGGGCTGCCGGTTGGCTTCAGGAGAAAACATAGAGCGTGAATATAATGTGTCCTCTCACAGTAGAATAAGGTGGGTAGTAGTGTGTCACTTTCGTCTAAAGTTTACATTGAAGATTTAGATTCTGAAATCAAAAACACAATTTCAAGATTTGCATCTAATAGACAGTTGTAGGATCAGGTAGGGAGTTGGGGGTGGGTTGATGCTGGTCAATACCACTGTTTATTTCTAGAGAGATAGCATTGAAATGTGGAACACATATTCCAAACCTAATCTGAACCTGGATTATACTACATAGTAAAATGTGAAAAGAATATGGGACAGTGGGGAAGGCACAAAGCAGATCAAGAATGGACAAACATTCAGGGTCTCTTTTCTTTTGGGAAGAAGCTGAGAGTGACTCAGTGGTCTTTACAAACATGAAATGTTTTCATTGCCTGTAAGTAGTGCCATGTTGTGGTGATCAGTTCTGGGGCTGCAGCTGTTGACAGTGTACATGAATGATTTGGTTGAGGGATTCAGGTGATGACACAAAGCTAGCTGGCAAAGTGAATTGTGAGGAAGATACAGAGAGGCTTCAAGGAGAAGTAGACAGGTTGAGCGGACATGCAAGGACTTGGGAAATGGAATATAATGTGGGAAAAACATGAAGTCAGATATTTTGGTGGAAAAAATGGAAAAGCAGAGTGTTTATTAATCAGTGAGAGATTGATAAGTGCTGTTGTTCAGAAGGGCTTGTTTGTCCTTGTACACAAATCATTAGGAAGTTAACTTGCAAGTACAGCAAGTAATTAGGAAGGCAAGCAGTATGTTAGCCTTTATTGCAGGCCCTTTGGCCCACACTATATTGTGCCAATCTAAGTGAAAGAGTAAGACGTCTTACTGCAATCATAACCACGTTGAAACCACACCCACATGGGTCTGCTTTCCCTATTTATGAAAGGACTTATTCTTGATAAAGGGGGTGTCGTGAAGGTTCAGTTGGTTGGGAGGGGTGGTTTGTCCTACAAGGAGAGGTACAAGAGCCTGGTTCTGCATTCTCTTGAATTTACAGAAATGAGAGGGGATCTTATCAAATTCTCACGTGCCTTGTCTGAGTAGATGCAGGTATTGTTTCCCCAAGCTGGGTCATGTAGAATCAGGGAGTTACAGTCTCAAAATACGGAAAATAATTTTTTCTCTTAGTTTACTGTATGTTTGTAGTTCTCTGTCCAAGAAGGCTGTAGAGCCTCAGTTGTTGAATGTATTCAAGATGGAGATTGATAGATCTTTGCATTGTAAGTACAAGAAACTACTGGAAATAAGACTGAGGTAAATGATTGGTCTTGCTCTTACTACTGGTAGATCAAATTCAAGGAGCTGTATGACCTACTCTAGCTTTTATTTTGTATTGTCTTACTTATAAGTTAGGGGATACAGAGAGGATGCTTCCACTTGCGGAGAAGAGTGTGATTGAAAGCTCACAATATAAAACAGTGCCAAGAAATCCAACAGGACATTTGAAGGAGCTTCTTTACCCAAAGAGCAGTGAGGGTGTGGAAGTGGCTCTCACAGGGGGTGATTGAAGTGGGTCATATTCATGCATTTAAGGGGTGGGTGAAGGGAATAGCATTCCACTGAGAGACTGCAGTGAGATGAAGGGAGACCCAAGGGGAGCACAACAGGCACGGAACATTCAAGCCGAAAGCTTATTGTTTCTGTTACCTGTGCCAAGAGTCTTACACTGGGATGCCCCCGTAACTTGAAGATTCACTTAGTTATTCCAAAGTTGAACAAATAACAGTTGAAAGCCATTAATACTAATTCTCTGCCCATTGTCCTTTGAATAAAATGGTCCATTAAGCACACATATGGCTCTTGCACATTTGCCTGATAGGTCCTGTCATGTATTGATGCTCTTCATGGGAACAACGAAAGAGTGAATTAGCCCTGAGCACAACACTCAGCAGACACATAAAGGGAGCTAATCAATAATTTGTATGTGGCCTTATCAAATAAAGGAAATTTAACCCCACTTAACTGAGAGTGCATTTCCTTGTTGCATTAGAATTCCTTTAGCATAATCTTGCTGTTGCTTCACCAAAACCACTGACCTTCTAGTCCAGATGCAATGACTCGTGGTCTTCCTGGTCTGTCCTTGAGAAGTCATTTACTTTCCAGTCCAGATGGCTCTGGCTCCATTCTAGGACAGCCAGATGCAGCCATTACCTCGGATGTCTGGTAAGGGGGCTGGGCTGTAGGTGAGGCTGAAACAGCATGGGTTCAAGTCTCCCCTGTCCAGCATATATCTGGCCAATGTCCAGGCAACTGAGAACAAGGTTGATGAACTAAGAGCAAGACTGACCTACCAACGAGAACTGAATGACTGCTGTGTGCTACGATTCACCAAATGTGGCTTAGGCCTGCTGCACCTGACTGTGCCACAGAACCCGAGTACAATGTCCTCAGGCAAAGTTAGAGGCGGAATGATCTGCTTCTTACTCAATATCTCATGATGTCTGGATGTGATGGTTCTGGTGAGCTCTTGCTCGCCTAGCTTGGAATATCCAGTGGTAAAATGTTGCCTACACTACCTGGTATGGGAGTTTACCAGCTATCCTGAAGGTAGTCTGCATCCTACCTCATGTGGATGGGAAACCTGCACTCAGTGAACAATGCTCCATCATCAACAGCCTTGAAATGGGATAGCTATCAGACCATAAGATCTAGGAGTAGAGTGAGGCCATTGGGCCCACTGAGTCTGCTGCGCCATTTCATCATGGCTGATCCATTTTCCTCTCAGCCTCAATCTCCTGCCTTCTCCCCATATTCCTTCATCCCTGACAAATCAAGAATCTATCAACCTGGGCCTTAAATATACCCAATGACTTTGCCTCCATAGCCACTGGTGGCAATGAATTCCACAGGTTCACCACTCTCTGGCTAAAGAAATTCCTCCTCATCTGTATCCTGAAAGGACACCCCTCTTTTCTGAGGCAGTGTCCTCTGGTCTCAGACTCTCCAACCATAGGAAACATCCTTTCCACATACTGTCTATCAAGCCCTTTCGCCATTTGATAGGTTTCAATGAGGTCACCCTTCATTCTTCTGAATTCCAGTGAGTATAGGCCCAGAGTCATCTAACACTCTTCATATGACAAGCCTTTCAATTCTGGAATCTTCTTTGTGAACCTCCGTTGAACCCCGTTCAATGTCAACACAACCTTTCTAAGATAAGCGGCCCAAAACTGCTCACAGTACTCCAAGTGAGGCCTCATCAGTGCTTTATAAAGTCTCAGCATTACATCCTTGCTTTTTTATTCCAATCCTCTTGAAATGAATGCTAACATCACATTTGTCTTCCTCACCACTGACTCAAACTGCAAATTAACCTTTTAAACCTTTGAACAAAGACTGCAAGTCTTTGTACCTTAGATTTTTGTATTTTCTCTCCATTTAGAAAATCTACCCTTTTATTTCTTCTACCAAAGTGCATGACCATGCACTTCCCAACACAATGTATTCCATCTGCCACTTCTTTGTCCATTTTCCTAATCTGTCTAAGTCCTTTAGTAGCCCCTCTAATTCCTCAAAACTACCTGCTCCTCCACTCTCTTCATATCATCTGCAAACTTTGCCACAAAGCTGTCAATTTTAATCACCGATGTTATTGACATGCAACGTAAAAAGAAGTGGGCCCAACACAGACCCCTTGGAACACTGCTAAATCACCGGCAGCCAACCAGAAAAGGCTCCCTTTATTCCCACTCCTTGCCTTCTGTCATTCAGCCAAGGCTCTATCAATGCTGGTATCTTTCCTATAATACCATGGACTCTTAACTTGTTAAGCAGTCTCACGTGAGGTACCTTGACAAAGGCCTTTTGAAAACCCAAATACACAACATCCACAATTCTCCTTTTTCTATCCTACTTGTTATTTCTTCAGAGAATTCGAACAGATTTGTCAGGCAAGATTTTCCTTAAAGGATATCGTGCTGAATTCGGCCTATTTTACCATGAGCCTTCAAGTACCTGAAGCCACATCCTGAATGGTTGACTCCAACATCTTCCCAACTACTGAGGTCAGACTAACTGGCCTATAATTTCCTTTCTTCTACCTCTCTCCCTTCTTGAAGGGTGGAGTGACATTTGCAATTTTCCATTCCTGTGGAACCATTCCAGAATCTAGTGATTCTTGAAAGATCATTACTGATGCCTCCACAATCTCTTCAGCCACCTCTTTCAGAACCCTGGGGTATATACTATCTGGTCCAGGTGACTTATCTACTTTCAGACCATTCAGACATCCCACCTCTCCCAGAAGTTCCAGGAGTCTCCCTGATAGTGGCTCCCTGATGCCCAGAAATTATATACAATATCCCGGAAATAGATTTTTTTTGAGAGGGAGAGGGAGAGCGAGCATCCTGATTGGTCTCTCTTCGTGCTAAGAGTGGTCCCCAAACACCGGGCCGCGAGGAAACGATATGATTTGGCGATATGAAATGATATGAGTCAGCTGCACCTTTCCTCATTCCCTGTCACGCACTGTTGAATTTTAATGCACGCGAGGTCATCAGTGACCCAAGATGTGCAAAGGAATGGGTCCGTGACCCATTTGTGAATGTCCCTGGTGAATCATCCATGTCAGCGCGGGAAAAAGATCAACTCCTCGAGCTGGCAGATGACGGTGGGCTGAAAAGTATGTTTGACATAACATCTCTGCCAGCATTCTGGATCAAAGTCAAAGCTGAATATCCTGAGATAGCTACGAAAGCACTGAAAATGTTGCTTCCATTTCCAACATATTTCTGCGAAGCGGAGTTTTCTGCTATGAATGCAATGAAAACTAAATTGCGGAATAGACCGGACGTAAGGACCCCCCTTCGCGTATCGCTGTCTCCCATCACCCCGCGATGGCACCGTCTTGTTGCAGGGAAACAAGCCCAGGGCTCCCACTGATTCAGCGATATTGGTGTGTTGCAATGATTTAATATGTTCATACGAGGAAAATATGCGCTGTGCGTTTAATATCCAAACCTTACTTAAAATGTTATGATGCTATTGACTGATAAGTGACTTATAATTCAGTGGTCCCCAACCTCCGGGCCAGCGGTGGCCGAAACGCACCCAGCACATCTTTAAGAAAAAAGCCGAAATAAACAAGCTAATTAATTAGGTGCCGCCCGGCATGTGAATGTCGGCCCAGATCAGAGGTGATTGCCGATTGCGTTCTGGCTACCGCTGTGCCACTGCATTTTTTGCAGCCTGGAGGTTTGAGACCACTGTTATAATTGACTTATCACTACATGGTCCGTGGTGCAAAAAAGGTTTAAACTAGCTGGCTAGCTGCCAAGGAGCTACGCTATTGATGTCCTACGTGATGAGGCCAATCTCCCTGTAGACTTGCTTAAAGTTGTGATAGAGTCAACATTATAATATAATATAAGTACATATTTTAATGTCACATTTGCTGCATATACCCAACTTGGTTTACAGATTAGACAAAATCATTAAACAAAGTATTACATACACCCTTGGAGGTCGATGGGTGGGGGGGGGGCGGTGATATGGGGTTCCGGGGGTCGGGAGTTCTACCTCCCTGAAATGGTGGTGCTACCTCCCTGAAAAGAGTTTTTGCAGGGTGGGATGTCTGACCATTCAGTTTCACAAGTACCTTCACCCTAGTAATGGCAACTTTACAGGTTTCTGCCCACTAACACTCTCAAACTTCTGGTACACTGCCAGTGTCTTCCACAGGGAGGTAACCAGAGCTCCTCTTCATCATGCTGGTGATTTCAACCAGTCCAAGTTCAAGAATGTATTATCTACCAATATGTCTCCTATCCCAACACCTTTGACCTTTGCTTATATACATTAAAGACACCAAGGAGCCACTCCACTGACCACACATTGGTAAATGAGACCATCAAGCTGTGCTTCTTCTCCCTGCACATAAACAGAAGCTGAAACATTAGGATCTAGTACAGAAAGTCAGACAGTGCTAGTCTGAGGGAATGATGAGCTTCTACAGTACGTGACTACTTTGAGACCGTGGACTACTCTATGCATGTACAAAGACTCAGCAGCCAGTCTAGATGAGCATGTCATGACCACCAGAGATTTTATCAGCAAATATGTTAAGGACTATCACCAAAATGGACAATCCTGCTTTTCCCAGTTGGGAAACCCACTTCCTACTGAAGTCTAGGATTGCAGTGTTAAACTCAGATGATGCTGACTTTACAAGAAATTGAGATACAACCTCTGTAAAACTATCAGGAATACCAGAGACAATAGCAGTCCAAAATCAAGCTTCAAGTTGTGGCAAGGCTTACCTGTTGTAATAGTTTATTCACAAATTTAGCTAGTATTGCTGACAAAATTCATTGGTCAAGGTTCAAGATGTTTTAATGTTATTTCCTGTACACAAATGTAAAGAGAACAAAATAATTTTTACTCCTGATCTGATGCAGTGCAAAAAACACAATAAGACAAAGAACACAGTAATAAAAAACATAATATAAATATGTAAGGTATCTTATATACATAGATTGATTGTATGTCCTTAAAGTGATGCTAGGCACAGGAATGTCTATGTAAGGTGGCTGACAGGAAATGATAAAGTAGTGGTGGATGGAGGTGTTTATCAACCTTACTGATTGGAGAAAGTAACTGTTTTTGAGTCTGGTAGCCCTGGCACGGATGCTAAGTAGCCTCCTCTCTGATGGGATTGGGACAAACAGTCCATGAGCAGAATGGGTGGGATCCTTTATGATATTACTAATCCTTTTCCAGCACCTTTCTGTGCAACTCTTCTAGTGAGTTTAATGCATTCTATATATGCTTTGAAAAGAAGGGGATTGGAATCCTAACCTTACTCTTGTGCCTTTCCTCTTTCATATAGCTCTGGTGTCTCACCAGTTTTATTTCCGTTCAATGGAAAGTAGCAGGACCTGAATAGCCTGCAGATGGGACAGGGAAAAAGGATGGCTCAGGTGCCAGTTTGTGAGAACACAAATTTTGTTCCAGAGGACTCCAATGAGAACTTTGGTGGGAGCAGCGTGTAGATTAAGGCCAAATTAAAATCAGAAGTGCAGGAAAAACTCAACACGTCAAGCATTATGAGGTCTGATAATCGATTTGAATGGTTAACTTCATTTCTCACTCTGTAGCTGCTGCTTGACCTGCTGAGGAATTCCTGCATTTTCTCTTTTTACTTCACATTTCCTTCACCTACATTTTGTTTACAGAGGAAAGCTGAAGGGCAAGGACAATCTAAATGCTTGGCTCATAGTCAGTCTGTCTGAAAGCCTGGAAGAGTTCAGCTGCAGTCTGGCACTGGAACCTAGTCTGCAGCCAGCATGGCACTGATGAGCAATTCCTTTAGGCCCAATCATTGCACAGGAACTGATAGACGATATTTCAGTTTCCGAAGCATTGTAAACAAAAGCCACCAAAATGGTGGAACGGTACATCAGGCATCTGCCAACCAAGCGCAAACTCTTAGTTGTCATAGCTTCGCATGATGTGGTTTAACGGTTTATTCAGGGCATCTCAGTGTTCCAGCAACAGATTATGGAGACATGGCCTTGGGGAGGAGTTACTTTGTGACAGGTAAAGTGGCCCCCATTATTAATTCCTTCAGGATCAATTTAAGTATTTCTTTTTGCATTCAGAATTCACTACAATCTTGGCACCATTCTGTTGTTTTGTGCTGGTCACTCTATTTAATGTTGTATTACTATAACTACATACGTTGTGAATGTAATACAGGCGCAAGGTACATCATTACACCCCGGTGGAAATGCCACAATAGATGGATCTGATTCTGAATCTTGTTAACAAGCTTTCAGTGTGTCCTCTGTTGGGTCAATTACACACTGCATCTCCAGAGCATGTTATCCAATCAGTCGTTTCAGGGAAGGGAGAAAGAGCGAGACAAAAAAAACAAGGTTTTCTTGCTGCAAGTATGACTCATTATTGCAGTTTTAAATCGCTAGGGGAACTCAAAAGTGAACTAGGTGTAGAGAGTACATACTGAAAAATCTGTCCCTGATATTCTCGGATACTTGACATTTCAAAAGTATGGACAAAGTGGAAAAGTGGCGTGGGTGGGGGTAGATCGAATGGTGAAGAATGAATGAAGGACAAAACTGAGTAATAATCTTGCTCCAGACACCAGGAACTGAATTCAATATGTGTGAAATAAGAGATAACAAGGGAACAAAAAGTCTTTCCAAAACCCCAGGTCCTTTAAATCAGTCACGGGCAAACTCAAAAGTAATTAAGGAGCCCTTTAAATAGAACAGGTGGATGTATTCTTGCAGCTGACAAATACAGCATTCTGTATGTGCTATTAACCATGGTGTTTGTTGAAATGCTCATGTCAAGTCAGCATCACACAAGGATTTAGTGTCACAATCTGTCAACTCTGCATGTAGAAGCGATATAAATGCTACACTTACTGGATTGGTGGATGGCATAAGCAGAGCAGAAAGCATGCAATCAAATTTGAATCAATTTGGCACCTAACCACCAGAAAATCGGAGTGCAGTTTCATGGCCTAAATCTCTGAACTGCTAAATATATTTACTTCCCTTGAACACAGCAAGTGCCAAGTCAGAATCAGAATCAGAATCAGGTTTAATATCACTGGCATATGTCACGAAATTTGTTGTTATGCAGCAACAGTACATAATAATAACTGTAAATTACAGTGAGAAGTGTGTGTGTGTGTAATTAATAATTAGTGCAAAAAGAGAAAAAGATAATGAGTGTTCATAGGTTCATTGTCTATTCAGAAATCTGATACCTGATGGCAGAGGGGAAGAAGCTGTTCCAGAATCGCTGAATGTGTTCCTTCAGGCTTCTGTACCTCCTACCTGACGGTAGCACTGAGAAGAGGGCATGTCCTGGGTGATGGGGGTCCTTAATAATGGAGACATTTCATTTGAGGCATTTCTCCTTGAAGATGTCCTGGATGCTGAGGAGGCTAGTGCCCATGATGGAGCTGATTGAGTTTACAACTTGCTGCAGTTTATTTTGATTTCTGTGCAGTGCCCCCCCCCGACAAACCAGATGGTGATGCAGTCAGTTAGAATGCTGTCCATGGTACATCTGTAGAAATTTGCAAATGTCTTTGGCGACATACCAAATCTCCTCAAATCCCTAATGAAATATAGCCACTGTCGTGCCTTCTTTCTAGCTGCATCACTATGTAGGGCCCAGAATAGATCCTCAGAGATGTTGACACACAGGAACTTGAAATTGCTCACTCTTTCCTCTTCTGATCCCTTGATGAGGACTGGTGTGTGTTCCCTCATCTTACCCTTTCTGAAGTCCCCAATCACTTCTTTGATGTTAAGTGCAAGGTGGTTGCTGTGACACCACTCAGCTAGGGGCTATATCTCACTCGTGTATGAAAGGGTTACCATATGAGGAATGTCTGGCAGCTCTTGGCTGTATTCCCTGGAGTTCAGGATATCATAGAAACATTACAAATGTTAAAAGGTCTGAACAGATTAGATATGGCAAAGTTATTTCCCATGGTAGGGGAGTCTAGGACAAGAGGGCATGACTTCAGGATTGAAGGACGTCCATTTAGAACAGAGATGCGGATAAATTACTTTAGTCAGAGGGTGGTAAATCTGTGGAATTTGTTACCATGAGCAGCTGTGGAGGCCAAGTCATTGGGTGCATTTAAGGCAGAGATTGACAGGTTCTTGATTAGCCAGGGCATCAAAGGGTATGGGGAGAAGGCAGGGGAATGGGGATGAGTGGAAGGATTGGATCACCCCATGATTGAATGGCAGAGCAGACTCAATGGGCCAAATGGCCTACTTCTGCTCCTATATCTTATAGTCTTATGGTCTAAAATGACAAGTACCACTTCTCCATTAAGGCAGATCCATTGCTTTTTTGATAGGTGATTTGGCCCACTCAATATATGTGGAAAATTGTACCATGGGGCACTAGGAATACAGAAACATCAGTATTTAATACCAACTGAAGTGGATGGAGAAGGAAACCAAAGTTCAAAGTACATATATATCACAAAAGACAATCCTAAGATTCATTTTCTTGGGGGCATACTCAATAAATTCAATAGCCATAATAGAATCAATGAAAGTCCACACCAACAGGGCAGGCAACCAGTGTGCAAAAGACAACAAACTGTGCAGTTTGTGATAACTGAATATCAAGATATTTTTGAATCCATCTTCCAGCAGTTTGTGGTGTATCATAGTGGAAGGCTTTTAGTAAGGTGTGGTGTAGTGAAGTGTGGTGTTTTCCAGTATTCAGGAGATCAAATAATTGAAAGTTGCTACTTAAAATTAAACTACTCTATGAATTCAATCGTAATTTGAAGCCTGATATAGTCTAATATAGTTCCCGGTAACAGGTTTAGCTTTCACAAATTGTTTTAACCACTGACGTTAGAACTCCAGGGTTAAAGGAGTGGGAATCTTTTGTGTGCGAGCAGCTGTACAAAAGCTTTGTAATTTGCTTTGGCATGTACACATCCACTTCATTATGCTTAGTTAACACGCTCTTTAAGTGAAATAGCTTCTGTCAGAGCAAGAAGCAGTTGTATAATCTCTTTTAATATCTCTAATCGCCTATACCTCTTCCAAACATGACAGCTGTCTTCGTAGAAATATTACTCAGTTTTGGTGAGAGTCAAACAGAATCAAATTTATTAAATTTGAACTTCGTTTTGTTTTGTAATGTAAAGATTTGTAGGTGGTTTCACTGGCTTTGAATGACCTCTTCTAGAGGAAGCTGCAAGAATGGAAAGGTCACTTCCCTCAGGCACAATAATAAGTCTCAGGATGTCCTGCACAAAATCAGCTTAGTGCGTTATCGGATGTTAGACATGGAAATTAATCTTCCATGTACAGTATAAAGGACAAAGGATAAGACTATGATTATAGGAGTGAAACTGCTGCAGCTGGTATTTGATAATAAAAATAACTGCATGATTGTGATCTGAGGTATGATTAGTAGAAGAAAAGGAAAGAATGGAAGCATTAGCTTGCAATATTTTTTCAGACATTCTTAAGGCTATTCAACTCGTGGTGTGTACCAACAGGTGACAGGGCTCCACAATTAAAGCAGCACTTAGTCAATGCAGAACAGCTTAAGTATAAAGATGGAAATTCACTAGATATATGCAAGAATTATTTACATCTTGTGAAATGTGTTTTTGTTCCATTTTGGAACCTTTTTTAAAGCAGTTACTATTTCAGCATATTAATATTAATCAGCCAAAGTAAATAGAAAGACAAGAAGCAAACCATTATGTCTGAATGGTTAAAGAAGCTTGAATAGGTCAGCCTTCCTTTAATCTGTTCATTCAGCAAACCAGCCCTCTGTTCCATAAAAAAATGCGTTGTGTGGTTAATTAGTTTTTTGGAAGTAGAACAGAAATCTGTGATATTTATACACATTCTGCAGAAAATAGTGTCAGTTTTAAATAGATAAAAATGAAATAAAAATGGAGAGGTGTATCTGGTTGCTTGGAAATTCACTTCTCTCCATGCCCTTAAAAGTTGAGCTAGTCCATTCAATTGGTTGTGTCTACACAAGTATGTTGTGTCTCAATTAGACACAGTGCTTTAAACTGCTCATTGGATTCCTGTTTTTGATTCTGAAGGGTAAAAATGCCACTCTGAGCAACTAGTGAGTGGAGAATAAAACTTCCTGAAATGTGGGATGACATTCATTGGGACATAGGAACAGAAGTTAATCATTTAGTTTCCTGAGCCTGATTTTCTATTCAACAAACCATGGTTAATTTGTGACCTAACTTCATTTCCCCACTTTTTGTAAAATTGATAATTGGCAGAATCAAAGGGTATTTACAGAGAGTGTTTCAAATCTATTCTAGTTCTTGCATTTAGAAGCATTCCAAAAGTCTATAATTGATTTTTTAGATAGCTTTCAACAGATAACTTCTAGGTTACACCACTCTTCCATGTTTGGCTGAGCCTACACAGAGGTCCAAACCGAACAGACTTGGACAACTGAGAGTTGACCATTTCTCCATGGAACTGCCAGCTGGCTGCCAATTATCATAATTTCTCCATTATTTTGTCTTTCATTGTACATTTTATAAAATCAAACATTGCTCCTAAATAATAGTCGTCAGGTTTATTGTCATGTGCACAAGTGCAGATGCAATAAAAAAAAACTTGCTTGCAGCAGCACCATGTGTACGTAGGTACAGGTAACACACAGAGTATCAATTATTTATTTATTTTTGTTATTTTACTGAGATTCAGTACAAAATAAGCCTTTCTGACCCTTTGAGCTACGCCACCCTGCAATGGCCCAATTTAATCGTAGCCTATCTCAGGACAATTTCAACTGACCAATTAACCTACCGATTGGTACATCTTTTGACTGTGGGAAGAAACTGGAGCACCCAGAGGAACCCATGTGGTCACGAGGAGAACATACACACTCCTTACAGGCAGCGGTGGGAACTGAACCTGGGTCGCTGGTACTGTAAAGCATTGTGCTAACTACCATGCTACTGTGACACCCCGTGTCTTATAAATTATGCAAGACAGTGAAGAGAGAGAGAGAGAGAAAAAGACTGTGCAAAGACAAGTCCTTAGTGCAAAGAACAAAGACATGATCAAAGGGAAGTCCAGGGGTAGGATAAGGGTGGTGCATAGTGTTCTACTGCTGAGGTAGTTGTATAGGTCAGTTCAAAAACTTGATGGTTGTAGGAAAGTAGCTGTTCCTGAACCTGGTGGTGTATGTTATGTGTTCATGTATGTTTTGGCCCTTACGGGTTGCTGTTGAGCTTCTCTGTGTGTATTGTGAGAGGGTGTTCTGGGTAAGATGACTTATGAGAAAAATAAACAGCTGCACGCTTGTCCCTCAGCTCTCCATCTCTCGTGTGTGTTATCCACAGCCACCCGGTTTCCCAGTATCACAAACATAACAGCTGGTGACGAGGTGACAAGTCCTCGCGTGGTATTTATTGTTCTTTTCCCTTCTGCAAGTATGCAATGCTGGTGGTGTAATGTGGGTGAGTGAAAAGAAGGCAAGAAAACGGCCGCAGGAAGAGCGGTGAATGTAGAATCCGCGGGAGAGAATGAGAACAGGATAGTTAAATAAAACAAGTAAGAGAGGGAGAGAGACAGATGGATAAGACTCGTTAACTTTCCTGGAATGTGATTGAGTTTGAAAATGGTGACAGTGTTTGGAAGTATGGGGCCATATGACGAAATGACAGAGCAATGGAGTTCATATACAGAAAGACTTGAATATTTTCAACTAGCAAATCAAATTTCAGATGATATTCGTGTTCCAACTTTCTGACTGTGATGGGTGCAAAAATGTTTAATTTGTTATGCAGTCTAGTGCAACTTGCTAAGCCTGGCGATACATCTTACAAGGACATATTTAAAGTCTTCAATGACCACTGTTCACTTAAACATTTGGTAATCACTGAGAGGTTTTCATAAAATTTTCATAAAAGGAATCAAGAGGAAGGCGAGTCTACCAGTCTGTAGTGCTGCTGAAGCAATTGTCTGAACACAGTGGTTTTGGGCAGTCGCTGAATGACACGTTATGTGATAGACTCAGATGTGGTCTGTACAGTGAGGTCATTCAGAAACATTTGCTTCTAGGAGACAGACTAACATTGCAGAAGGCAAGTGAGATTAGTCCATCTATGAAGATGGCAGCTAAAGAAGCACAGCTACTAAGTGCATCTTCCCATTCATAAAGTTTCTACTGACTTTAAGAATAAGACACCTATTGGCAATCAGTGTTACCGTTGTGGCAAAACTGGGCACTCAGCAAAAGAATGCTGGTGTAAGGATTTAGATTACAAAAGCTGGAGCAAGAAGGGACATATTGAATGCGACTGTAGAAGTAAAAAGACACTGTCAACCAAAAACATTGTAATAAAGAAAAATGACTTTTAGTAAAACAAAAAGAGACATGTGCACAAGATGGAGCATACTGAGGGCAGACTGAGTGACTCTCACTCTGTGGTTGAAGAAGTTTTATCTGGTTTGGACACAAAGATGGGTATTGGGTGACGCCACAGTTGGATAGAGTCATAGTGATGATGCAGGTGGACACAAGGGCTGCAGTATCATTGGTGTCAGAGAGCTTACGAGGAGAAATTGCAGCATCTCACCCCAGAAGGGGCAAGGTTGACTTTGAAGGCTTACACTAGTGAAGCTGTTCCATTGAGGGGACTAATACGTGTTGCAGTAGAGATTAACGATCAGAGAAGGAAATTTCCACTGTACATTGTTAAAGGTAGTTACCCAGCTCTTCTGGAACAGTTCAAACTCAACTGGCGTGAAGTGCACATGATTGGTGGGAGCACTGGTCTACAAGAAGTATTGAAGAAACATGCAGAAGTATTCAACAGAGAGCTGGGCAGTATGAAAGGAATTGCTGTAAGCCTGGGTTCTTAGCGGAGCGCTGAAAGTAGCTGCTGAGCCACAGTGGCAGCATGGATAAAAATGAATGGATTAAAGAAAAAGGTCAATTTAATAATAAAATAAAAATGTGTGGCATGAAGAAACCATATACTGTAGATATTCCAAGGAAAAGCTGCTAGAAGTCAGAGTACCCATATGCAAAGCAGAGACCAGCATGTCTTTTGGAAAAATATGAAGACATCTGGGACCCTGAAAAGTGGCACACGTCCTTGTGTTGCTGTTCAGGATATCAGAGACAAAGACTTGTGTGTCAGAGATGCTAGAGAAGGAAAGGAGCAAATACAGGGAAGAGTGCTTTAGAAGAGGATTTGGTGATGGCAAACACATTTTTGGTGAGTGCCGGCTATGTGATTCCTCTACTGAAGAGGAATCTGAATGGTTTTCTGCTGGCCCCACCAGTCAATCTGAAACAGTAGAGCTGACAAGCTTTGATGATAAAGTGCTATTAGAGGATTCAAGGTGGACAAATAGGTGGAGGAAATGATCAGAAACCCTTAATGAAGGTGCTCAAGGCAATAGTGCTGCTCAAGCAAAGATACCCACTGTTTCTGCATCAGAAACTGACCAAGAGGTTGGCACAGGAAGCAGTCCTGCCTGAAACCTCACTGGGCGACTTTGACGTCAATGAGTCTTCAACATGGAGAAAAGTGTACCTGGACTAGCATCGATGATTGAAGAGGTGCTAGGTGAAGAATCAGTTTCATCCAGTCGGTTCGATCAATGGGGTTCAAGTAACTTTAAGTAAACCGGGTAGTCACTCCAGTAGCCTGTGTTCTATCCCACATGAAGACCTTGAGCGACTTGCTGGCTGGGAGCAGAGGATCCCATCTCAAGTTTCACAGCTTGGAAACAACTTTGTTCCCATTCCATCAAAGAAGATAATGAGATTAATAAAAAAAGGTTGATGTTTTAGAAATACTGTGAAAAGCAAATGTGAGCAACACACATCAAACTTTGATGTGTGTTGCTTGAATTTCCAGCATCTGCAGAATTCCTGTTGAAAAGCAAATGTGGATGTGAAATGACTGCTGTCCAGTCTTACTGCCAACAAGTTGAAGCTAAAGGAGAGTTCACAGACTGGAGTAGTTTTGTCTGTAGAAGGGGTGGAAACAGAACTGAAAGGCCCCATAATGGAATCGGAGAGCAAGCTTGCCACCTCATTCACAGTGGAACAACTGGAACAGACTCTAACTGCATCATCTGGTCCAAAACAAATGCAAAAAAAAGACATGAAGTGTGACTGCTTTCAATAAGCTAGTTAACAGTGCGAAGGCAAGTGGAAGCTCACGTTTGCAATCAAAACCCTCTGAATTTCTCCCACTCCCTGTAATGTGGTCTCCATCCCCAGATACTCCAGCTGATCTGCTTGGCATTCAGAATCATCACACGCTAGTCCTTTCCTCACCCATCACCCGAGCTTTCTGAGGTGCCTCTTACTGACAAGGCATACCCAAGCCAAGATCTATACATACACCAAGAAATAAAGTGACTTTGGCATCATCCCCAAGTCTTTGGTACCTTCACAGGAACAGGTGACCCCCAGACAGATTGGATCTTTAGTGACTGACCCTGAGCACACGGGGCAGAATAATCCCCAGGGTTATGTCTGGGAATAGAGGACCTCTACTCCCTTTCCCTAGTTTAGAAAAAATATGTTTTTTGTTGTTGGTTGAATTTGATGATTACTCAATAGAATGCTAATAGTTCAGCCGCTGGTCTGTGCATGGGAGGGGGGAGAAACCTTTAAAATAACGGGGGAGGGAAATGTTATTGGTTCATGTATACTTTGACGCTTTTGGGTTTCTGTCAGTGTGATGAGTGCAATGTAAGAGGGCATTCTGGGTGATGACTTACAAGAAAACTGAACAGCAGCACGTTTGTTCCTCAACTCTTCATCTCTCGTGTGTGTTATTCGTGGCCACCCGGTTTCCCAGTACCACGAATGTAACAGTATGGGACTTCGGACTTCTGTACTTGCTGCCTGACAGCTGCATGAAGAAGGCATGATGTGGATGGTGGGGATCCTTAAAGATATAGACTGCCTTTTTGAGGTAGCTCCGCCAGTGGATGCTATCAGTGATGGGCTATGCTGTGCCTGTGATGAAATGAGCTGTGACTACAACTCTCTGCAGCTTCTTGTAGTCCTGTGCATCCTGTCCAGTGCAAGATGAAACCAGCCAGGAATAAGAAATGTGATTGCATATCTTTTTACCTTTTAAAAGTTCATTCGAAGCCAATGGGAGTACCATTCACAACTAATGAGCTCTTGATCTCAGCTGACCTTCCCAGAAGGATAATTAGAATTAATCTTGAGTGAAAATTGGTTAATTTTTTGGGATTTCATTTAGGGGTTTGTTTAGAATCTGCTCTGGCAGAAAACTCTGTGTACCTGGGCAAATGGTTGATATAGAAGAGGCTATCAGAAAGGAGAGGGAAGCTGGTTAGAAGAAATGTAAAGCTGATAGAATTTCAGCTGAGCAACTGCTACTTCTCATTGTCAAAGTACAAACATCACTATATTCTTTCTTTGAGTAATGGATTTTTAATTTATTTTAGAACAAATTGTGATTATGCTGTACGTGTCCTGCTTTTAGTTCTTTTGCTAGCTAATTTGTGTCTTCTGCTCTTGCAGGTGTGAAAATATTCGTGTGTACAAGTTGGGTCTCTTAGCAGGGTTTTGGTGGGCACTAGCCCTGCTCTGCTGGATCAGTGATAACCTTTTCTGTGAGCTCTGGTCTGCATTCAACTTTCCGTATCTACATTGTGTCTGGTGAGATGCATGCTAGTAATTTAGTAATTTTGCCTCATTCATATCATACCTCATTCTATGTTGAAATAAATCTGTCATCAGGATTTATTTCAAAAGTTAAGTACTGCAAATATATAGAGACTGTTCATCCCATAAAATATAGTAGCATCATATTGTTCCTCTCCAAAAGGAAAAAAACACTTTTATCAGTTTCCTGATATGTAACCAAGTTCCATTTTCTTAGGAGGGGCTTTAGTTGACCTTTCTTACCAGACAGCATTGTGGTCCTTGTCTGACCTTCACCTTAGTGGGAATAAGAATGTCTCGGACTTAATTAAGATAATAATATGTGATCATGGTTAAAGGGCCAACTGTATCACAGCATGAGAGTTCCTCTTCATGATTCACATGAGCTTCCCTGCATCACTTATTGGTGTGATTTTTGATTGGTCATCCTGTCTGAATAGAAACTTTGGTCTTGGAGATTGGGACATTCATTGGCCTCAGCATCAACTTCCAATTGACAGATGGTTCAAGGACTAGCCTGGTACAATGGGGAATTAAGGGGACATACCTTATGATTCAGATGAATTTGCTGCTTGAAGTTTTGCTGTATAAATTAAAAGCAGAATTTTCACTACAATTTTTTCAGAAACAGGATGATACCAACCATTTCATAATTGTATTTATTATTCAATCATTTCCACTTTATTCATGATGTACCTCTTTGCTGTTTAGTCTACTGCATGTATTTGGGTAAAACACAGGCCACATCTACTTGATTCTGTTTTGACTAGACAGATGGTAAACCCTTTTGCTCCTTTACCCGAACTCACCTGAGCACAAAAGGATTGATTCATTCCATTCATTTGGACCCATTGTATAAAAGCACAGTGCACCATATTAAAGTAATAAAAATCAAACACGTGCAAGTTATGGAAATTAGAAATGAAAACAGATAATGCTCAGTAGATAAGGCAAAATCAGTGGAAAGAGAAAGAGTTATCTTTCTTTATAATGAATGGAAAAATGTCATCTAACAAATTAATCAATCATTACTTGCACAGATATTTCATGTCAGCATTATTCAAAATAACACACAAAATGCAGGAGGCCAGGCAGCATCTATGGAAAAGAGTAAACAATCAATGTTTCAGGCCGAGACCCTTCATCAGGATTGGAAAAAAAAGATGAGGAGTCAGAGTAAGAAGGTGGGGGGAAGGGAGGAAGAAGAATAAGGTGGTAGATGATTGGTGAAACTGGGAGAGGTGTGTTGCTTTGGATTTCCAGCATCTGCAGATTTTCTCGTGTTTGTGCCGCCTGGGTATCCTCTACCCGATGGCATGAACATCGATTTCTTGAACTTCCAGTAACTGCATGCCACTTCACCATTCCTCATTCCTGTTTCCCTCTCTCACTTTATTTCTTTACTTGCCCATCACCTCTCTCTGGTACTCCTCCTCCTTCCCTTTCGTCCATGGCCTTCTGTCCTCTCTTATCAGATACCCACTTCTCTATCCATGTATCTCTTTCACAAATCAACTCCCCAGCTCTTTACTTCACCCCTTCCCCAATCTCAGTTTCACCTATCAGCTACCATCTTGTACTACTTCCTCCCCTCCCCCACACCTTCTTACTCTTGACTTCTCATTTTTTTTTACACTTGTCCTGATGAAGGGTCTAGGCCCAAAACGTCGACTGTTTACTCTTAATAAGTACTTTGCACCAGTCTTCACTGTAGAAGACGTGAGCAGTGTGCCAAAGGTCAGCGAGTGTCAGGGAGCAAGAGTGAGCGTCATTGGTATTACAAAGGAAAAAGTGAGAGTCAAAATCATATTTTGGCACACAAAGGGTGTTGGAAGTCTGCAATTCACTTCTCCATAAGGATGATGATTCTGGTCAACTGAAAATTTTAAAACTGATTGATCCATGAAAACTTTCGGAATGAAACTATGCGAACATATCTGTATAACAAGTATTCTAAATCAATAGCAATCACTGAAGTAATTCAGAACTATCAATGTTCAAATAAATTCTTCCCTTCTGCCATCAGATCTGAACAGTCCACAATCCCATGAAGGCTACTTCACTATTTTGTTCTCGTTTTGCACTATTGATCTATCTGTCTATTATACATTCTTACCATAATGTATGTAATCTTTATGTATTGCCTGATATCGCTGCCACAGAATAACACATTTCTCAGTGCTAATAAACCAGATTCTGATTCTGAAGTAATTAATGGCAGGAAATTAGCTGTTCAGTTTTATTAGCCACACTTCAGCAATTAAAAATATTGACATTTTATACCTGTAAGTAAAAGTACAAACGTAAGTCCCCATTTGTTGTGTACAGCTAGAGGCATCCCAGGCATTTGTGACTCATTTCAAGACTGAATTGATGCTATGACAGTAACAGCAGAAAGAATCTCAAGTGTGTTATCAGTTTTTTATCTAAGTTGAATTATTTTATTGCTTTACAAAATGTCCAGATCTCATTGATGAGAAAAAGTTAGTATTTTTAAATGTAAGTGAAAGGAACAGCAGGGAAGAAAAAAGAATTTACTTTTCAAAACACCTCTTGAGTTAATTAATATTGTACAGTTAATACTTTGTTAAATCAGCATTAAAATTGGAAGCCATGTGTGGAAAAGCAGAAATCAATAAGGAATGGATAATGACTATTGAATGGATAATATATTAACTGACCAAACAAATTTATTGTCCTGAAGTTGTAAGAATATCATTTTTAAAAATCCTTGTATGTATTCTTACTTTATTTCCCTCTTTGTTCTAGGCATATCTTGATCTGTCTGGCTGCTTATCTGGGCTGTGTTTGCTTTGCCTACTTCGATGCTGTCTCAGAAATCCCTGAACAGGGCCCAGTCATCAAGTTCTGGCCCAGTGAGAAGTGGGCCTTCATTGGTGTTCCTTATGTTTCTCTGCTTTTTGCAGAAAATAAGTCTCAACTAAAGGTTACTTAAGAGCACAGTGACCCATTTGGCCACATGTTATTTTGAATACTAGCTTTATTTCATGAGGCAGAGGGTGCCTGCCAACTTTGCACCTTAGATCCACCAGTTATTAACACTAAATCTCTTAGGAGATTATGGGAGTAAAATTTATTAGAGTTTCAAAATGTACACTTGATTATTTCACACTCATTGGACCAGATTCAGACATTCGTAGCATTTGTGGTGTCAACTCAGTTACATGATCTCATCTTCCACTGGCATTAACTGTGGGTAAGAGGCCGACTCCATAAGTAAACAGTTCAAGCATTGATTATCCTGCAACTCTTGAAGGGAATATGTATTGCAGCAGGAGCAGACGATGGACCTCTTTCTGGAAGTTTGCTGCTTGTTGGAAGAGATAACAGAATGCGAGCAAGAGAGGGCACCCAAGTTTTCTTATGTAGAACTGGAAGATTTAGGCAATGTGGAGAGAAAGAATGTACTCCTTGCTCACAAAAAAATAGAATGGTGGTGAATTCAAGTAATGCAGCCAAATGGATAACAAAATAGCAACAACATTTCAGAGCTTGATGAATGAATCTTCAAATTCCATCAACAACACCTTTGTCCAGCCTACCTCCAGAAAGGACACATCAAGCTGCATGGGAGAGTCCAACAACAACTTTGCATGGGACATTGCATGGAACACCAGACCCCAACTTTGCAACATGCAAGTGGAGGCCAACTCCATTTTGATACAGCATCAAAACATCCATTGCAGTGCAGACAGAAACCAGTGTAGAGAGCCACTATCACTTTGTTGCTGTTTAGAAGAGATCTCCAGCAATACCAAGATTCCCGATGGTGATGGCCTCAGGTTTCAGGTTGAATCGCAGATATTGGAAATCTAAAATAAAAATAGAAACTACTGCAAACACTCAGCAGGTCAGATCACATCTGTGGAAACAAAAATATAGCATTGACATTTCAGGTTGAAGACCTTTTGTCAGTGAAACATTAACTCTTACCATAGGTTCAGCCTCACCTACTGAGCCTTTGCAAAATTTCTGTTTTCACTTTTTCCTGCAGCAATTCTTGTCTGCACCATCTGAAAACTCGAGTCCATTTTTCAGAAACTGTGCTTTTTTAAAGAAACCCCTCTACCCCCTAAGAGATCTTCTATAAGATGCCTGCAGCATTTGCTCGAGCCACAATGTCCTTCCCTTTAAGAGGTGCAGCATTCTTTAAGTAGTGTGGGCTGTCCTTCACTGGCATCAGCTGGTCATATTGTTGGATTGCTGAGCTGTCCAGCCAATAGACGATAGTTATTCTTGGCTGGATATTTCAAATGTTATAATGAGATGACAACATAAAACTTGCATCCCACCTGCTTTACATGATTAGCCGTTGTACCATATTCTTTCTGCCCAATTCTGGAGGCAATCAAAGTTAGTTCCTCAAATTTTCTTGCCATTTTCTGTTTGGTCCTTCCTTTCTTCTAGCCAAAAATAAATTAATGTGCCAATAAATTAATGTTTTTGATGTGGGGCTTCACTGAGTTAGAGATCAACTCGATCTCCATTTCTTACAGAAGTTACTCGTGTGAGATTTGGAAGTGGAGGATGGCAGGCTTTCGACCAGGGCATTTGTGCATTGTGTATCTCTGATCCTTGGTAACATCAGCTAGAAAATTAAACAGAAGGTTTGTTTATATAGCACCTTCAATGATTGTAGGACATCACAAAATACCAATCAGTTACTTCTTGAATTGTAGGGAAATCATTAAAGAATCCCAATTTACTGTAGCATACAGTTTAGTATCAGGGCATTAAAATTGCTATCCACTAATTGCTGCTTTCTTGCTCCTCATCCCTTCGAGTGTTTCTGCAGTTCTTGAGCAATAAGCAATCTGGTCCAGATTGTTCATTGCTCCAGATTCGAGCATTTGCTGTCTCTCATGTGTGTGTGTCCTTTATGCAATTCTCTTTTGAAAGTTACTATTGAGTCTTATATCTCTCTTTCAGACAGTAACCACTCTTACTATCATTCCCCAAATTTTTCCTTATGGTACATCCACGAATGTAGAATGTTGCAATATTTTTTGGTACCAAGCCCTGGAGCAATGGTCCATCTGCTAATCATGAACGTTTTCTGTCATCTCCATGAAACTGGCCTTTTAATTTCTGGTTCTCTTCCTCTGCAGTTGAAATTCAATGTTTCTATTGATTTATCAATACCCTTTGCACGGACTCCCTTGTTTCTGCATTGCAGTAGCCAAGCTTCCTCAGAATTCTGAGGCCCGAGTCCTCTTCCACTCCCCTGACAGCCATACTGTAAGGAAGTGCAGGTTTCACTTGTCTCAGCTCATCATCCACACTTTCATATCTTTTCCCATTTTCATGCTATCCCCACTTTTGTTTGTATCTTTGTGTTCTGTGCTGTCTTTTCCAGCATATTTTCCATTGCCTTTAGGGGCACATAGGTTTTAAAATAGAGCTGATTTTATAAACGTAAAATAATGATGTGGTGAAGCACTATTATACACAAGTAAATTAAGAACGTAAAGAACATTACTAAAAGTTGTCATTCGCTGGTTTTGAGTCATTCTGTCTATTGGAAGCAATCACAATAAGAGGCCCTTGTGAGGAGATCAAATTTATATCACAAATTGCAACATTAATTTTATTTCTAATTTTTTATCATCTTAATATGACTACGTACTCAAAAACCTATTTATTACATAACAAGAGCTTAATTAGTTCTAAAGAAATTAGTATTTTACCTGATTAAAATTGATTAATATTTGTATTTTAAATGCCTAATTATTGCAAAGCTGTGTAAGGTAATAGAAATGGCTTGGCAGGAGGAGAAATTCACTTAGGCTGCCAGTGAAGAATGTGTTTGAATATTGACCATTGGTTGTACTCACCTCCTGCACATTCAGTTCCATTGATGTTTATGAACCATATGTGCAGGAGCTGAGTTCAATTGGTGATTAATAGGTGTAGCACAGATTACCAAAGTGATATCTCCCCTAGGCCTCCAGTACATCATTGTGAATGTTTTCTGGAAACAATGGGGATAATATTACTAATTACATTGACCATGTTGAAGTGCAATGACTTCTAATGTTGGCCCTTCTGGTTTTGTTTTTATACAAGTTACAGAAAGTGTCAATGAGATGTTAGGTTAATTTTTTGGGGCTTGTAACTAGAGTACAGTAAATGAAATTTGCATCATTGTTCTGTGCACATAACGTGCCACTTGATGCAGTTTTGCACTGGAATTTCGTAAAACAATTTTTGCATTGTTGCCTAGACCATCCTATCCTGTTATATATTAACTTTCATTAATTTTTGATTAAAGTTTAACAATCCACTATCTAGTTTTTAAGTTTCAGCAATTAATGCCTGAGCCTTAAAGACATTAGGGCAAAATTGTCCACAGCTCGTATTTTTCCCAAGTCATGCAGATATTTACGTTATGGGAACAGCAACATTAAACACATGAATATTTCTTAATCTTTATGTATTTAAGGTGCCATTTTCAAATGCATTTTCGATCAGACATGGATTTATACTTCAATAAGCTAGTTGCACAAGTATATTGGTGCCTGACAACGAATTATGCTGATTTGTGCAAAATATTTCTTTTTCCTCACTTCTCATTTATAAGGCGCCAACAATGTTCAGTGGTGTTGATTGAAGAATGAAATCATTAATGGATTATTAAGCTGCTTTGATACAGATGTTTTTTCAATGAATAAAATCCTCTTACTTAAAATGTGAATTCTTCTTCAGGTATTTAAAATTATTAGCAATGTTTTGTAATCTGAAGTATTTTTCTGAAGAAATCATTATTTGTAAAATGGAATAAGCAATCATTTTAACAATGTGATTTTCAAGTTGGTTTAGGATTTGTATCTGTAACTACTGTTCCAATTTTGTATTCAACTAAACATGAGGAACAAATCATTATTTTTAATATATTTGTTACAATCACTTTGGACTTAATTGTGTTTATATAAAGAATACTTGTGAATGAGTGAGATCCTGGTGAATTCAGTAACTATATTTGAAAATATTTAAGAGCATCTTTGTCTTTTCTCAGTATGTCCAAGATTAAGGCACGATAGCTAACAATTTAGCTTATCCCATGAACTGTTAATAATGTGTTAGTTTTTACACAAAAGGTTACTACTAAGGTACAATAATGCAGTTGAAATAGCAGCGTTGGATTTCTGCTTGCTCCTCAGTCCCAATTGGTATGCTAACACCATTTTCAATGGGGTACAGAACAAAAAACAATGTATTTTCATTTAAGGATAAGATGCTCAAGTGAATGCTATCATTCTTAATGGATTAATTCAGACTTCCTTCAAAACAGTAATGATGCATTAATTAAAACTATATTTATATAATCAAAGTACCTGAAATATTATGCAAGCGGGTGTACTGCACATGTCCTTTGAGAAAATATGTCATTATCTGAAAGTTGTGCATTTTACCTAATTAATAAAAAGAATAATGTAAATCATTTTGATTGTTCATTAATGACCAGTTTAGGTCTCTCTGCACTTAGAAAGCTTATGCACAATGCTTCAGATTCAATAAGAATTAAATACAAATTGATCTTCCATTGTTGTTGTCCTTCAAAAAGATAGGGACCGCTTCATATTTGTATCTCCAAGTCCTTCACTTGTGTATGAGTCTGAATCTGTCTCATCTGTACCATTTCAGCTGAACAGAAGTCCAAGAGCGTTGTAGATTGATGTAGCTAGCATATTTCCCACCTTCCTGACTATTTAGTGTAATTTCTTTCTACTCGAGATTGTTCCCAGAATAGATTCTGTATCTCAAAATGCTAAGACCACTGATGTGAAAAGAATAACATCAAATTCGGCTATTATTTTAAGATCTTTTATAGGAAAGAAGGGAAGTATGAGATGGCAAATTATCTTTGTTCTGACACATTTGCCTGTAAAAAGGAAAACTATTAAATCACCTGTTCCTTTTTCTGATAAAAATAAACATTTGTGTGGGTGCTGATAGAGGGCGGTGTGGTAAATGGCATGATTTCCATTCATGGGAAAACTCATGTCTTGTGTTCATCTAAAATGATTCATGAAATTTTTGAGTGATTTTGTTTACAAGTAAAAACGTTACTTCACAATTTAAAGGAGATTACAGTCTAACATAATATGATTACTCTGTGAGCTTTATATAGCACTTAATGTTCCAATGCTTCATCTGTGGATCCAAATGTTTTACAAATAGACAAAATTGACGAAGGTGTGGATTAGATCATATCAGCAAGTGTGAGTAAAGAAATTGAGGTTGGACAAATTGGGCCAAAAGGCCTGTTTCTGTGCTGTATGCCATTACCTCATTGAATTGTTGCAATACTAGAGGCATCCTTGAAGTGGCAAATCAAATTCATGTGGAACAAAATGGAGGGTAACATAAGTAATCAGAGCAGGAAGAGATCACTTAAAAAGTCACTAGTGTTTGCTTCTTGAAGCTGAGCCAACGTACATTCAGCCTCTTGTATTGGATGGCAATACAGGTTGTAGGTTATGGATCGTAGGTTAGCATCCTGTAAAATAACACAAGACAATTGTGTGGATTGTGGAAGTTCCTAGGCAGTCAACCATTCTAGATACAATAACCAAAGCTCATTCAAACCCAACTTCCTTGCAAGAACAAATGGAACATTGCTATGGTCACCATCGTTTTTCATATGAGGACCAGAAGGATCTATACACAGATATAGAAATATTGAATCCCAGAAGGACTTTACACAGACGCAATACTATATCTAGGATCTGAACCCAGACTCCATTAGAGCTGAGATTTTACAAAGAGACAGTTAGCTGTGGCATCTGCCGAATAGGCTTGCTGACTGGTGGACCTTATACTTGCTGAGAGAGAATGCCGGAGGGCTCGGTGATGACCTCTAGTGGCAGCAAATCAATATACATGCCTCAAGCAGTCCTTGTGAAAAGGTACAATGTATTTCACACACAAAATACTGCAGGAACTCAACAGGTCAGGCATGTTGAAACCACTACTTTCTAAAAATACTTTTTGCAAGGTGTTAGATGAATTAATGTAAGATGAACGTCGTAGTTTAATCATTTATACTTTTGAAGAAACTCATGAACTTTCCACAGTTTGCAGTGGTTTGTCCCCCATTTACTGGCAGAAAGCGATATAGCAGTTAAACTAGTGGGTTTTGGCCTTTCTCATTTCTCATTGGCGAAGTATTAGCACATTACCCACGTGATGTAATTGTGCAACCAGTGATTTGTTTATTTTATCTAAGGGAATTTTCTTATCTCAACTGTAAAAGTGATGGAATTTTCAGAGGCACCACCTTCAGCTTTTCTTTCATCTCTGGCTTCTGACTGCTTTTCATTCATCTTAGTTTCGTTTCTCAGCTCTTTATTTAGTTTGCTTAGTATTTCTACGTTTGGTTGTACTTTGAAATACATGACTGTTAAAAATTAAGACTGCTCATTGTTCCCGACTCCCGGGAAAACCCTACATTCACTGTTTCAAATCCCGTAAAACGCCTGGGTGGTAGGACTGCTGTACAGAGGAGCACTGCACCGGTTGTCTCTGTCTCTCACAGTTGTGGGCAAGTGCTTGTGTTGCAGCAAAGCTCTCTCCAGTCGACTCTGCGATGTTGTCCATTTCTTCCTCTGTCTGTCCCTTTTGGAGGGGGATTTAAGATGGCACTAAACGGCAACTCCTTTGCTTGCATCTTTGGAATCAGCTCTATTTCCATCTTTAATATCTTTATTTTTCCCTTTCAGGGTTTCAGGACTGGCCACTGTTGTTCAGGATGCCAAAGGTTCGGCCTGAGAGTCGGCCTCCTGTTTGGAAGCCTAAGATCTCAGGGCTCTGGACACGGGCGGATCGAGGGTCGGTGTCTCGGCAGGAGACTTGTGTGTCATCAGGGAGGCTGGAAAATCTTTCGCTGTGTGCCCAAAGCCCGAGATCTTTGTGATCTTCAGGCACAGAGCTCATAAAAAGCGACAAAACGGACTTTATAACATCGTAAACCAGCGGGTTGTTGTTATGTCTCCAACTCGCTGTGAAAATGGGGGATACCGCCCTCTCCCTTATTATGGAGAGAGGGAACCTGCAGTTTGTCGAATGCTGGATGAAATGCGATAGTCTTTGGGGTAACTGCAAGGTCTGTGTCTTTGCTATCGCTTAGCTCACAATTGTGCTTGGTAGCAGGTGCGCTTTTTTTGCCGGGGGGGACATCATTGCCTCGCTGCCGCTTACGCGCGGGAGGGGGGAGCTTGGGGGGACTTTGGGGTTCTCATGTTTAACTGTTGTTCATTCTTGGGGGCACCTCTATGTTTTCATAGATGTTTTGCAAAGAAAATGCATTTCAAGATGTATATTGTATACATTTCTCTGACATTAAATTGGACCTTTGAACCTTTTTTCTTTTCTCCTGTACCATTCCCTGAAGAATGGTCTTTTGAGAGTCCACTTGATCTTCTTATGTGGCCATACCATCTCAGTTTCCTCTTCTTTACTTTGGATGGTAGATCTTCGTAGTGTCTCATGTGCTGTATGATGGTTCTTCATACTTCATCGTTTGAGACATGGTCAATATAAGAGGTACCGAGGAGCCTTCTGAAGCATCTCATATCTACTGCCTGGATGCTCTTTTGCTGTTCTGCTGTCAAAGTCCATTATTCGCAAGCATACAAGAAAGTGGGGAGCATCTGAGAGCGATGTTATTGTCTCTCCATATTGGTTTTAATTTAGCCATTGTTGCTGTTGTTTGGGCTGTCCTTGATAGGACTTCAGGCTTTGGTCCTTCTTGGTTGAGGATGACACCAAGAAACTTGAATAGTTCTTGTCCACTGGCTGTGATTTTTGTCGTGATTGGCTCCTCACTGTTTCTCATCAGCTTGGTTTTCTCTGTGCTGATTTCCATGCTGTATCTGGTGGATGTATCGTCCGGACGGTTCACAAGGCAGGCCAATTCATCCTCACTTCCTGCTAGCCCATCAATGTCATCAGTGAACCTGATCAGTCATCAGGTTGATTATGATCTGTCCCCTAAAGCAGACTGTGCCGATATGGTCTTCCAGGGCACCTGTTATTTGCTCCAGGAAAACATTGAACAGTGTGGGTGAAAGGAGGCAGCCTTGTCAGACTCCAGCTGGTGTGTGGAGCCACTCTCCAACTGTGCCTTGAACAAGTACCACACTGCTAGCTTTGGTGTAGAGCTGCTTGATGGTTTGGATCAGCTTCTGGATGTTGTATCTCTTTATTGTGGCCCAGAGTGTATCATGCCACACCCTATCGAATGCTTTCTTGAAGTCTATGAATACATGGAAGTTGTCTTGTTGATGTTGGTTATGTTTCGCACACAGTACTCGGAGGTTGAACATCTGTTCTGTTGTACTTCCTCTTCTGAATCTAGTCTGCTCTTCAGTGATTATATCTTCTGCCTGTGATTTCAGTCTGTTCAAGATGACTTTCAACATCACTTTGCTTCCATGGCTGATAAAACTTATGGTTCTATAATTCTGGCACTGCTGTAAGTTTCCTTTCTTGGGAAGAGTCTTGATGTGTGATTTTGTCCAGGGTGTTGGCCATTCCCTAGTCTACCAGATTTTGTTGCAGATATTGGTGAGAGTGTTTATCACTGTCTCTCCCCCATGTTTTATCAGCTCAGCCAGGATGTTATCTATTCCTTCAGCAATCGTATGGCTGCTTCTACATCTTCTTGCAGAATTAGAAAGTCATTGTTGTTTGATGAGTCCTGGCTTGTGAGTATGCTGGGTTCTCCTTGGGTCTGATGGTTGTAAAGGTCTGAACAATACTCAGTCCATCTGTTGAGAATGTCCTTATCCTCTGTGAGACAGTTTCCTTCTTTGCCTTGGGTGGTGCTGACTCGTGACTGTCTCTGTTTAGTGAGGTCCTTCACAATTTGAAATACTTGCTGGCTGTTGTTCTTGTTCAGGCTATCTTCTATCTCTGTACACTGTCCCTCAACCCATTCTTCCTTGGTATTGATCATAATTTTCCTGATCTTCTTGCTCATCTCTCTGTATGCTACAGCTCCTGTTGTTGTGTTCTTAGTTTTCTTCAAGTCTCTTCTTGTGTCACACATTTCCAGGATCTCCTCTGTTACCCAGGGTTGGGTTTTCCTGTGGTATTTTCCAAGTAACCTCACCATTGAAGATTTGTGGGAGAGACTACATCTCATCAGCTGCTTGGAACATGAGAACACTTGCCCAGGCAGGGAACCTGTAGGAGCTCACACATGAGCTAGAGAGCTATGAAAATGAATAAATAGTCGAAGCTTTGGGCCAGTTTATCAGGACTGGAAAGGAAGGGGGAGGATTCCAGAATAAAAAGGTGGGGGGAGGAGAAGGAGGATAAACTAGAAGGTGATTGGGTGAAACCAGGTGGTTGAGAAAGTACGTGGTTGGAGAAGAAGGAATCTGATAGAGGAGTGTGGCACATCGTGGGACTCTGTGAAGTCAGGTGAAAAAAACCTGGGTGAACATCTTACTGAGGAAGGCCACATACAGTGGAGAATTTGATAAACCTGCCAATGGTGTTAGATTTCTGGTCGACAACAGCATCAAGAACTCAGTACTCGGGTGCCGCCCAGTATCCATTGAGCCACAAGAGCATGAAGAACTCAGTACACGGGTGCCGGCCTGTATCCAGCAGGCTTATTTCCACATCACAGATATACAGTCATACGCGCCCACAACTGACTATGAAGAGGACCAAGTGGAGGAATTCTACACCCAGCTCCAGGCCATTGTTGACAAGGTGGACAAAACGGACATTCTAATCATCCAGTGGACTGGAATGCCAAGGTGGGTGCCAACGTGCTAAAACACTGGAAGGAATTTGCACCCCACTCCTGTAATGCTGTAACCAACGGGTGAGGATTACACCTACTTGAGTTCACCAGCTACAACAACATGGTGCTTGCAGACACTCTTGGAGAACACAAAGCATCGCAATGCTGGGCCTGGCATGCACCCAGTGGAATACATCACAGCCATATCAGTTACATACTGGTGCAGAACTGGCTTCGGTCTAGGATCAAAAGAGTCGCAACATGGACGTTCCCAGGTGTTGATAATGAACTTTAGAATTGGACTGAAGAAAGTCAAAAAGCCCAAGAAATTCAACTTGGACAGAATGGAGGACCACTGCTGACACTTGACGGAGATACTGAAACATTGACAGCGAAGTTTAATGAAGTGATGACAGAAACAGCCAATGAGATACTTGGAAAAGCCCAAAGGATCAGAAGATAAACAGATCCAACAGGCAGCATCTATGAAAATGAATAAATAGTCGATGCTTTGGGCCAGTTTATCAGGACTGGAAAGGAAGGGGGAAAATTCCAGAAAAAAAGGTAGGGAGAGGAGAAGGAGGATGAACTAGAAGGTGATGGGTGAAGCCAGGTGGTTGGGAAAGTACGTGGTTGGAGAAGAAGGAATCTAATAGAGGAGAGTAGACCATGAGAGAAAGGGAAGAAGAAGAGGTACTAGGGGGAGGTGACAGGTAGGTGAGAAGAGGTAAGAGGCCAGAGTGAGGAATAGAAGAGGAGGGAAGAGGGAGGGGATAAGAAAATAATGGAAAAAGTTCTCAGGAAGCAGTGGTATCAAGTCTGGGTAAGCACATGGTTGAAGAGTCAGAAGGCAGCAGTAATCACAGAGGGGGAGCAGTGTGAGAGGATCTCACTGAATTTCTATTGAAGAGAAGATTCAAACTTCTTCAGGGTAGGCATCCTTCGACAAGACTTCACAGTGGAGCAGCAAATCACGAACACAAGAAAGTCTGCAGGTACTGGAAATCCAAAGCAACTCTCACAAAATGCTGGAGGAATTCAGCAGGTCAGGCAGCATCTATGGAGAGGAATAAACAGTTGACGTTTTGGGCTGAGACACTTCTTCAGGGCTGGAAAGGAGGGGGGAAGATGCCAGAATAAAAAGGTGGGGAGAGGGGAAGGAAGACAAGTTACATTAGGGCAGTTTGGAGTAACAGATGTTTGCCTTTACAGAATTCATATATTACTACCGATATATTTGAGATAAGGTATAAAAATTCACTCTTATGGAATTTATAAGAAAATAACTAAATATATATGAAATGGAAAAGAAACAACAAATATCAATTTTTGTCAATGGCATAATTGATAACTGCGATATGGATGATTTTCTAGGCATGCAATCCTTCTGTAACATCGGGGTGTACTGTATTGTCAGCTTTTAAAATTGTGAGTGCCACCTACATATAACCATTTTTCTGTCTTGGTGGGATGGAGGTTACAATATAATATCTTTTCCCTGTCCTCTCTGCTTCATACGTATGAAAACCTTGTTCAAACATCTGTAAACACCAGAACGGAAGGTTTAAGTAGTGGATGTGAGGCAGTTGAGTCTTCGCTGAGCACACACCATTACATTCCATCGGAGGACTGCGATGATGAAGTGTAAATGCAGGGTCCCAGACAGCACACCTGGGCCACAGAGAGTTAAATAGAGTGTTAGGATTCCACTGCGAAGCAATATTCTGCATTTTATTGTGGGAAGATTGGATTCAGTTACAATGCAATTTATGAGAAATGGTCACCATTATCCGTTGAGTTGAATTGAATTACACTGGAAGGATGGTTAAGGTGTATACAATCTGTGTGAAGGACACAATAAGTTTTACTTGGGGAAAACTAACTTTGTCAACAACCCATTCCTTTCCTCTGATTTTCCATTTTAACCTGCTCTTCTAAGCAAAGTGACTCTGACTTCAATGTTGGGTAAATTATTAGTGAGGATTCTTAGAGACAGCATTTACCAGTATTTGACAAAACATAGTCTGATTAGGGGTAGTCAGCATGGCTTTGTGAGGGGGAGGTCACGCCTCACAAGCCTGATTGAATTCTTTGAGTCTGTGACAAAGCACATTGATGAAGCGGGTGAGTGTATATAGATTTTAATAAGGTATTTGATAAGCTTCTCCATAGTCAGCTCTTTCAGAAAGTCAGGAGGCATGGGATCCATGGAAACTTGGTGTGTGGGTTTGTAACTGGCTTAGTCCCCAGAAGGAGAGGTTGTTAGTAGATGGAGAGTATCCTACCTGGAGTTAGTTTACCAGTGGTGTTCTGCAGGGATCTGTTCTGGGACCGCAGCTCTTTGTGATTTTTATGAATAACTTGGATGAGGAAGTGGAAGGGTGCGTTAGTAAGTTTGTGGATGACACGAAGGTTGGTGGAGTTGTGGATAGTGTTGAGTGCAATGGACAACAGGATGCAGAGCTGGGCTGAGAATTGGTAGATAGATTCAACCTGAGAAAGTGTGAAGTGATTCTTTATGGAAGGTCAAATTTGAAGGCAGAATAAGGTTTAATAGCAAGATTTTTATCAGTGTGGATGAACAGAGTGATCTGGTAGTCCACCGCCATAGATCCCTCAAAGCTGCGGCACAAGTTTTTATGGTTGTTAAGAAGGTTTGTTGGCCTTCATTAATTGGGGGATTGAGTGCAAGAGCCACAGGGTAATGTTGTAGTTCTATAAAACCCTAAGTAGACCATACTCGCCAAAGTTGGAGTGGCCATTGTGTGAGTGGGGCAGTGTTAGGTTTTGGCTCAACAGGCTTGGACAAGCACAGATGCAGCTGTATTTCAGTTTCCAGTAACACACATCAAAGTTGCTGGTGAACGCAGCAGGCCAGGTAGCATCTCTAGGAAGAGGTACAGTCGACGTTTCAATTTTCATTACTAACCCTATATCCAGATTAAGATTCATAAAGTTCAATCATTTAATTGCATATGGTGTACTGTCTGATATTTTGAGTTGCGGGTTTGTAACTGGGTGGTACATTGCACATCATCCACACAAATGTGATTTCTCATTTTGGCGGGGCCAGAGGCTGTTTTCCCCTAAACGGACACAAGCTGGGTGAGCCTGAGGGTTACACTGGTGTGGTGGAAGGGGGATTTAAACTGGGGAACAAGAATGGAGGGGTTGTGGTGAAAGATGTTATAAAGCCTACATACAAGGTCAGGAATCGAAAGATCAAGCATGGTGGGACTAATGTTCTGAGCTGTGAATAGTGCAATGCGAGGAGTATTGTAGGAAAGGTGGATGGGCTTAGGGGATGGATCAGCACAAGGAATTATGATATTGTAGCCATTAGTGAGACTTGATTGCAAGAGAGGCAGGACTGGCCACTCAATGTCCTGGGGTTGTGTTGTTTTAGGTGTGATAGAGTGGGAGGGATTAAAGGGCGAGGGGTGGCGATGCTAGTCAGGGGTATAGATGGGGAGAATGCAAGCAGGTTTTTTCTGCTGAGGTTGGGTGAGACTACCTCTAGAGGTCACAGCCATGGGCTAAGGGTGAAAGGTGAAATGTCTAAGGGGAATATGAGAGGGAAATTCTTCACTCAGAAGGTGGTGAGAGTGTGGAACGAGCTGTCAGCGAGAGTGATATATGCAGGGTCGATTTCAATATTTCAGAGAAGCCTGATTATGTACATGGATGAGAGGGCTATAGGCAGCTATGGTCTGGGTGCAGGTTGATTGAATTAGGCAGATTAATGGTTTGGCACAGACTAGATGGGCTGAAAGCCCCGTTTCTGTGCTGTGGTGTTCTATGACTCTATTGTGTTCTGTTCTGGCCACCTCATTATAGGAAGGACGTGGAAGGGGAGATGTACCAGGATGCTGCCTGGACCAGAGAAAATGTCCTGTGAAGATAGACTGAGCTATTTAGGGGTTTTCTCTTTGGAGCGAAGGAGGATGAGAGGTGACTTGATAGAGGTGTACAAGATGATGGAGTGGATAGCCAGAGACAATAAAAGGAGGCATTATTTTAAGGAGATTGGAGGAAGTGTTGTTGGGGGGGGCACTGTCAGAGGTAAGTTCCCTACACAGAGTGGTGGGTGCATGGAATGCCTTGCCATGAGTGGTGGTAGAGGCAGATACATTAGGGGCATTTTAGAAACCCTTAGTTTGGCACAGGGATGATAGGAGGGGTCTGTAGGAGGGCAGGTTTAGTTTGACCTCAGAGAAGGTTAAAACATCAACAGAACATCATGGGCCAAAGCGTTCCATACTGTGCTCTACTGTTCTGTGTTCTATGTTCAAACAAGAAAAGCCTTTGCTTGCCTCCTAACCTCCTCCACCCTTACAATCCAGCTGAAGAATTGGGGTTCATCACCATTTTCTCAGGGACCAATGCACACTGGCCACTTTATTAGGAACTTCCTGTATATAAGAAAGTATCTTGTGGTCTTCCAAGATTTGACGTGCATTCAGAGATGCACCACTGTTACTTGGGCTACTGCTTCCTTCCTGTCAGGTAGAACTGGTCTGGACATTCTCCTTTGACTTCTCTCATTAACAAGGCAATTTGCCCACAGAACTGCTGCTCACTGGATGCTTTCAGGATGTTTCGTCTTGGTTTCTCGCACCACTCTCTGTAAGTTCCATAGACTATTGTGCATGAAAATCCCAGGAGATCAGCAGTTTCTGAGATACCAAAACCACTCCGTCTGGCACCAACAATCATTCCACGGTCAAAGTCACTTAGATCACATTTCTTCCCCCATTCTGATGTTTGGTCTGAACATGTTTGTCTGCATGCTTTTATTCATTGAGCTGCTGCCACAAGATTAGCTGATTAGATATTTGCATTAATGTGTAGGTGTAGTGGAGTATCTAATAAAGTGCCGACTGACTGTAGAAAAGGGCAATTAATGCTAGCCTGGCCAGTGAAGCCCATATACTATAAAACTGAAAGCCAAATACTTAAGGTTTAAAAGTGTTTTTAGCTTTCCTTCTGGAATTCAAAGAAGCAGGTATTGGCCTCCTTGTATCAACACAGTTGAACAGGCTCCCATCAGAGACATGGTTTCTTCACCTTATCTGAATGCTATGGGCTGTTCCTTCAACTGAGCCAGATCATAAACTGCCACTTCTCTTCTGTATCTTGCTGGCTTGTAGTAACTTTCTAGAAGATGAAAATAAGGCCAATGAGTTAAAATCATGTAGCCTTTTGCTGCTGAGGTTGGGCAACTTGATGTCTCATTTGCCCTTCCCTTCCTAATTGCCATCCTAAAGTCGATGGATTTACTGTGTGGGAGGCATAGTAGCAGAACCAAAATGAAATCGTTCAAATTTTATCCTGCATGACTCTGGGCCCTGCATGATTGGTGTGTTTTTCTGGGAACAGAACTGGAGACGTTGCTGAAAGCAAGTTCAAACATAATTTATATAAATAATACACCACATAATTTTAGCATAACATTCTTTGATTTATTCACAATTGATTTAAAACTACTCTCCCTCCTATTAACTTTGAAAAAAGTGCAGTCCTGCGGATGTTGGAAATCTGAAAAGCCAGAACTAGATTCTGTAAAGGGGAAAACAGAGTTAACAGAAGCAATTTTATCCTGACCCCATGAGAGTAAGCTGGAATGGTGTACCCATTACAAATAGCACAAATGGGTTAGATTAGCAATGTTAATAATATTACCATACCAGTAGGAAGTTTAAGTTGTTTTACCGCTGCCTTCCATGTTGGATTAGTTGGGGCACTGATTTTACTCCCCTGCTTTTGATGCTTTTCCCCAGTCACCCCATTCAAATTCAAATTAAAGTCAAAGTCAAATTGATTTCTCATACACAGAAGTACATGTATGCACATATGCAATGAAAACCCTACATGTCTGCAGTATCACAGGCACATAAGCTTCATATAAGCTGCAAACACAAGAAAAACACAAATTAGCCATAAATTATACATATTATTTTCAAGGAAGAATACAAAAGGAACAGAAAAAAGGTTCACTTCAGTGCAAAGTAATCAAAGTGGTCATAGGGTTGTTAACCATATCAAAAGACACACAGGGCCTACAATCCAAAACAGTGCAAGGGTATAAGTTGCACACAATAACGCACAATGAAAAGAAAGTCTGATCAATCCGTAACACACAAAAGAATAAACTGCCATGGTAATCACCCAAAACACTCCCCCCACCCCTTTACACATACAACAAAAAAACCCAATTAATCCCCGAAGCCTAGATCTACCTCCCCAATTGAGGATGATCGCAGGCAGTACCCAACAAAAAAGTTCCAAGGCGTTCCCCATACAGCCAATTTTCAATCTAATCTAGGGTGGCTCCCCTCCTTAAAACTTATCCTATCACTTACACTACCTTTAATATAGCATATAGGCTAAAGATAACACAGATCAAGCTAAGCATTAAAAACAAAAAAAAACACTAGGCAACTTAAACGCCCGAGATACAAATCCCAAATATTTACACTTTGTTGGTTGAAAGTTTTTGTTGATCAGTTTCGGCAGCATAGCAGTTCCACCCGATCGCATTCCACAAATTAAACTGGAAAAAATGAACAAAGAAGTGGATTATGAAAATTAACAGTTTGCCTCAGCATGAGGCCCCTTCAATGCTGCACGAATAACCTTAAAAAAAAAGTCATTACTCTTCTTGTTCTTCTTCTCCCCAGCGTGAATGGTAAAATTCGTTGGCCGCCTCTGGTGTATGGAAATAATGCTTTTTACTTTCATGCATGACCCAGAGCTGGGCAGGATACAAGAGGCCAAACCTGACCCCTTTCCCGTAAAGCAGGGATTTCACCTTCTTGAAAGCTGCTCGTTTTTTACCCAGCTCCGCACTAAAATCTTCATAAAAAAACACGCGGTGTCCGCGGAAATACGGCTCCTGCTTCCGTCTGTTGGTGATGCGTTGCTTATCTTGAAAGGAGTGAAAGCAAACCAGGAACGTTCTTGGTCTCGTTTGCTTGGCTCCAGAGACACCAGATGGTTTACGTCTGACTCGGTGAGCACGCGAAAGTACGAGAGGCCTTGGGAAAAAGTTTGTCCCCAGCACTTCGTCAAAAAGCTCGGTCATAAATTTAAGTCCGAACCTTCCAAATTTTCAGGAATGCCAACCACTCTCAAATTGGATCTCCGTGACCGATTTTCGAGGTCATCTAGCTTTCCCTTCAGAAACGCATTTTCGCTCTGCAACGCTGCAATGGCGGCTTCGGCGCTCACCAGTCGGTCACTGTAATCATTCAGGCCGTCTTCAACCCCACGAATGCGTTCGTCGTGTGTCTCGTAAGAAGACATAATTTGTCCCATAGTAGCATTCACTGGTGATGAAGCATCTTCAAGTTCTCTTTTTAGGCAGAATGCACCGCTTGCGTCATGTCAGTAATAAGTACTAAACGAAGCCTCTCCAAGTCATCGGGTAGCGCAGGTCCGGGTCCAGGTCCAGCAGCGTGCAACGGCGCCATTACTGTACCATCAGCCTTCTTGCTCGAGGCTTCGCTATCTTTTTCCCCAGTTTTACTTCGAAGGTATATTCTACTTGCCATTTCAATGTCCAACTATGTCCCGCGTTGTTCACAATGGTAAATATTCAGTTACCTCGAGCATACGGCAAAGATAAACAGGTAGGTTTTCAATAAAAATCGGGAGCCACACTCACACGCACCAACTCACTCCATACTCGACCCCGGAAGTCTCAGTGGTCATAAGGTTGTGCCAATTAGTTCAAGAACTGTATGGCTGAAAGGAAGTACCTGTTCTTGAACTTTGTGATGTAGCACGTCAGCCTTCTGTGTATTTTGCCCAATGGTAGCTGTAAAGAGATGGCATAGCCCGAACGATGGGGATCTTTGATACTGTTCGTTGCTTTCTTGAGGCAGCACTTTTGGTAGATATTAATGGTGGTGGGGAGGGATAAGCCCATGATGTACTGGGCTGAGTCTATAAGTCTCTGCACTTCTTAGGTTCCTGTGCATTCGGATTACTGCACCAGACTGATGCACCAGCCAGGATACTTTCAACAGTACATCTGTAGAAGTTTGTTAGAGAGTTCAGTGACAAGCCGAATCTCTGTAAACTCCTAAGAAAGTAAACATGCTGATGTGTTTTTTTTTCCTTATGATTGCATCTATGTGCTGGGCCCAGAACAGGTCACCCGAGACACTAATGCCCAGGAATTTAATCTGCTGACTCTCTCCACCGCCAATTCTCCAATGGAGGCAGATGCAAGCTTGACTTCCTTCCCCTTCCTGAAGTCAACAATCAGCAGTTTAGTTTTGCTGATGTTGATTGAGATGTTGTTTGTGCAGCACCACTCAACCAGCTGTCCTATCCCACTCCAGGAAGCTGACTCATCCAACATTAGTGGTGTTGTTGCATCTGAAGTGTTTTCACCTTGAGCCAGAACAAATAAGAATCTTCTACTTTAGGCTCATGTTTAGCTTACTGATGTGTCACAGCAAATATCCCTGTAAAGTCCATGGAACTTTTCAGTTATATCCTTGATCTCAATAACAGTTGACTTCTGACATTTTCTATTGCAATCAGTCTGGGAGTCATGCTGACAATGGCAAAACCAGAGATATGTCCACACATTAATGTTACCATGTTATTATCATTCTATTTCCAGTTTTTCCCACAGACGTACCTCTTCGTTCACATGAGTAATCTTTCTCAACATGGACGCACTAGTGCAACCCAAGAGAACTAACGGTCACCCTCAGTAGCAAGGTTAGCAGCTGAAGATGATGCCTTCATCGTTTTCTTCTTCATCTTCATTGTCTTTACTCCAATTACCCAAAGAGGCTTTGAGTCCTTCAGCTTGCTCCTCAAAGGAGCAATCCTTGATGCAGTCAGCCTAAAGTGCTGCATACTGAAATCTTACTGAGCAATTTTGATATATTCTGATGGTGCCTTAAGAAATGTCTAGGCATCCAGTGCACATTTTTAGTATGTCAATGGCCAGTTCAGCCTTTGAAGCATGGCCCCTCTGAATGAAAAGTTTGTAGTTTCAAATCCCATTCTCAAGACACTGTTGTATAGAACTGAATTAGTGTGTACTGTGGGAGATGTTACCTTTTGGTTTTGATATTGAACTTGGGGCCCTATCTATCCTATCAGATTTCATGAAATGTAAAAGATTTCATGAAATGTCTTGAGATTGTTAAGATGTTAAGATGACAAAAGCAATATCAGGGAAGTAAGAAAGAATCTATCACAGGTAAAGGTAGAATTCTAGACACGACCAGATTTTTAGTTAAAATTTCATACTTGTTCCATGATATAGAATAGTTTAAGAAGATTAAAATCCAATTTAAATTATTATTTTTGTAACAGCAATAGGTGGCACTCTGAGTCTACACATTAAGTTAATTCCTTTCCTTCCATTGGCAATGAGTACTGTTGGTAAGCTGCAACTCATGTTAATGCAGACTGCAGAGACTGTGCTCATGTGAAGGTAAAATTGCAAGTCTTTACTTATTGATTAACCATTGGTGATCGGTGTGTGATAAATAAATTAAAAAGTCACTTCAAACTGAGCTGCTTCTTTCCTAACATTTTTTGTTCCATGTTGAGTAATGCAAATTCCTGAAATAAATATTTTTTATTACAGAATATCGATGTTTGATTTCATCACATCAGTTCATTGCATAAAAAACTTTAAGTTTGGGTGACCATATCAGAACTAAATGCCCACCTTTTATTTTACTTGGAATGTTGTACTGCAATTTTTGCAATCACTTTTGGTGAATTTTATTTTGGACTCACTCTTAGTTCATGCAGGTATAAGGGAGTAGGAAGAAGGAGGCCATCAAAATCCCTCCCTTCTTTCACAAACAAGAGAAAATCTGCAGATGCTGGAAATCCGAGCAACACACACAAAATGCTGGAGGAGCTCAGCAGGCCAGGCAGCATCTATGGAAAAGAGTACAGTTGACGTTTCAAGTCAAAACCCTTTGGCAGGACCCCCTTCTTTAACTTTTAAAATGTTTAATTTTACTGAGATACAGCACACAATAGGCCCACCTGGCCCTTCGAGCTGTGCTGTCCAGAAACCCCCAATTTAACCCTCGCCTAATCACAGGACAATTTACAATGACCAATTAACCTACCAAACAGTACGTCTTTGGACTGTTGGAGGAAACCAGGGCACCCAGAGGAAACCCACGTGATGATGGGGAGAACATATAAACTCCTTACAGGCAGTGGCGGGAATTGGACCTGGGTCGCTGGTACTGTAAAGTACATTCTAGCCACTACACTACAGTGCCTAGTTTGTGGTCTGAGGGGAATGATGTTGATGGCATTAGGCTTGTGCCTGCAGGATCCTGTCACATTGATATTGGGAAGGTAAGGAGGAGTGCTCCTGGTTATCCATTTCATTTTCCTGGAACAATTCCTTGCTAAATCAGGAGATGATGTGTGAAACCAGCCTTGTGTCTGAGGGGTGAACGCTGCTGTCCCTGTAGTTCCCTGGCCAGACAGGCAGAGGAAAGATTTTAGTTTTGCCATATTTTCATACTGAGATGGTGAGAGGCAATCTGTACAGTTGGAGGAGATGACCTCCATCCAATCCCCTCCCATCCCTGCTGGTGACACGACTTGGAAGGGGTCCAGGACAGAAACTGTCAGTGCTTCTGGGCAGTAACAGTAACTCTAGACTTCAGGTGTCCTGCCCCTATCCAGTCATGTAGAACAGAGCTAATGAAAATCTGTTCAAATATCATCAGTTTGAAGGAGTAAAAGAAAATCTGGAAATCTGGCCTCTCCTAAAGTACCTCGTTCGCTTTCTGAGTGAAAGCTGTGGCCTGGATTTTAACTCAAGTAAGCAGATGACCTTGGTAGATGATTGGTAATTAAGTGGACCTTAATAAGGTTATAAGGTTACAGTACAAAGCAAGCAAGTGAAGCCAATGTGACCATATACGTAGGGTGAAGTAAGTCACCAGCCCGTACTTGTTTAGCACTGGTAACCAAAGATTAGTTTCTGCTCATGTACTCTTTTGGGTGACGGGGTGGAGATCCGTCTCTACCAAAGGAGGTGTAAGGTGCTCCTTCCCTTTGCTAGCCTGCAGATCACCCTTGGGCAAGATATAGCACCTACTTACCCCTCCACCCCCCACCCCTCCAGAATCAGGGTCACGTGAAGCCACGGGAACAGGAGGTGGATGGTCATATGAGCAGCCGGTGCATGCCACAAGTCCTGGCAATGCCACCACTGACCACTGCCACCAGGCAGGCAATCTCCAAAGAATGTTGATAATGGCTGGGATCACCCACCTTGTGAAGATGCCGCCCAGAAGAAGGCAATGTGCAAACCACTTCTGTGGAGAAAATTTGCCAAGAACAGTCATAGTCATGGAAAGACCATGATTGCCCACGTCACAGGACACAACACATAACGAATGAACAAACTCTTCCGGATCTGATAAAACACTTCTTAAATTACTTCACATTGTAGGTTCACCCACTAACAGTTCAATCCATATTGCATTCAGAGAATACAGTGGTACTAATAATGTAGGCTTCGCTCCCTCAGATAACCAGAGGAAGTGGTAGATGTTTTACAATGCATAGTCTGTGAAGCAATGCCTTGGCAGAGAAGATATAATTCCCTTCACACATACTTTTGCAGCACCCACTAGGATGTAAATGAACGTAGCAGTGGGACTGAGTCACGAGAGCCAGACTGCAGGTGCAGCTCACAGATCTGGATAACGTTGAGCAGTGAGAGGAAGCTACGTCTGATATGGGCACTTTTGATTTAGGGTAGGTCCTTCCAAGCTGTAATGCCTGGGAGAAGGAAATAACCAAATCCACTGCATCGTCGTTGCTGTGGGACATCCAGATTGAAAATCTGTGTGCGTGTGGATGGACTTCAATCTGACTTACTGGCAGCGAACAGCAATTGCTGCTCACAGTGATTTGTGAATACATTAAAATCAATAGATTCACTAATGTATTAATGTTAATGATTGAAAATTGCACATGGGTACCCAGTAAATGAAAGCAGCTATCACAATGCACTATCTAACCAGTAGCCTCGAAACTGTGGTGATAGACCTTTCCAGCCAGGATTGGATCTCATGACTGTGCCTTGAAAAAGATGTTCTGTATAAAAATAATCCAAATATGCTTATCGTTTTAAGGCGTCCTAATGAGTGAATTAATTACAATACCCAAATTTCTGACCCACTCATGCACTTATGTCAAAAAAAGCAGGCATGTTGACAGGAAAGGTTCCGAAATTGTTTTTCTACTTACAACAACAGAGCTAGCTCCCACAGTGAGCTTGCCAGTACTGGGTTGTTCCTGGTAAAGTGCTTAAAAATATTAGGATGATCCTGTTCATAAATTCCTTTTAATATCCTGACATATGGGAAAATTGTTGAGGCCCCAACATGCTATCAAAATCAGATTCTAACTGGTCTGTGGAACTATTTTTGATTAATCTTCTTAGCATGGAAGCATAATCCTGCATTTGTATTATAAGCAGAGGATCTATTAATATTGACTGAAAAAAATCTGCTCTATATATTCTGTCTTGAAGCAGGTGCATCAGAGTAAGTTTTTTTTAAACAATAAATAAGTTAGAATTATGGAACTGTAGGCATCTGCTGACACAGACTGATGCAACTTAGCCCGTTCATCTCTGTGTTAACTGTAAAAGAACTGTATGACCTCGTGTTACATTCCAGTCAGGGTCTTTCGCCCTGTGGGTCATGGCTCCCAGTCTATGTTCACACACTTGCTAAATTTAGTGGCAGTTTCTGTCTCGCTCCTTGTCCTCTCAGTTAGTGAGTTCAGGTCCTCAACACTCTTGGCTGAAAAAGCCTTGACTCATTTCCAACTTCTACCAGTTAGTTTAAACCTAGGCTTTTCGTTTTTGACTATTCTGCCAGGGAAAATGGACCCTACACAAGGGTCATGAGAAGCAGGACAACCAATGGGCCGTCTAGCCCCTCGAGCCCCTCTGCCTTTCAGTTAAATCACGGCTGTACCCTCTCAACATTACTTAACTCACTTACAGTTCAAATGTTGTGGTCTCTGCCTTGAACCCATTCAAGACCCAACCTCTACTGCTTTCTGGTGCAGGAAATTCACAATTCACTGAGAGAAGAAGCTGCTCCTCGTTTCCCTCTGAAATGGGCGACCCCTTATTCTGAAACATCCCCTCCCCCCATTCTATATATCTCTACTAGGTGTACCTGTCTCTCAGCATTGGATCTATCAATTTCCCTCAGAATCTTACATGTTTCAAAAGATTAACTCATTCTTATAAACTCCAGGGAATATAGGGCCTGCTAGCTCAGCCTGTTGTTCAACATCAGCCACTTTAAATCATCTAAGTCAACCTTCTCTGAATTCCATTATAAAAATGTTATTTCTTAACTGTGGAGACAAAGACTGTACGCAGTGTCTGAGAGAGATGCATCAAAACTTCTCTACCTTTCCACCAATGAAGATGGCGGCGCGACGCAACGCGCAGCGGCCACTCTGGAATGAATATCTGCGATTTGTTAAGTAGGATGCCGTGCACAATCCTGATTTGATGGAGACAGACATGAGAAGCACGGAGGAACATCTGGTGAAACTTCTGAAATGCCTGTTTCACTGCCGCTGCTACTGTGCGATCCGGAATCTCCGGAGGGGAAGGCCCCAAATCCTCAGCTTTGCCTGTTGCTCGGCGGCCGGGGCGGGGTCGAAGCGCTCGGCAGAGATGGTGCTCGGTGCTTGGTGATGGAGGGCTGGCCGGAGGCTCGAATTTTTCAGACAGACTCGGAGTCGGCTGTGGTCGGGTGCTTCCAGGGTGCTGCATCGGCAAGTTTGTGGCGCTGGAGGTTCATGGCAGGGAGAGTTCCTCCCTTCTACTGTCTGCATGAGATGTTGGGGCTATCGGGACTTTGAGACTTTTGTTTTACCGTTCCCATGGTCTGCTCTTTATCAAATTACGGTATTGCTTTGCACTGTTGTAACTACATGTTATAATTATGTGGTTTTGTCAGTTTTAGTCTTGGTCTGTCTTGTGTTTCTGTGATATAATACTGGAGGAACATTGTATCATTTCCTAATGCATGCATTACTAAATGACAATAAACGAGGACTGAGTGTCCTCATAATCTAATCTAATCTAATAACTTTTCCAGTAAAGATCAACATTCCATTGGCCTTCCTCATTACCATAGAAACCACAGAACACTACAGCATAGAAAAACAGGCCATTCGGCCCTTCTAGTCTGTGCCGAAACTTTATTCCATGAGTCCCATTGACCCGCACCCAGCCCATAACCCTCCAGACCTCTCCCATCCATGTATCTATCCAATTTATTCTTAAAACTTAAGAATGAGCCCGCATTTACCACATCAGATGGCAGCTCATTCCACACTCCCACCATTCTCTGAGTGAAGAACTTCACCCTAAGCCCATGTCCTCTCGTATTTATCTCTCCTAATCTAAGTGGAATTACAGCCTACTTGCATTTACTCTGTCTACACCCCTCATAATTTTGTAAACCTCTATCAAATCCCCCCTCATGCTTCTACGCTCCAAGGAATAAAGTCCTAACCTGTTCAATCTTTCCCTGTAACTCAACTCCTGAAGACCCGGCAACATCCTAGTAAATCTTCTCTGCACTCTTTCAATCTTACTGATATCTTTCCCATAGTTAGGTGACCAGAACTGCACACAACACTCCAAATTTGGCCTCACCAATGTCTTATACAACCTCACCATAACATCCCACCTCCTATACTCAATACTTTGATATATGAATGCCTGGATGCCAAAAGCCTGTCTACTTGTGACGCCACTTTTAGGGAATTATGTATCTGATTTCCTAGGTCCCTTTGTTACTCCACACTCCTCAGTGCCCTACCATTTACTGTGTATGTCCTACCTTGATTTCTTCGGCAGTTTGAACGGGGCACGACTGCGCAAGCGCGTGAAAGTCGGCCTGCGAGACAGCGGAAGAGTTTAAAAAGCGAGCAGATTAACGGAGCGGGTGACGGAGTAGTGGGAGACAGAGTAGGAAGGCTTTGGCTTGAGAGGCTTCGGCGAGCAGAGGCTGAGGACGAGCTTGCTCCCAGTGAGGTAAGGCCGGGTAAATTCCTTTAATTAATCTAATTAGCTTAGGAGTAGGTAATGGAGGCAGCAGTTAGGGCAGTCGAGTGCTCTGTATGCAGTACGTGGGAAGTCAGGGCGAACATAATTGTCGCTGATGACTACCCCTGTAAAAGGTGCATCCAGCTGCAACTCCTGACAAACTGGCAGAAATAGACAGGAGTTTCAGGGAGACAGTCACCGCTAAAAGTCAGGAGGCAGGTAGCTGGGTGACTATCAGAAGAGGGAAGGGGAATAGACAGAAAGAGCAGAGCACCCCTGTGGCCGTTCTTATCAATAATAAGTATACTGTTTTGGATACTGTTGGTGGGGTAACCTACCAGGGACAAGTTGTAGTGGTCGCGTCTCTGGCACTGAGACTGGACCCTCAGCTCAGCAGGGAAGGAGGGAAAAGAGGAGAGCAGTAGTGATAGGGGATTCGATAGTCAGGGGGACAGATAAGAGGTTCTGTGGGAGAGATGGAGAATCCCAGATGGTCTATTGCCTCCCTGGTGCAAGGGTTCGCGATATCTCGAATTGAGTTCTCAGTATTCTCATGAAGGAGGGTGAGCAGCCAGATGTTGTGGTCTATGTAGGGACCAATAACGTGGATAGGAAGGAGGAGGAGGTCCTGCAAAGAGAGCTTAGGGAGTTAGGTGCAAAGTTGAAGGACAGGACCTCCAGGGTTGCAATCTCAGCATTGCTACCCATGCCACGTGCTAGTGAGGCTAGAAATAGGAAGATAATGCAGCTAAATATGTGGCTAAGGAGATGGTGCAGGAGGGAGGGCTTCATGTTCTGGACAATTGGGCTTTGTTCCAGGGAAGGTGGGACCTGTTTCGACAGGACAGCTTGCACCTCAGCTGGAGGGGTACTAACATCCTTGCAGGAAGGTTTGCTAGTGCTGCTTTGTGGGTTTAAACTAGATTTGCAGGGGGAGGGGAACCAAAGTGTTAGAGCAGATAGTGAGGTGGAGGAGGATAAAGGTCATGCGAGAACTGCAAGTATAGTGCATGGAGTAAAGCCAGATCTAACATATAAAGAGGCTTTGAGGAAAGAGAAACAGAATAAAGGGTGTAAAGGTAGAAGGGCTAAAGTGTGTGTACTTTAATACAAGAAGCATCAGGAACAAAGGTGATGAACTGAGAGCTTGGATACATACATGGAATTATCATGTAGTCCCTGAGGCACCCCACTAGTCACAGGCCTCCAGTCTGAGAAACAATCATCCACTACCACCCTCTGTCTTCTCCCACACAGCCAATTTCGAATCTAGTTCACAACCTCTCTATGGATACCTAATGTCTGAACCTTCTGAACTAATCTCCCATGTGGGACCTTGTCAAAGGCCTTACTAAAGACCATGTAGACAACATCCACAACCTTTCCTTCATCTATTTTCTTGGTAACCTCCTCGAAAAACTCTACAAGATTTGTTAAACATGACCTACCACGCACAAAGTCATGCTGACTATCCTTAATCAGCCCTTGGCTGTCCAAATAATTGCATATCCGATCTCTCAGAACACCTTCTAATAATTTACCTACTACTGATGTCAGGCACACCTGCCTGTAATTACCTGGTTTACTTTTGGAGCCTTTTTTAAACAACGGAACAACATTAGCTACCCTCCAATCCTCCGGCACCGCACCGGTGGCTAAGGACATTTTAAATATTTCTGCCAGGGCCCCTGCAATTTCTACACTAGTTTCTCTCAAGGTCCAAGGAAATATCATGTCAGGCCTGGGGGATTTATCTACCTTTACTCGCTGTAAGGCAACAAGCACCTCCTCCTCTTTAATCTCTATATGTTCTATGGCACTACTGTTTGTTTCCTTTCCTTCCATATACGCTATGCCAGTTTCCTGAATAAATACTGATGCAAAAAAAACTGTTTAAGATCTCCCCCATCTCGTGAAGCTCCACACACGGACAACCACTCTGATCTTCTAGGGGACCAGTTTTGTCCCTTACTATCCTTTTATTCTTAATATACTTGTAGAAACCCTTCGGGTTTACCTTCACATTATCTGCCAAAGCAACTTCATGTCTTCTTTTTGCCTTCCTGATTTCCTTCTTTAGTATTTTCTATACTCTTCAAGTACCTCATTTGTTCCTTGTTGCTTATACCTGCTATACACCTCTCTCTTTTTCCTAACCAGATCGCCAATATCCCTTGAAAACCAAGGTTCCCTAGGCCTGTTAACTTTGTCTTTAATCCTGGCAGGAACATGCAAACTCTGCACTCTCAAAATTTCGCCTTTGAAGGCCTTCCACTTATTGAACACATCCTTGGCAGGAAACAACTTATCCCAATCCACTCTTCCTAGATCCTGTCTCATTTCCACAAAATTGGCCCTTCTCCAATTTAGAACCTCAACTCGAGGACCAGACCTATCCTTATCCATAATTAGCTTGAAAGTAATGACATTTTGGTCACTGGACCCAAAATGTTCACCTGCACATACTTCTGTCACCTGCCCTGTCTGGTTCCCTAATAGGAGATCAAGTATTGCATCCTCTCTCATAAGTACCTCTATATATTGATTTAGAAAACTTTCCCTGGTTCTGGTGACAGTCCAGTATGGCAGCTTAAATCAATCCTCCTCTGGAAAAACGCATATATTGCCCGTTAATCCATCAAATATAAGATCATTTGAAAATAACATACTGCACCTTCATGCTAACTTTTTCACTTCAAGTAATGCATAGGTGCCCCTGGATCCCTTTGTAATACAACACATTGTAATCTCAGTCCCTTTAAATAATAATCTGTCTTCTCCTTAACTTTATGCAGTTCAATTAAGTCTTCCCTTAGACTCAGCAAAGGAAACAATCATACCTTATGCAACCTTTCCTCCCAGCTCAAGTTCTCCAGTCCTGGCAGCATCTGGCTGCGTATCCTCTGCATTCCACTCCAGTGCAGTATTTCAGATATATTGTAGCTTTGGGCTCAAAAGAGAAGGCTTAGACCTAGAACTTGAGCTTGGAGATGCCAAGTAGAGAGCCAAAAATGACACATTTATTTTTTTCCCCACCAATCCCAGGACATCCTAATGCCTCGTGTCTCACATCTGATGGAGATTTTTGGGGAGATAACTAAGAAAATTGATAAGGACAAAGCGGTAGACAAGATTTACATGGACTTTTGTAAGGCTTTTAACAAGGCCTTGCATGGTAGGCTTGTCCGGAAGTTTAAGGCACAAGGGACCTGAAGAGAACACCAGTTGGCTGGTTGATAGGGCTAGAAGTTGGTACCAGTGAAGCACCACAGGGATTGTTGCTGGACCTTTATTGTTTGTAATACACACAGAATCAGCAGATGAGAATGAAGGTAGTAAGTTTGCAGTCAGCTTGCAAATCATATAGATAGTGAAGAAGATTGTGCAAGGATTTGGTGAGGCACAGGTCAGCTGTAAAGCTGGGCGTAGCAGTGGCAAAAGGAACTTAATCCAGAAAAATGTGCGGAGGTGCGCTTTGGGAAGTCATATTTTATTTGTACAAATAGAACACATGTCTGGGATTTCAGGAGCATTGATATGCAGAGGGACCTTGTGATAGAGGTTCATTATCCCCCGAATGTGGCAACACAGATGGATGGGTTAGTGAGGAAGGTATTTGATATTCTGTTTTGGTCGGACAAGGCACAGCAACGTCACGCTGCAGCTGCACAAATCACTAGTGCACATGGAGAAATGTGCACAGCTCCAGTCGCCATGATGCAGGAAGGATGGGAAGCAGCAGAGAGAATTCAGAAGAGATTCACCAGAATGTTGCTTTGAATAGACAGCAGTAGCTACAATTGTTTGGATTGCCTGGGTTCATTCTCACTGGAAGATAGGAGGCTTAGGGGTGACCTCATAGGGGTTTATAAATTATGAGGGACACAGACAGGGTAAACAGTAACTTTTCGCAGGGCAAGGCATCTAGAACCAAAAGCTACAGGTTCAGTGTGAAAGGGAGAACGTTTGAAGTTTTTCACACAGAAGGTGTTAGTTATTTAGACTGGACCACCGGAGGAAGTGGTAGAGGCAGATACAACTGCAATGTTTAAAAGAGATTTGGATGGGTACATGGATAGGAAAGGAGTAGAAAGATGTGAGCCTGATGTTGGTAAATGTGATCGGCATAGATAGGCACTGTGGTTAGCATGTATGAGGTGAGACGTAAAGGTCTGTTTCTATGCTGTATGTTTCTATAATTCTCTGATTTTATAACAAAATCATAGCATTATAACAATGCTGCATTGCTGATGTGTGGTAATGTGAGAAGGTTCTCACCCACAGTAAGGTCTCAAAAAATAGGAACAAGATAATCCGCTTTTAGTGAGGAGGGGTAAATGTTGGTCAGTATAGCAGGGAGAACTCTCTTGCTCTTCTTTGAAGAAATATCATGGGATCATTTACATCCACCCGAGAGAGCAGATAAGGCTTTATTGTAATGTCTCATCTAATGGATGCCATCTCCCAGAGTTCAACTGTACCTCAGGAATGCATTGGAGTGGCAGCCTAGAACTTTGTGCTCAAGTGTCTGTAGCAAGACGTGAAGCTACAACGCTGACTCAGGAATAAAATCCAGAATACTGCTCCTCTTTCCAAATGCCACCTGAACTACTGCATTTCTATTAGGTTAAATTTTTACTCTAAGTTTCGTGCATTTTTATTTATTTTTCTTTATTAAGTGCAATCGTGAACAATAGCCAGATCAGAAATGCTGATCAAGTCAACTAGTTCCTAAAGAGAACTCTGATTGGCCAGTCAGATGGTTCACTGCTGCTCAGCGATAACAGGCACAAGGGTCGCTAGCCCCTGTACCCCAGAAACACACCTGAGTGGTGCGGCGGAGGTAGGTGCTATGCACGACCTGATCTGAAAGCATCATGTTGACTCATAACAGATAATGTTCATGGTGGAACAGCTTAGTCAAGGATGGGGTGATCAGCACAGATGGACAAATTATACTTCCACTACCCCTTAGTTTGCAATTTTTATTTGCTTTCATCTCCTAATTCAGCTGTGAGCCTGCTACAAGATGAATATGCTGAAATATTCCATGTAGATCTGACGACCACTATTCTCCCTCTTGTTGTTTAGTAAAAAATCTCAATCCATTTTATTCATCAGCAGCAAAGCCCAAGAAGAAGCTATCAGAAAAGCTAACCAAATGCTTGGTTAAAAAAAATGTCAGATTTTGTGAAGATCTCAGAGAGAATAACTTTGAAATGGATCAGCAATGATGAAATGGTGGAGCAGACTCGATGGGCCAAATGGCCTAATTCTGCTTCTATATCATATGGTCTTATAATGAACAAGACCAAATTCCTATCTTGGTTTAATCACAGAGACGCCATGGCCAAGGAAGTGCCCAGTTGCCTCGACTTCCTCAGCGTGATTGGTGATGGATCCTGGAAAGCATCCTATTCAGATGCATCACGGCGTGGTTGGGTAACTGCTTTACCCAAGACTGCAAGAAACTGCAGGGACAGCTCAGCACATCACAGACACCAGCTTCCTCTCCATGCACTCCGTCTATACTTTTCACCGCCTTGATAAAGCAGCCAATAAGTTCAAAGACCCACCTACCCCGGATATTCGCTCTTCTCCCCCTCCCATCGGGCAGAAGGTACAAAAGCATGTGCTACCAGGCTCAAAGACTGCTTCAATCCCACTGATACAAGACTATTGAATGGTCCCCTAATAGGATAAAAAAGGATTCTTGATCTCACAAGCTACCTCATTATGTCTACCTGCACTGCACTTTCTCTGTAAGTGTAACACCTTATTCTGCATTCTGTTATTGTTTTTCCTTTTACTTCCTCAGGGCATTGATGTGTTGAAATGAGTTGTCTGGATGGCATGTAAAACAAAGTTTTTCCTGTTTCTCTGTGACAGGTGGACATTATGGAGAAAGTATGCTGAGAGTGGACCGAAGGTAAACATGCAGTAGGATCATGGAGCTGGGACAGCTTGTCTGGGTTGGAAAGAATAGCAAGATCTAAGTATACTGCGCATTTTAAATGGGAGAAATTAGTCTCATGGTCGAACTGATGTAAACCTCAACAAGGTATCCTGTGGGGGTGGGGGTGGGGGGGCGTGCCTTATTCTGAGTGTCGAAAGTTGCTTCTGTTGTGTTTGGTTAGTTTAGAAACTGCAGCTGCTTTTCCCATTGGCGTGCAGTTTCAAATATCCTGGGTATATAGAGAGCACGTATTGGAGGTTCTTTCTCTCTCTTCCTTTGTTTAAGGCAAGTGTAAGTGTAAGTGGGTGAGTAAGTTTGCGGATGACACGAAGATTGGAGGCGTTGTGGACGGAGCTGTAGGTTGTTGAAGGTTACGAGAGGATATAGACAGGATGCAGAGTTAGGCAGAAAAGTGGCAGATGGAGTTTAATCCAGATAAGTGTAAGGCGATGCATTTTGGAAGGACAAACCAGGAGTCTGAGTACAGGGTTATGGTCAGTCACTGAAGAGTGTGAACCCTGGGGTTCAAATCCATACATCCCTCAAGGTCGCTGCACAGGTTGATAGGAGAGTTAAGAAGGCCTATAGGATGCTAGGCTTCATTAATAGGGCGATTGAGTTCAAGAGTAGAGAGGTCATGTTGCAACTCTACAAATCCCTGGTGAGACCACACTTAGAGTATTGTGTTCAGTTCTTCACTGCATTATAGGAAGGATGTGGAAGCTATGGAGAGGGTGCAGAGGAGATTTACCAAGATGTTGCCTGGATTGGAAAACAAGTCTTATGAGGCAAGGTTTACAGAGCTGGGACTTTTCTCTTTGGGGTGTAGAAGGATGAGAGGGGACTTGATAGAGGTCTACAAGATTATGAGAGGCATAGAAAGGGTGGGTAGCCTGTAACTGTTTCCCAGGGCATGAATAGCAAACACTAGAGGGCATATGTACAAAGTTAAGGGAGGGAAGTTTAGGGGAGACATCAGGGGTAAGTTTTTTACACAGAGGGTTGTGGATGCCTGGAATGACTTGCCAGGGATGGTGGTGGAGGCTAAAACATTAGGGGTATTTAAGAGCCTCTTGGATAGGCACATGGATGAAAGAAAAATAGAGGGTTATGGGATGCTGTGGGTTTAGTACTTTTTTTAGGAATATATGGGTCGGCACAACATCGAGGGCCGAAGGGCCTGTACTGTGCTGTAGTATTCTAGTGCCTAGTGTTCAAGCAGTGCACGTGACCATTGGGAAGGTATGCTCTGTGTGCGCTTTTAGCTAAGTATGTTTGTTGAATGTTCAGCTTTGTAGTTTCTGTGACTTGGGGAACATGAATGTTTGGTCAAATTTTTACTGTTTGTAAATAAATGATTAATATATTTATTCACAGTCGGTATTTTCTGTCTCTCTTGCCAGACCCGCGAACCTGATTCAACATTACACAAAATATGGTAGTGGTATTTTCTGTTTCCAACTGCTAATGAATTAATAATAAGAAGCAGATAATTTCTCAGACACCTTTTCTCTCCTGAATGCATGCAGACCCTGCTGGGATATTGTTAACTGGAGAAGTGACTGCCTACAATGGGACTTGCAGATGTTTGCACAGTTAATCAATCGCTCTCCATAAGACAAAGGAGCAGAATTAAGCTACTCAGCTCATCAAGCCTGCTCCCATTCAATCATGGCTCTCTATCTTCTAATGATAGATGGAGGCAGACAAAGAGAGGGGGGGGGGGGAAGAAAAATATAAACCATGGAGCAAGGTGGTGGGGAGGGGATTTGAAGACTGCAGACAGCTGCAGAAGGCATATAATCAGGAACACAGAGCCCTACCAGTGCTAGATTCAGCTAGGTAAAGGAGGTGAAGGGAGAGGTTAAAGGCAATTGAAAACAGATTATGTGTGGGGAATGGGATAGGGAGAAGTGGGGGACATGTGGTGGATAGAAACAGGAAGGGGAAGGGGACAAAGATGAGAAAGGGTGCTGGGGTAGTGTGTGGGAACAGAATATAGAAGAGTACAGCACAGGAACAGGCCATTCGGCCACAATGTTGTGCCGAACCTGCTATAAAGTAAATCAAAAACGCCCCAAAAACTAATCCCTCATCCCTACACCATGTCTATATCCCTCCTCCAGGTGCCTATCTAAACGTTTCTTAAAAGCCTCTAATGTATTTGCTTCTACCACCATATCAGGCAGCACATTCCAGGCATCCATCACCCTCTGAGTGAAAAAACTTACACCTCACATCCCCTTCAAACCCATCCCCTCTCATCTTCAATACATGCCCTCTGGTATTAGACATTTCAACCTTAGGAAACAGATACTCCCTGTCTACTCTTTCTCTGCCTCTCAGAATCTTGTGAACCTCTTTCATGTCTCCCCTCAGTCTCCGGCGCTGCTGAGAAAACAATCCAGGTTTGTCCAGCCTCTCCTGATAGCACATGCTTCTAAACCAGGCAGCATCCTGGTAAACTTCATTTGCACCCTCTCCAAAGTTTCAACATTCTTCCTGTAGTGGGGCGACCAGAACTTTATGCAATACTCCTGATGTGGCCTGCACCTCCAGAGTTTTATAAAGTTGCGTTCTTGACTTTTGAACTCAATGCCTCAACGAAAAAAAGCCTTCTTAACCACCCTATTGACCTGTGTAGCCACTTTCAAGGAGCTATGAACTTGGATCCCAAGATCTCTCTAATCAGCAACACTGTTAAGGACCTTGCCCTCAACAGTGTACTGTCTCCTTGCATTTCCCATACCCAGCTGCAACACCTCACATTTATCTGGGTTAAACTCTATCTGCTGTTTCTCTACCCACATCTGCAACTGGTCTATATCACGCTGTATTCTTTGCCAGTCTTCTACATTACCCACACCTCCACCAATCTTTGTATCATCAACAAACTTACTAACCCACATTTTCATCCAAGTCATTTATATATATCACAAACAGCAGAGGTCCCAGCACAGATCCCTGCGGATCTTCACTAATTACAGACCTTCAGCTCGAATAAGTTCTTTCAACCACTACCCTCTGCCTTCTATGCGCAAGCCAGTTCTGAATCCAAGCAGCCAATTCTCTGCAGACCCCATGCACCTTTATCTTCTGGATTAGCCTCCCATGAGGGAATTTGTCAACCAGTGTACTAAAATCCATGTAGACAACATTCACTGCCCTACCCTCATCAATCTCTCTCATCACCTTGTCAAAAAACTTAGTCATGTTGGTAAGGCACGACCTCCCCTGCAAAAAGCCAAGCTGGCTCTCCCTAATTAAGCACCTTTCAGAACAGTGAACTTTGCCTTCAGCTATAGAGATACACAGCATTGAAACGGGCTGTTCAACCTGCTATGTCCATGCTCAATTCCCTGCATTAGGATCATATCTTCCTTTGCCTGCTGATATGTCTCTTAAACATGATGATTGTATGCGATTCCACTATCTCCTCTGGCAGAGATATCCAGATACCAATAACTTGCTATGTGAAAGCTTTCCCTCAAATCCCCTTTGAAGCACTTTCCTATCGCCTTAAACCTATGTTCTTTTAGTTTTGATAGCTCTGATCACATGTCAAAGAAAGAAAGACACAGAGGGACCATGTACTTATGTTTCTAGCCTTTGTTTGCTTAAGGTCTGACCAGCGCAAGGAACTTGATTGAAATATTGGGTATTTGATTCTACCACTCTAATACACATCTTGTTCAATTTTAGGTAAACAAGGAAGCTGTACTGTAAATAAATATCACCCTCAACCTTGCCAGGCTCTGGGAAAAAACAAGTTTTAAAACACCTCGCTGCTTCTTTTAAGTGCGAGAATCAGATGCTTTCAGGGCCAATCTTGATGTTCACAATTATTAACTTCATTTTTTTCAAACTTAAAAATTGTACTTAGCTTGTATTGCAGAGCTATTGTTGACTTTCCTGACAGTCTGAGTGATGAAACAGCTTGTGATTGACCCTTAGCAACCAACTCTGGCGAGAAAATCATTATCAGCCCAGTATGATGTTTTACGAGTTAGCAGCCTGGAGCTCAGCGGCTCAGGCCAGACGTCCCAAAAAAATCTCTGAAATGTGGCATCAATTTCAGAATGTTGCCTTCCCCATTGTGTTAGGGAGTAGGATAAAGAAAAATCATGTATTGATAGGCTCAGACTGCCAAGGATCTTAACGTCTGACTGTCACCAGGAGCATAGCTGAAACTGCAAATCTAATACACAGTTTGTTCATTTTCAGGTAAACAAAGAGTCTGTTCTATGAACAAATGTAAGGCTCATTTAAGGTCGAAATTTATGCAAAATGTGACTGAATGAAGCACCTTAGAAATATCAAATATGCTTCTGAAATGGAATTTATTTTGATCTACTTATTAACCAACTGCCCAGCGGAGATTGCCATTTGGCAATGGTGACACAGATTTCAGTAGAATACACTGACACAAATGCCCACCTGCCACCAGAGTAATGTGAGCACACTGCTTTCGCGGTTGGTTTTTAAGGACTGCTACAGCAGTCACCTGTTGTGGAATGGCTCACTGTAAGGTTTTTGGTGAGGCCTGAAAGGTGAACCAGTCTTTGCTACAGGTGTGTACTTGCCAGACCAGAAGTTGCAGCGATGCTAACAATTTCTTCTCCTTTGGCCGTTGAGGCAAAACAGTAGCAAGAAAGGTCCATCCCTTTTTCTGAGCTTACGGCTTTCATCAAGGTCTAGGGTACAACTGAAGCACCCGGGGTGTTTTGTTAGTTCTTACTAAGACAACCTTGTTGTTTCTGCAGTGGTCCATCATCTGTCTACATAACTGACTCCACATCTTGGTGGTTACTGGGGGGGCCTATAGTATAATCCTCTCCATCATTGCACCTTCCTTATTTCGGAGCTCCAACCAAATCCCCTCAGTGGATGAGCCCTCCATTGCGTCCTCTCTGATGAGAATGAATATCAGATGAGTGTAAATGGGTCAGCATGGAGTCAACGTGCTGCAGGGCCTATCCCAGTGCTGCATCACTCCATGACTGACTCGGTCACTCGTGTAAGTCTGTCAGTACGTGGATAACTAATGTGTAAACTTGCAATGTAAGAAGAATGAATTCTGATACATTATTAAACTATTAACATATTACAGCAACATTCAAGAATTAAATCAATATGTATATAATCACTAAATCCCTAGCTCAATAATTGTTTTGGCATGCAAACCATCAGTTAAAATAATTAAGCATTGTTTCTGTAAATGACAGTACATCAGACAGGAGTTAAAGACCTTAAGGAGAGGATGAGATTTTTGGAAGGTATTCAAGGGTTTCAAGTATATTTATTACCAAAGTATTTATGCAGTACACAGCCCTGAGATTCATCTTCCCCATAGACAGCCACGAAACAAAGAAAACCATGGAACTCGTTCAAAAAAAATCATCAAAACCCCCTCACATGCAAAAAAAGAAAACAAATTGTGTAAATGGCAGCAAAAAAAAGGTGAAAAACACAGGATTGAAAGAGTCCAGGCATATTTTCAGTTCAGCTCGTTATCTGCAGGCTACCCCAGTTCAAATTCGCCCCAATACAGTAACTAAGAAAGGAGCAATCAGAAGCCAGAGACACATCATAATATGAACCCCAGAGTCCAATCCACAAACCCTGTCGATTAAACCTTGCCCAAGACCCAGAGCTCTGCCATTTGACAAGTTCGTGCACTGAAGAAAACAATCATTTGTTAATGCCAAATATCAATTATGTAATTATTCCCCCTCTGTAGTTAGCATTAGAAATTTGATCATTCTTTTAAACTTCACTTTCAGGATGTCGGGTAGAGAGTCATAGCGTATTAGAGTAATAGAGCCCAGCTCAACCATGCTGTCAAAAGTTAGTCCCATTTGCCCACATTTGGCCCATTACCCTCTAAACCTTCCCTATCTTTGTATGCATCTAAGTGTCCTTTAAGTGTTGTTCTCAGCAGTTGCAGCAGGTACAATACAGTGACAGAGTTGCAGGATTTGTCCTGTGCTGGGGGGTGGTAGATCCCAGCCAGCAGGCCGCTTTGTCCTGGAAGGATAACCAAATTCTTGAATGTTGTTTGAGCTTCAGCTGTTGATGCAAGTTGAGTACAGAGACATAAGAGATGAATCATACTGAAACTCAGCAAGTCGCACAGTATCTATGGAGGCAAAGGGACGTCAGCAGTTTGGGTTGAGACCCTGCATCAGGATTGAGAGTAGAGAAGGATGTGAAGGAGAGATGAAGCAAGGGATGGTACCAGGTGTGGAGGGGAATGATGGGCAGGTGGATCTGGAAGGAGAGGAGTAAAATTAGGAGATTGTGGTTGGTTGTAAATGTAGAGACATAAGAAGAGAAAGAAAAAAGGGGCCAGAAGAACCCAAGCGGGTATATGGAAGGAGCAAGGTAGAGATGAGGCTGGAAGGAGATAAGTGGAGATACAAGAGGCTGCAGATGCTGGAATCTGTTAAGTGAAGAAGATGTTGAATTGAACCAGATCAGGGAAGGATGATTTGCAGATGGGATAAGTGGAGGAGGGGACAGGATGTGGTAAACCATATATCTATGTTGTAACTGGGTTACCTGTCTGGACACGCCCCTCTGCTGACTGCCCCTGTGGCTCCTCCCACAGACCCCTGAATAAAGGTGATTGTGCCACTGCTCCTCCTCTCAGTCCAGAGCAGATACTCAGCAGGGACGAGGTCCCATTTTACTGCTAATAAAAGCCTTCCAGTATTTACTCTACTTCCAGTTTTTTGGAGTAATTGATAGTGCATCATAAGAAACACAGTCGGTGTAGTGTGCGGGTGCTATGGAGATGGGATTGGGTGGGTGACGGGAGATCCTGGGTGGGCAGAGCTAGTGTGGAGAAGACCAAGGAGGCACAGGTCAGTGTTGGAATAGCAAAGTGAGTTGAAGTGGCCTGCAGCTGGTTGCTCTGGATGGCCACTGCTGACAGCGCACTGAAATTTTGCAAAATAGTCACCAGATCCGTGTTTGGTTTTGCTGACATAGAGGAGGCTACATCAGGAACACCAAATGCTGTGGATAAGTTTGGCAGAGTTGCACCTGGAAGGGTTTGTTTTCTTTTTGGTCACTGATGGTGAGGAAGGAAGTGTTGGGATAGGTGTAATATCTCCTATGGATGCAGGGGCACACGCCAGGGGACAGGAAGGGCATGAGCAGAAGAGGGAGTCTTGGAAAGAATGGTCCCTGTGGAAGGCGGAAAGTGGGGAGGAGGGGAAGACGTGACTGGTGCTGGGTGCATATAGAAGCTGGTGGAAATGACCGAGGATGATGAGTTACAGTAAATGCAGAAGCACCTCCCCTGTTATCAGTCTCACTAATGAACCTATAAATTGGGCTTGCAATATTGGTAATGCCAATGACCTACAGGGCCTTGCAAGCACAAGAAAAATGCTTAAGACACACACTCGCACCATTTGTTGGACCCGGAGAAACTGCGGCAACCAAGTGCACAGCCATCTTACCAGAAGTTATGGAACAGAAAGCTTCAACTTGAGAACAGATGCGGTGGATGGCTTCCTTCAGAAAGACTGGGTAGTCAAGGTAGGCGTGGGAGTCAGTGGGTTTATTGTAAATGTCAGTAGATAGGTTGTCTCATAAGATGGAGACAGAGAGATCTACACAAGGGAGAGAGGTGGAACAAACAGTCCAAGTGAACTTGAGGATGGGGTGAAAGTTTGAGATGATTATTGACTTCAGGAGGAGGAAACCAGAGGTCAATGAGCCAGTCCATATCAGAGGATCAGAGGTGGAGAGGGTCAGCAACTTCAAATTCCTCGCTGCTATTACTGTATTTGAGAGGACCTGTCCTGGGCCCAGTACGCAAGTGCAATTATGAAGAAAGCACAGCGGCGTATCTACTTTCTTAGGAGTTGCAAAGATTCGGCATGGTATCTAAAACTTTAACAAACTTCTATAAATGTATGGTGGAGAGTATATTGACTGGTTACACCACAGCCTGGTATGGAAACACCAATGCCCTTGAACGGAAAATCCTACAAAAAGTAATGGATACAGCCCTGTTCGTCATGGGTAAGGCACTCCCCACCATTGAGCACATCTACATGAAGTATCGCAGGAAAGCAGCATCCATCATCAGGGACCCCCACTGCCATTAGGAAGAAGGTACAGGAGCCTCAAGACTCAAACCACCAGGTTCAGAAACAGTTATTATCCCTCAACCATCAGGCTCTTGAACCAAAGGGGATAACTTCACTCAATTTCACTTGCCCCATCATTGAAATGTTCCCACAACATATGGATGCACTTTCAAGGACTCTTCATTGTATGCTCTCAATATTTATTGCATATTTATTTATTCTTAGTATTTCTTTCTTTTTGTATTTGCACAGTTTGTTGTCTGTTTGTTTGAATGCCCAAGTTGGTGCGGTCTCTCATTGATTCTGTTATGGATTTATTGAGTATGCCCACAAGAAAATGAATCTCAGAGCAGTATACTGTAATCTTTATGTACTTTGATAATAAATTTATTTTGAACTTTGCAGTGAAAGTGATAAATTTGATGAATTTGTCACAGTAACCCCTATGACTTCTCTACATTATTTTGTGGTATTGAATTTACAACTTCTAAAAACTCCTGGGACTATTGAGAAATTGTGGTGACACAATATTTCAATGACCTCATTGATGGAGACGTCAGTTACTCTTACAGAGCACTAAAGTGGTGTGCTATGTGGTAGTATTTCTAGTAATATTTTTTTTCTGCTGATGAAAAATCATTTCTGTTCTCTATCGTTTTCTTTAATTACATCTACAATATTACTGGTATGGAAAGTACCTATACTAGTAATATATATTGCACTCCATATATGTACTGAACACTTACTGCATCTCATCATAGCTATCCACTATTTCATTACATCCAGCCTGAGACTACTATGCAATTTTTTCTAATCACCATTTATATTTAACATTTTCTACTTCGAAGTACGAAAAGCAAACTAAGTTAATTATCAAAGTACATATACATTATAGAATAGTACAGCACAGTACAGGCCATTCGGCCCACAATGTTGTGCCGACCCCCAAACCCTGCCTCCCATATAACCCCCCACCTTAAATTCCTCCATATACCTGTCTAGTAGTCTCTTAAATTTCACTAGTGTATCTGCCTCCACCACTGACTCAGGCAGTGCATTCCATGCACCAACCACTCTCTGAGTAAAAAAACCTTCCTCTAATATCCCCCTTGAACTTCCCACCCCTTACCTTAAAGCCATGTCCTCTTGTATTGAGCAGTGGTGCCCTGGGGAAGAGGTGCTGGCTATCCACTCTATCTATTCCTCTTAATATCTTGTATACCTCTATCATGTCTCCTCTCATCCTCCTTCTCTCCAAAGAGTAAAGCCCTAGCTCCCTTGATCTCTGATCATAATGCATACTCTCTAAACCAGGCAGCATCCTGGTAAATCTCCTCTGTAACTTTTTGAATGCTTCCACATCCTTCCTATAGTGAGGTGACCAGAACTGGACACAGCACTCCAAGTGTGGCCTAAATGGAGTTTTATAGAGCTGCATCATTACCTTGCGACTGTTAAACTCTATCCCTCGACTTATGAAAGCAAACATCCCATAAGCTTTCTTAACTACCCTATCCACCTGTGAGGCAACTTTCAGGGATCTGTGGACATGTATCCCGAGATCCCGCTGCTCCTCTACACTACCAAGTATCCTGCCACACACATCAAAGTTGCTGGTGAACGCAGCAGGCCAGGCAGCATCTATAGGAAGAGGCGCAGTCGATGTTTCAGGCCGAGACCCTTCGTCAGGACGAAGGGTCTCGGCCTGAAACATCGACTGCGCCTCTTCCTATAGATGCTGCCTGGCCTGCTGCGTTCACCAGCAACTTTGATGTGTGTTGCTTGAATTTCCAGCATCTGCAGAATTCCTGTTGTTCAAGTATCCTGCCATTTACTTTGTACCCTGCCTTGGAGTTTGTCCTTCCAAAGTGTACCACCTCACACTTCTCCGGGTTGAACTCCATCTGCCACTTCTCAGACCACTTCTGCATCCTATCAGTGTCTCCCTGCAATCTTCAACAATCCTCTACACTATCTACAACACCACCAACCTTTGTGTCATCTGCAAACTTGTCAACCCACCCTTCTACCCCCACATCCAGGTCGTTAATAAAAATCACGAAAAGTGGAGATCCCAGAACCGATCCTTGTGGGACACCACTAGTCACAACCCTCCAATCCGAATGTACTCCCTTCACCACGACCCTCTGCCTTCTGCAGGCAAGCCAATTCTGAATCCACCTGGCCAAACTTCCCTGGATCCCATGCCTTCTGACTTTCTGAATAAGCCTACCGTGTGGATCCTTGTCAAATGCCTTACTAAAATCTATATAGATCACATCCACTGCACTACCCTCATCTATATGCGTGGTCACCTCCTCAAAGAACTCTATCAGGCTTGTTAGACACAATCTGCCCTTCACAAAGCCATGCTGACTATCCCTGATCAGACCATGATTCTCTATATGCCTAGAGATCCTATCTCTAAGAATCTTTTCCAACAGCTTTCCCACCACAGACGTAAGGCTCACTGGTCTATAATTACCCAGACTATCCCTACTACCTTTTCTGAACAAGGGGACAACGTTCGCCTCCCTCCAATCCTCCGGTACCATTTGGGTAGGCAATGAGGACATAAAGATCCTAGCCAGAGGCTCAGCAATCTCTTCTCTCACCTTGTTGAGCAGCCTGGGAAATATTCCATCAGGCCCTGGGGACTTATCCGTCCTAATGTTTTTTAACAACTCCAACACCTCCTCTCCCTTAATATCAACATGCTCCAGAACATCAACCTTACTCATAATGTCCTCACCATCATCAAGTTCCCTCTCATTGGTGAATACCGAAGAGAAGTATTCATTGAGGGCCTCGCTCACTTCCACAGCCTCCAGGCACATCTTCCCACCTTTATCTCTAAATGGTCCTACCTTCACTCCTGTCATCCTTTCGTTCTTCACATAATTGAAGAATGCCTTGGGGTTTTCCTTTACCCTACTCGCCAAGGCCTTCTCATGCCCCCTTCTTGCTCTCCTCAGCCCCTTCTTAAGCTCCTTTTTTGCTACCCTATATTCCTCAATAGATCCATCTGATCCTTGCTTCCTAAACTTCACGTATGCTGTCTTCTTCCACCTGACTAGATTTTCCACCTCACTTGTCACCCATGGTTCCTTCACCCTACCATTCTTTATCTTCCTCACCGGGACAAATTTATCCTTAACATCCTACAAGAGATCCCTAAACATCGACCACATGTCTATAGTACATTTCCCTGCAAAAACATCATCCCAATTCACACCTGCAAGTTCTTGCCTTACAGCCTCATAATTTGCCCTTCCCCAATTAAAAATTTTCCTGTCCTCTCTGATTCTATCCTTTTCCATGATAATGCTAAAGGCCAGGGAGTGGTGGTCACTGCCCCCCAGATGCTCACCCACTGAGAGATCTGTGACCTGACCCGGTTCATTACCTAGTACTAGATCCAGTATGGCATTCCCCCTAGTTGGCCTGTCCACATACCGTGACAGGAATCCGTCCTGGACACACTTAACAAACTCTGCCCCATCTAAACCCTTGGACCTAATCAGGTGCCAATCAATATTAGGGAAGTTAAAGTCACCCATGATAACAACCCTGTTATTTTTGCACCTTTCCAAAATCTGCCTCCCAATCTGCTCCTCTGTATCTCTGCTGTTACCAGGGGGCCTATAGAATACCCCCAACAGAATAACTGCTCCCTTTCTGTTCCTGACTTCCACCCATACTGACTCAAAAGAGGATCCTGCTACATTACCCACCCTTTCTGTAGCTGTAATAGTATCCCTGACCAGTAATGCCACCCCTCCTCCCCTTTTTCCCTCCTCTCTATCCCCTTTAAAGCACTGAAATCCAGGAATATTGAGAATCCATTCCTGCCCTGGTGCCAGCCAAGTCACTCTAATGGTCACTACATCATAATTCCATGTATGTATCCAAGCTCTCAGTTCATCACCTTTATTCCTGATACTTTTTGCATTGAAGTACACACACTTTAGCCCTTCTACCTTACTGTCTTTACACCGTTTATTCTGCTTCTCTTTCCTCAAAGCCTCTCTGTATGTTAGATCAGGCTTTACTCCATGCACTTCTTTCACTGCTCTATCACTCCGGGTCCCATTTCCCTTGCAAATTAGTTTAAACCTTCCCGAACCATGCTAGCAAACCTACCTGCAAGGATATTGCTCCCCCTCGAGTCCAGGTGCAACCCATCCAATCTGTACAGGTCCCACCTTCCCCAGAAGAGATCCCAATAATCCAAAAATCGAAAACCCTGCTCCCTGCATCGACTCCTCAGCCACGCATTCAACTGCCATCTCCTCCAATTCTTACCATCACTATCACGTAGCACTGGCAGCAATCCTGAGAACGCTACCCTTGAGGTCCTGTTCTTCAGCCTTCTGCCTAGTTCCCAAAACTCACACTTCAGGACCTCATCCCTTTTCCTTCCTATGTTGTTGGTACCAACATGTATCATGACTTCTGGTTGCTTTCCCTCTTGTACCAGGATGTCGTGCACCCGGTCAGAGACATCCCGGACCCTGGCACCCGGAAAGCAACAAACCATGCAGGTGTCCTTTTCACATCCACAAAATCTCCTGTCTGCTCCCCTGACTATAGAGTCTCCAATGACGACAGTTCTCTTCTCCGTCCCACCCTTCTGCACCACAGGGTCAGACTCAGTGCCAGAGGTCCTGCCACCATGGCTCACACCTGGTCGATCGTCCCCGCCAATAGTATCCAGGACTGTAAACTTATTATTCAGGGGAATGGCTACAGGGGTGCTCTGCACTACCCGTCTACTCACCTTTGCTCTCCCCCCTCTGACTGTCACCCAACGACCTGCTTCCGGCAGCCTAGGTGTGACTGCCTCATTCTCCCTTATGAGTCGAAGTTCATCCAGCTCCTGCTCCAGATTCCTTACACGGTCTTCCAGATCACCCAGCCGCATGCACTTCTGGTAGATGTGACTCTGTGGGAGAGGGGCGTTCCCCCAAGATTGCCACATCTCACATGAGAGGCACATCACTGTCTCAGGAGGCTTTGTAAAGACTAATTGGGAACAAGCTTGTCTTCCGCCTCTTCTCGTCGAAGCCTCTCAAGTCAAAGCCTCAAAGCTCCACTCCTTCACTGGCCCACTCACACACTGGCCGCTCTGCTTGAGCTACCCCTCTATTTATTTGTTTGAGCTTTTCAAACTGCTTGGTCACCTGACCTCGATTGCCCAATCAGCTGAATCCGAGCTATTCAAATCTTGATTGTCTAATCGACTGCTTTCTGCTGAGCTATTCAAATCTTGATTGACTTGATTGCACAGTCCAACTACCAAAACTGCCAGAATCTCTCGAGTCAAAGCTTCAAAGCTCCACTCCTTCACTGGCCCACTCACTCACTGGCCGCTTTCCACATTATGTTATATAATACTTTGAGACTCATTTTCTTGCAGGCATTTGCAGTGAGAAAGAAATAGAATAGAATTTTAAGAAAAACAATGGCAAATACCATTGTGCAAAAGAAGATAATATATGCAAATAAAAATTACACTGAGAACATGAGTTGTAAAATGTCCTTGAAAGTGAGTCTGTACGTTGTGGAATTCAGTTCAGAGTAATGGTAAATGAAGCCATTCATGTCAGTATAACCAGATGGTTGAACTTGGTGGTGTGGAGACTGAGGTTTCTGTACCTCCTGCCGGATGGTAGTACTGTAATGAGAAGAGCTCATAACCTGGATGGTAGGGGTTTCTGATGATGAATGCTGATTTCCTGTGGCAGCGCTCCATGTAAATATACTCAATGGTGGGGAGATCTTTCCCTGCGATGGACTGGACTATATTCACAACTTTCTGTAGCCTTGCTGTTGGTGTTTCTGAACAAGGGCATGATGCAACCAGTTAGTATACTGTCCACTGTGCATCTATAGAAGTTTATCAAAGTTTTCTGAAGTTGCACACTGATGTTTGATTTGTCTCCTTTTCTTGTTACTGCGTCAGTCCCTATAGTCTGAGACTGCAGCATTCCATCCTCATTGCAAGTGTAGTATCTGGACTCCAGTATGGGACAAACACACTAAGACTCAGGAGCTCTAACAAGCACAGTTGTTCATTCTATTGCCCCTTTTGCATTGACTATAGAAACTTCCTCAAAAAAGATTGCAATTGAGAGTGATCAAATACCTGACATTTTACTTGAAGTGATAGCAACCTTAAAGCAAAAGTTACTTTTTATACAACCATGTTACATATATGTACCAGCTTTGTCATCTACAGTAGAATCAGTAGATAGGTTGATGAGGACCTGGTCAAGTAGGTTAGATCTTCACACAGATTCACTCACTACGTAGTCCCTCACTAAGGTACACATTGAAATTCCCTATCCAGAATACACTATGCATTACTAATCTCACTGCTTCTTCCCAGTACAGTTCAGCCCAGAGAGGAACTGCTTCAGCTACTGAGATGGCAGGTGAAAATCTGGACAACATTGCCTGACACCCTGAAACTTCATGGACTTTGGTTTCAATGATGAGGCTTCCTAATTGTGACCACCTCCCACCTGTGTAACACGATCCTGTCGACTCTGGAGTATCTATCCAGTCAGTGGGATTAAACAACTTCACAAACTAGACAGAGATGTGTATTGCAGCAACACACACAAAATGCTGGTGAATGCAGCAGGCCAGGCAGCATTTATAGTCGACGTTTCAGGCCGAGACCCTTCGTCAGGACTAACTGAAAGAACTCATAAGAGATTTGAAAGTGGGAGGGGGAGGGGGAGATCCGAAATGATAGGAGAAGACAGGAGGGGGAGGGATGGAGCCAAGAGCCGGACAGTTGATTGGCAAAAGGGATACAAGGCTGGAGAAGGGAGAGGATCATGGGATGGGAGGCCTAGGGAGAAGGAAAAGGGGAGGGAAGCATCAGAGGAAGATATAGTGAGAGGGACAGAGGGAGAAAAAAGAGAAAGGAAGGGGAAATAAATAAATAAATAAATAAGGGATGGGGTAAGAAGTGGAGGAGGGGCATTAACGGAAATTAGAGAAGTCAATGTTTATGCCATCAGGTTGGCATTTCCTTCCAGGTGAGGTGACACTTCACCTGTGAGTCGGCTGGTGTGATATACTGCGTCCGATGCTCCTGGTGCGGCCTTCTATATATTGGTGAGACCCGATGTAGACTGGGAGACCGTTTTGCTGAACACCTACGCTCTGTCCGCCAGAGAAAGCAGGATCTCCCAGTGGCCACACATTTTAATTCCACATCCCATTTCCATTCTGGTATGTCCATCCATGGCCTCCTGTACTGTCAAGATGAAGCCACACTCAGGTTGGAGGAACAACAGCTTATATTCCATCTGGGTAGCCTCCAACCTGATGGCATGAACATTGTCTTCTCTAACTTCCGTTAATGCCCCTCCTCCCCTTCTTACCCCATTCCTTATTTATTTATTTATTTATTTATCTCTCCTTCCCCCCTTTCTTTCTCTCTCTTTTTTCTCCCTCTGTCCCTCTCACAAAAGCAGAAAGTTGGGGGGGGGGAGGGAAATATGTGCTTGGTGCTAGAGATGGCAGAAGTTACAGAGAGTAATGTGCTGGATGTGGAAGCTGGTGGGGTGGTAAGTGAGGACAAGAGGAACTCTAAGCCTGGTGGGGTGGCAGGAGGATGGGGTGAGAACATAAGAAATAGGAGCAGTAGGCCATCTGGCCCGTGGAGCCTGCTCCACCATTCAGTAAGATCATGGACTGCCTGCCTTTTCCCCATAACCCTTGATTCCCCTACTGTGCAAAAATCTATCCAACCTTGTCTTAAATATATTTACTGAGGTAGCCTCCACTGCTTCATTGGGCAGAGAATTCCATAGATTCAGCACTCTGGGAAAAGCATCTTCCTCATCTCCATCCTAAATCTACTCCCCGAGTCTTGAGGCTATGTCCCCCAGTTCTAGTCTCACTTATCAGTGGAAACTACCTTTCTGCCTCTATCTTATCTATCCCTTTCATAATTGTATATGTTTCTATAAGATCTCCCCTAATTCTTCTGAATTCCAGTGAGTACAGTCCCAGGCGTCTCAATCTCTCCTCATAGTCTAACATCTTTGTCTCTGGAATCAACCTGGTGAACTTCCTCTGCACCGTCTCCAAAGCCAGTATATCCTTCCTCAAGCAAGGAGATCAGAACTGCACGCAGTACTTCGGATACAACCTCATCAGTACCCTGTACAGCAGCAGCATAACCTCCCTGCTCTTACATTCAATCCCTGTAGCAATGAAGGGCAACATTCCGTTTGCCTTCTTGATAGCCTGCCGCACCTGCAAACCATTCATGCACAAACACTCCCAAGTCCCTCTACACAGCAGCAGGCTGCAATTTTTTATCATTGAAATAATATTCTGAGGGCAGATTATTATTTGAGGGCAGACGTGCACAAAATGGAAGAGATGCAGTTGAGGGCAGTGCTGATGGTGGAGGAAGGGAAGCCCCTTTCTTTGAAGAAGGAGGACATCTCCTTAGTTCTGGAGTGAAAAGCCTCATTCTTGAGAGCAGATGTGGTGGAGATGGAGGAACTGAGAGAAGGGTTACAGGTAACAGAGTGGGAAGGGGTATAGTCCAGGGAGCTGTGAGAGTCCGTGGGTTTATGATAGACATCTGTTGATAAGCTGTCTCCAGAGACAGAGAGGGAGAGACCCAGAAAGGGGAGGGAGAAACAGGCTGGAGGGGCAACACCTTATATTCTGTCTGGGTAGCCTCCAAACTGATGACATGAAAATTAATTTCTCAAACTTCCGGTGATTGCCCCCCCCCCTTTACCATTCACCATTCCCAATTCCCTCTCTCATCTTACCTCCTTGCCTGCACATCGCCTCCCTCTGGTGCTCCTCCCCTTTTCCTTCTTCCATGGCCTTCTGAACTTTCCTATCAAACTCCCCCTTCTCCAGCCCTGTAACACTTCCACCAATCAACTTTACCTCAGCTCTTTACTTCACCTTTCACCCCTCCCCGTTTCACCTATCACCTTGTGGTTCTTCTTTCCCTGCCCCCAGTTTCCCACTCTGACACCCCATCCTTTTTTCCGGTCCTGATAAAGGGTTTAAGCATGAAACGTTGACTGTACTCTTTTCCATAGATGCTGCCTGGCCTGTTGAGTTCCTCCAGCATTCTGTTTGTGTGTGTTGCTTGGATTTCCAGCATCTGCAGATTTTCTCCTGTTTGTAATTCTGCCAATGAGACTTGAACTCATGTTTCCAGACTCTTAGTTTACTAACTTAATCTGTTCTCCAAGAGGACCACAACCTGCATTATCACTTTTTTTTGCCGTTTGTGTGATTTGTTCTCCTTTTTTGCGTGTTGGTGTTTAGTGTTTTCTTTGGACGAGTTCCCTGATGTTTCTCTGTTTTGTGGCTGTCTGTGGGAAAGACGAATCACAGGGTTGTGCAGTGCAAACATGCTTTGATAATAAATGTACTTTGAATCTTTGTTAATAGATATTTTTGATCCTTCATTGTCATTGAGTCTAAATGCTGGGTTTCCATACTCAAGAGCTTGCTAGGAGCAACTTCATAAAATGAACTGTGGTAGGCTTCCCATCTACACCTTCCTCAGGACAGAGAACACAGACATTCCTAGCTAGCAATAACCACATTCAGGCAGGTGGAACTCGTCAGATTGCCCAGGAGAAGGAAAACTCTGATTTTAAACCTCCACTGCCTTGCGGCCATACCCACCCATGCGAATGGCTTTGGGAGTAAACCCTGAGGAAGAAATCCGGAGCCGGAATCCCTAAGGCAGTTTGATGTTGTTTAGAACTTCACTCTGGCAACCTCTGCGACGACGCTGGTACCAAGCTGTATCAGTGCTTGCCCTTCCCTTGGACTACATTAGTGACGTGGAGAGGGGGAGCCTGCTGCATGGGCAACAGCAGGTTCTTCAAATCTTCCCACCCTGGAGAGGACACAGTCCAATAGAGGCGCAAACCCACAATCCCCTGGGATCGACGGCTGCCTACTACACCCACATCCTATAACCAAATAGAAAGGAGTAAGTGTTTTTAGGAATATTCTAGCTGGTTGGAGCTGGCTGACAGATTAAATCTGAAGAATCAAGACAAGATTTGACTTTAGTCCCATTAGTTTTTTTCTAAAAAAAGCTATAACATAGTGTTTTCATTGTTCATTGTATGTACTTGCAACATGACCTTTTTCTGTGGCAATTTATCATTTCACTTGGATTTTTAGCTGCTTGAAATTTCACTTGTAAGTTTCATAGTTTCTTATGCAATCAAACACCGAAGTGTTCTCTCTTCTTTCAACAGTTCCTAGGGATACATTTGCCTTTCACATTGCAACACAGCACTATCATTTCTCTTGGGATTTTTCTATGTTTATAAAAGCTTCATTTTTCACAGTGCTTTGGATCTATACTCCAGCTTCCTCAAGGTGCTGCTGTGACATTCTCAAATTTCATGACAACTCAAGGTAATATTTTCATTTTTCACAACTGAGTTGATTTCTTCATCCTGGGACCAGAATTGCAAGAGTAAAACAGGTGATCAGGGACCAGAGAAACAGCTAAAGTGTGTAAGCCAGGCTCTGCGTATACTTGTTGAATTCAATTTTCTCAGCAGGACTACTGTACTGTTGATGAACATTAACATCTGCTTCTTTTAAAAATATAATATAATAAAGTGACGATTGACAGCATTTTCCACAAATTCATTTCTCCTGTTTGCAGTGAGAAGTTCTATTGAGTCCACCAACCAGAGTCTCTGACTGCATCCAACTCTACCTGATCCTGACGTCCAAGGTCAGCTTTGACATTATAGATGAGCCACCTCCATTACATTGCCAGTTTCCACTTGCATTAGATCATTTTCTGCCAAAGCTCTTTGTGTCCCTTTTTAATCTCCAAGCTCAACAATTCTGATTCTGTACTGGCTAGCCTCCCATCCTCCAAATTTGTAAGTTTCAATTCCTCCATTTTATCATTGGCCATGTCTTATCCTCAATCACATATGCCTCTCACTCCTGCTGCTTTCACCCATTTCATTGCTGATCTCCAATAGTTCTTGTTTTGCAAGTAAGTTCACTTCAGAATCCTCACGCTTACTGTATAATTGCAAGTTTTTTCACAGTAACCTCTCTGATCCTCCAAACCTTGTTCTACTTTGTACTCCTCCCTTTTGGCCGTCTTAATAAGCCATGACATGCACTACCTGGATGCCTCACTCTGTAATTTCCCTCCCTCTCTATGATACTCCCCTTACTTAAGACACAATATAAAATGCATGAATAACCTAATATAAGTTGAATGGGAGGATTTCCCAGAGTAATCGCCAGGAATCAACAGGAGGTTTGGGCAGTATCAACGGTCACAATGACACGGGCAAATGACTGGAAGGAGGTTTGAGACCTCTGCCTTTCTGAAGCCTTGCCTATGAATACTGATCTTCCTTGGAAGTGAATGCTCGTGGCCCTGTGCAGAAGAGGTATCATTTTGAAGAGGCATCATGTTTCTCTGCACACATGCAAATTGTTGTGAAACTAAATGCAAATAAAATAAATGAGCAACTTGGATGGATTTGGCTGAAGCATGAACATTGGGCAGGAGAATAATGTGCATGGATTTTTATTTCTATAACTAGAGTGTGATGCAGTTAAGCATGTCATCTGAAAGGTGACATCTCTCACACAGCAGCTCATTCTTGACATTGCACTGATCGTCAGTGTTACTTTAGGCTTCAGCTCCGGATTGGGGTCGAAACCTAAAATGTTCTTGGAATTAGCCGACTCTCAAAGACCCATTACAAGGAGCGTATTCAGCTGTCATCACTAAGAAGAATTATTTGCTCATTGAACTGCCCAGTTATATTTTATTGGCGGCGTAAGGTATTTGCAGGTGGATAATCTACCCAGTTGTCTCACATTTCGGAGTAGTTCAGCCCATATCTGTGAGCACAGATCTGGTGATATTTAGATGAGATCCTTTGCTAGTTTTCTGTTTCTCCACAACTGCAGTATACAATTTAGTAATGTCTGTACTCATTTATAAATAATTATAATCTTATATTCATCAGATGGAGCCAAACGCTGGTTGGTCAGGCATCAAATCAGTGGGTGAATAGAACCCCAATTATTAAGGACAGGAGATATGGTCTGCAGTGTGAGTACCACCAAGCCAATCAGACGTGAAACCTGTGCTGCTTAATGCCCCCCTTGCTTTACCAGTGTTGCAAAAAATTTAAATAATGTAACCAATTTTGGCAATGTATCATACAAGAATCTGCTTTTCCTTCCTTGTCCACCCCTGGTCACCACTACTTTGCACATCCTCATAGAGCAGTGGACACATGGCCATCTCTTCACCCCACTTGGTTTAGAGATTCTCCATTCCCACACCTCAAGCTGCTGCACTAACACTAAGTCAGGATGTACCCAAGGTGATAATCCCTGTCTGCTCACTTTTCAGCTCATGTCCCTGAATCTTTTCCTTCAAACCTGCATTGAAAAAGGTCACAGAATCCTCAAGTGCCAATCATAATGCATCTCTTGCAGAATAATTTGGAGGATATTGTCCATCTAAGTAAGGCAAGTCTTCGAATATTTTAACCATTCATTCCCTTTGAGGTGAAGTGGAAGGCCTTTAACTTGATTGTTGGCATTACTGGTTAATAATGAATACTTACATTGTTGTCCCAGCATCTCTGTGAAATACCAAACAAATATCATTTTCCATCATCCCATGAGAGTGTTACTTATCTAGTTTTGACTCCTTTCCATTTCCACAGATCCTCCACAGCAGGAGGACAAGCAAGAGGGGGGCCTCATCCCATTTGATGATATTGAAGCTGACAAAAAGGAGAATAGGAATTGGAACAAAGATGTCTCACTACAATTATAAAGTCTTGTTGAGGAGCCATGCTGTACTTTGTACAATTATCATCTTCTTACCTATAGTGGAAGCATTGTGAAAATTTGCCATGCAACATGGTTCTTAGGATGGCAGGTCTGTTGTATTTGGAGGACGCCAGTAGGTTTGGGCTCAGATCTTTGGAAATTATAAGATGAGAGCTAACCTCATTGAGATGTACAGAATTCTGAGATGGCTTGATGGGGTAGATAAGGAGAGGAGGTTTCCCCTGGGTGAGGGGTCAAGAACAAAGAGTTGCAGTTTCATAACATATAGTAAACTATCTAGGACTGATATGAGGAGAAACCTCTAAACTCAGAGGTGGAAGACCTTTAGAATTCTCTATTTTGGAAAACTGCAGTATTGATTTCATTCAAGAGAGATAGCAATTGGTTTTTGGACATGAGGAATAACGAGATGTGGGAAGAGGGTAAGAAAACAAGGAGAGGGTCCGCTATGATACTGTTGAATTGTGGAGTAGTCTCAGGGTGAATGACCTTCTCCTGCTCCTGTTTCTTCCATTTTTAGAAGCTGTCCCTACCTTCCCTGGATTCATCTATCCCAGCCCAACATCAACTATACACGTTGCTTCCTTAGTTCCAGGCAGCAGCTCAGCTCCTTCCCTTGACATGGGGTACTGTGCAATGTCAGTGAGGACATACTGATGTTCAGAAAATAGCTGAGGACTGACGGAATGGGAAGCGTATATGATGTCCCTCTGTTCTGCTTGAGGTTGAGTAATTCATCCAAGGAACTGACCCTGTGGGAGACACATAAAGTTAGACCAGGTCTTGGCAGAAAATCAAATGTAAAAAGTATTTTAAAGTTGCAGAAGTCATTGTAGAAAGTTTTCAGAACCTGCAGCCTCACAAGCAGGAGCCTTGATAAGATAATTTGACAGCCACACTACCTCAGAAATCTCACTTACCTGGGACACTCAGATGGGTAGGCTACTCAGTTTGATCCATGGAATTGCAATGAGTGGTGGTCATAGTGGGCAGAAGGGAAGAGGGCTCAAAGAACATGCAGAGACTCAGGGCATGACTTTTTATAGCTGATTCCAGTTAAAACGACCTGCATCAAAAGAAAAGCTTCCTGTTGTGAATCAGTATGGTAGATGTGTCATCAGGCGTGAAAATGTATCCGCATGGCCAGCAGACTCACAGGCAAATGTTACCAACTAAACGAAACCAAGGCTTTAAACATGTGATCTGATCTGTAAGGAATACATCAGTGTTTTGCTAGTAATGTCATCCAGTGCTACAGTGCCGTGGGAAGGATGCACCGAATTAGGAAAAAAAGATTCTTCATATTCCTCTTGTTTGGCTCCTGTCAAATAGTCAGCCTGTGTAGTCACAGACCTGGGTATCACGTTCAAAGTGCCTTTTAGAAAGGTTCACCACCTCATAGAGTTTACAGTACAGAAACAGGCTTTTCAGCCCAACTTCTCTATGTTAACTGAGATGCTTAATCTTGCTTTATTACATTTGTTCTATATCCCTCTACCTCTTTCCTGTCCAGGTACCTGCCCAAATGTGTTTTAAGTACTGTGATTGTACGTTCCTCTAACCATCTCATGACACAGGTGGAAAGGAGGAAGAGGTCCCGCACGTGAGTATAGGGAGCTAGGGAAGAGGCCCAGGAGCAGGACCTCCAAAGCAGCAATTTCAGGGCAGGAATGGGATGAAGGTACAGATGAATGTGTGGTTGAGGAAGTGGTGGAGGGGGCACAGCTTCAGATTTATGGGTCATTAGGATCTCTTCTGGGAAAGATATGACCTGTACAAAGAGGATAGGTTATACCTGAACCTAAAGGGAACAGTATCCTAGTGGGCCAGTTTTCTAGAGCTTTTTAGGAGGGTTTAAACTAACTTGCCAGCGGGATGGGAACCAGAGTGATAGTGTTGAGGATGGGGCAATTGGTATACAAGTCAATACAGTGTGCAGTGAGACTGTGAGGAAAATCAAGCAAATGATTGGGAAAAATTGCAGTCAGTGGGATAAGTTGAAGTGTAACATAGGGGCAAAATCAAAAAGATTGATAAATACAGGACTGAATGTTTTATATTTGAATGCATGCTGTATACGGAACAAAGTAGATGATCTTGTAATGGAGTTAAAGATTGGTAGGTATGATGTTGTGGACATCACAGAGTCGTGGCTGAAAGAAGATCATAGTCGGGAGCTTAACAACTAAGGACAGACTTTGTATCTTAAGGACAGGCAGGCAGGCAGAGTGAGTGGAATGGCTCTTTTGGTAAAAGAAAATGAAATCAAATCCTTAAAAGGAGGTGATATAGGATTGGAAGATGAGGAATATTTGTGGGTAAAGTTAAGACACTGCAAGGGTAAAAATATTATGTACAGGCCCCTGAATAGTAGCCAGGATGTGGGATATAAACTTCAAAAGGAGATAAAAGAGGCATGTAATGCGGGTAATGTTATGATAGTCATGGGGGACTTCAAAATGCAGGTAGACTGGGAAAAATGAGGTTGGTGCTAGATCCCAAGAGAGGAAATTTTTAGAATGCCTACAAGATGGCTTTTTAGAGCAGCTTGTGATTGAATCCACTAGGGGAAAAGCAATTCTGGATTAAGTGTTGTGTAATGAACTAAATTTGATTAGGGAGTTTAAGGTAAAGGAACCCATAGGTGACAGTGATCATAATATCATAGAATTTACCCTGAAGTTTGAGAAGAAGATAAAGTCAGGTGTCTCTGTAATACAGTGAAGTAAAGGGTGTTACAGAGGAATGAGAGAAGAGTTGGTCAATGTTGATTGCAAGGGGCAATTCAGAAGGTGCAGGATAGATACTTCCCAAAGAAGTATTCTAAAGGGGGTTGCAGCAACTGGCTGACAAGGGAAGTCAAAGACAGTATAAAAGCAAAAGCACAAACACGAGACTATCTGCAGATGTTGGAAATCCAAACAACACACACAAAATGCTGGAGGAACTCAGCAGGCTAGGCAGTATCTATGGAAAATGTAACTAGTCAAAATTTCCATAGATGCTGCCTGGCTTGCTGAGTTCCTCCAGCATTTTGTGTGTGTTGCATAAAAGTAAAAGGGAGAGCATATACAATAGCAAAAATTAGTTAGAAGTTAGAGGACTGGGAAGCTTTTAAAAACCAACAGAAGACAACTAACAAAATCATAAGGAGAGAAAAGCTGAAATATGAAGTTAAGCTAGCCAATAATATAAAAGATGATGCCATAAGTTGTTTTAGATATATGGAGTAAAAGAGAGGTTGATATTGGATGACTGGAAAATGATGCTGGAGAGATAGTAACGGAGAACAAAGAAATGGTGGACAAACTCAGTAAGTACTTATCATAAGACACTAGCAGTATGCCAGAAATTCAAGTATTAGGAGCAAAAGTGAGTGTAGTCGCTATTACCAAGGAGAAGGTGCATGGGAATGTGAACCGTCTCAAGGTAGATAAGTCAGTTGGACCAGATGGACTTCACTTCAGGATTCTGAAAGAGGTAGCTGAAGAGATTGTTGAGGCATTAGTAATGATCTTTCAAGATTCGGTTGATTCTGGAATGGTTCTGGAGGATTGGAAAATTGTAAATGTCACTCCTCTGTTTAAGAAAGGAGGAAAGCAGAAGAAAGGAAATTAAATGCAGTTAGCCCGACTTCCGTGGTTGGGAAGATGTTGTAATCGATTATTAAGGATGTAGTTTCAGAGTACCAGGTGTCCCCCGCTTTTCAAACGTTCGCTTTACAAAACTTCACTGTTACGAAAGACCTACATTAGTACCCTGTCTTCACTTTCAGAAGGTGTTTTCACTGTTACGAAAAAAAGGCAGTGCGTGATAAAAAATCAGTGCTCGAAAAAAGGCAACACTTGCCCCGAGCAGCCGCTCTCCCCTGGATTCGGAACGGCATTGCTTTAACACGTGCCTGTGAGCAGCCATTTACAAGATGAGTTCTAAGGTGTCAGAAAAGCCTAAAAGAGCTCATAAGGGTGTTACATTTAGAGTAAAACTAGACATAATTAAGCGTTTCGATTGTGGTGAACAAAGCAAGGACAAACTGAGTTTGGCTTGTGGAAGCTGACGAAGATGATGTTGAAGAGGTTTTGGCATCCCATGACCACGAACTGATAGATGAAGAGCTGATGCAATTGGAAGAGGAAAGGATAACAATCAAAACTGAATGCGGTAGCGAAAGTGAAGCAACTACGTGAGATTTTCACTGCAATGATAAAGTATGACTTTAATTTTGAAAGGGTACGTCGGTTTAGGGGATATTTGCAAGTTGGTTTGAGTCCTTACAAAGAACTGTATGATAGAAAAATGCGCGAGGCTCAGCAGTCAAGTAAGCCTTGCATATCAGCCACAGCAGACGACGAACCTTGACCTTCGACATCGAGGCTGGCAGTCATAGGGGATGATGAGCTGTTTGCTGTAATGGAAACAGATGACGAGATGACACCCCAGTGTCCCACCACACCAACACCCAGGCTGCGAACAGATACTGTACCAATTCGCGGACAATGCAGCAGTAGCCAGGAGGCACACAGCACATCTTTAAGAAAAAAGCCGAAATAAACATGCTAATTAATTAGGTCCCGCCCGACACATAATTGTCGGCCCAGATCAAAGGCGATGCAATCGGCAATCGGCACTGATCTGGGCCGACAATTACGTGCTGGGCAACACCTAATTAATTAGCATGTTTATTTCAGCCTTTTTCTTAAAGATGTGCTGTGTGCCTCCTGGCTACTGTTAGACCCCTGCGTGCCTCGCGGCAATGTATCGGTCGGTGGCCCGGAGAGTGGGGGCCACTGCACCACCGCAGCCTGCGACGACTCAGTCTAACACAGCATCATCAGTGTGCTCTGCGCTGTCTTCCCAATTCCAGTAAGTGATACTACACTGTACATGCATTATTTCTACTTTATATTGGCTGTGTATTTTTACGTGTTATTTGGTATGATTTGGCAGCTTCATAGCTTAAAGGTTACTGGAGAGCGCTTGCGCCGTGTTTCTGCCAACAGTGCTTGCGTGAGATTTTTGCTATGGAGAACAGTGCAGTAATGATTGTGGAAAAATATTTCTACTTTATATAGGCTGTGTATTTATCATATCATTCCTGCTTTTACTATGTGTTACTGTTATTTTAGGTTTTATGTGTTATTTGGCATGATTTGGTAGGTTATTTTTGGGTCTGCGAACACTCACAAAATTTTCCCATATAAATAAATGGTAATTGCTTCTTCGCTTTACGACATTTCGGCTTACGAACTGTTTCATAGGAACACTCTACCTTCGGATGGTGGGGGAAACCTGTACTTGGAAGTTCTTGATAAAGTAGGCCAAAGTCAACAAGGTTTCCTTACGGGGAAATCTTGTTTGATAAACCTGTTGGAATTCTTTGAAGAAATATCAGGCAGGATAGACAAAGAATAATCAGTGGACGGTGCTTACTTGGACTTTCAGAAGGCCTTTGACAAGGTGCCGTACAAGAGACTACTTAACAAGATAAGTGCCCATGGTATTACAGGAAAGATATTTGCATGGATACAAGTTTGGCTGACTGGCAGGAGGCAAAGAGTTGGAATAAAGGGGGTCTATTCTTGTTCCACAGGGGTTGGTATTGTGACAGCTTCTTTTCACGTTATACGTCAATGATTTGAATGACGGAATTGATGGCTCTGTGGCCAAGTTTGCGGTCAATACAAAGGTAAGTGAAGGAGCAGGTAGCATTGAGGAGACAAGGAGTCTGCAGAAGGTCTTGGAGAGTTTGTGAGAGAATGGACAAAGAAGCAGAGGGTGGATTATAGTACAAGAAAGTGTATGGTCATGTATTTTAGTAGAAAGAATAAAGGCACAGATTTATTTTCGAATAGGGGAAAAAATCAGAGGTGCAAAGGGTCTTGGGAGTCCTTGTGCAAGATTCCCTATAGTTAACTTATAGATTGAGTCAGTGGTAAGGAAGGGAAACGCAACATTAGTGTTCATTTTGAGAGGTTTAGATATAAGAGCAAGGATGTGATGCTGAGGCTTTGTAAGACATTGGTCAGACTTCACTTGGGGTATTTTGAGCAGTTTTGGGCCCCTTATCTAAGAAAACATGTGCTGGCCTTGGTGAGGGTTCAGAGGAATGAAAGAGTTATCATATAAGGAGTATTTGATGGCTCTGGGCCTGTATTTGCTGGAATTTGGAAGAATGAGGGGGGGATCTCATTGAAACATATTGAATATTGAAAGTCCTAGATAGAGTGGATGTGGGGAGGACCTTTCTTATATTGGATTAGTTTAAAACCAAAGTATACAGTCTCAGAATAGAGACATGTCCATTTAGGACATGGATTAGAAGGACTTTCTTCAGCCAGAGAGTGGTGAATCTATAGAATTAATTGCCACAGATGGCTATAGAGACCAAGTCATTGAGTACATTTAGACTGGGGGTTGATAGGTTCTTGGTTCATAAGGTCATTAAAGGTTATGGGGAGAAGGCAGGAGAATGGAGTTGAGATAGATAATAAATCAACAATGATGAAATGGTGGGCAAACTCGATGGTCTGAGTGGCCTAATTCTGCTCCTATGTCTTATCGTCCTATCTCTCTGGCAGGTTATTCTATATACTGTATGCACCACCATATTTGTGAAGAACTTGACTCCCAGATTTCCCCACTTATCTAGAACCTTTGTGCTCTTGACACCTTTATGCCTGAAGGGAAAAATACTGCCCATCTAACTTATTATGCAGTGCATTCTCAAAATCTTTCCTTAAGTTCACGTATACCACTTTTACTGTTATTTTGCTGTTGTTGTTCAGTCATTAAGTCAAGTCCGACTCTTCCTGACTTCATGGACCATAGGGTTTTCATGGCAAGATACAGAAGTAGATTGCCAGGCCTTTCTTCAGCACAGATACTGCTGCTGCCAGGTTTGAACGTCAGGACCATCTACCTTGAAGTCCAGTGCTGATACCACTACACCACCAGCCGGCCTGTTTACTGTTCCACCTTCAACAATACTCTCAGTATCCTCCTGAAAAAAAGAACTCAGATAGATTTGTAAGGTGTGATTTTCCATGCACAAAACCACGTTGACTTTCTGTAATCAATCTCTGCCTTTCACAATGCTATGAAATCTTATCCTTAAGATATCTTACCTTAAGAAATTCTAATAGTTTCCCTATTATCTCCTTAACATTTAAAAAATCAGAATGGGTTAACAAAATGTACATGCTCAATTCACCATAAATTTTCTCTGGATAGTTTTAGTGTCTGTTGGCTTGTAGGTTTCAGCTCCACATTTTGAGATTCAATAGGACCTGAGATTTTGCCTGTGCATATAATTAGCTACTTCTGAGGAAAGTCCAAATAATTGGACAGCACTAGAGAGAAAAATATGAAACATCTCTCACTGTTGCATTGCCAAGAGCTTTGAAACTTCTGCAATGGCCTTGTTTAGAACTAATAAGAAAGATTAATCACTTCTGACCAAAAATCCTTTCTGCTTTGGTCATTCTCTGATTTTTTGACAGGATTATTTGTGTGTCTGGTGATGCCCTTATTTTCTGTAGGGTTTCACTGGCAAGTTAGCCAGATTTCCTCCCCCACTTTTTCCACATTTGTAAGACTATTGATACTTGGGTTACAGCAACAATAAAAGAAAATGCACTGCTTTTTTTGTGGAATTCTGTAAATTCCCTTTATTCCCACAGAAAATAATTACTTCTGGGAATTTGATGACCAATATTTTTCCTCAGGGACGTGTTGGAATGTTTTCCCTTATCAGTGCTTCCTTTAGCACTTCAATGACTTTCAATAAGTGATTAAAATGATTCTATTTGACCTGCAGATTCAGAGAAATGTTTTCACTTCTCTTTTGAGGTGTGACATTGTATTCACTATAAAAATAGATGGGATAACTTTCATCTTTAGTTTTCACCATATTCTCAAGTGAGCTCTTGGCTTGGTGAGCTAAGTCCTGTGCTGTTGTGAATATTGCCATCTGGTTTAACACAATTTACAGGCATATGATTAAAATTCTGTGCTGCAGAGCATTTACTTATGGTTCAGACTCTGCAGGTGCACTTCCAGTTGCATCAAATTATTGGCAGCATTCAATAGTTGTCGAGAGACAAACCTAGTTCTGCAGTAATTGGAACACAGTCTATTCCACTGCAGCATTGCACCATAAGGATATTGGTTAATGTCCTATAAAGTCATCACTGATTTTGTATTGGGTAAAAAAGCCTTTTCCATTTGGATAGTGCAATCACTAAAGTCTATGGGCTATGTAAAAAAAGCTGTCTGTTCATTCTCTGCAGTAATTTATTGATGTGTCATACTTAACTAAATCTATTCCTACTGACCTTGGCTGTTTCTATTGCAAGCATTTAGGATGAATAGGTATTATGCCTCTCTTCAAAGTCCCCACCCTCATAAATGCCAGTGGTTTTGGATTTCCTTCAGGCCAGTTCAACTGCTGCTTAATTAAAAACTTGTTACCAGCAAATCAGGGTCCATCATATTTCACAGGTAAATTTATGTAGGAGCAAGTGTGAGAACAGCTGGAAATCATCTGTAAAAGTCGGTGGGGTTGTGGATGGTGAGGAAGGCTATTAAAGGATAGAACATAGAATAATACAGCACAGGAGCAGGCTCTTTGGTCTATGATGACTGCGTTGAACATGATGACACACTTGCCTGCATTACTCTACACATCTTCATTCCATGCTTGTTCATGTGGCTTTCTAAATGTCTCTTAAATGTTGCTATTGTACCCGCTTCTACCTCTTCCCCGTTGATATCTATATCTGTCTGCGTGAAAAACGTGCCTTGCAATTCTCCTTTAAACTTGCTCTTCAACTTAAAGCTATGCCTTCGAGTATTTGCCATATCCACCCTGCAAAGACATTGACTACCTATCCTAACTGTTCTTCTCATTATTACTCTCTGTATCTAGTAATGAGGCCGCTAAGTATATGTTCATGGTCTTCCGAACCCACTTCAAGGTTCAACTTGTTGTGGGTTCAGAAATGCTCTTCTGCACACAACTGTTGTAACGTGTGGTTATCTGAGTTATTGTCACCTTCCTGTCAGCTTGAACCAGTCTGGTCATTCTCCTCTGAATTCTCTCATTATCAGGCATTTTTGCACTCAGAGCTGCAGCTGACTGGATTTTTTTTTGTTTTTCACACCATTCTCTGTAAACTCTGGAGTCTGTTATGCATGAAAATCCCAGGAGATCAGCAGTTTCTGAGATACTCAAACCACCCCATCTGGCACCAATAAACATTCCACTGTCAAAGTCACTTAGATCATATTTCTTCCCCATTTTGAAATTTGGTTTGAACAACAACTCAACCTCTTGACTATGTCTGTCATGATGGATATTCACTTTCAGGGCCAGGGTGTTGACAGGTTCATTTTTCTAATACAGCTGCTGACTCTTCCAGGGATCAAAGAACTTTCTCGAATAAGGTAAACTTTCAACCAATATTCTTTGTTCAGCCATGTCATAAACGGGAGCCAGTCTTCAGTTCTTAATGTAAATTGCAAGCAACAATCAGTCTGAAGTTAAAAGGACAGCTTTGCAAACAAAGATAACTCTCTATAGAGATCAGACTGCTAGATCACAGTACTGGGCTGACTGCATAAGAGATGCAGTGGAATTATGTTAATTGGGCATGCATCAAACCAGACAACACTGGCTAAATGATTTAGACCAGATTGATTCTATAACTTAGCACATCAAATGACTATTAATAGAGGGGAGATTTGTGTACTCAGAGACTCAGGCCTCACATCAGTAATTGTGGGTGTTCGGGATTTCTGTTGCCAGAAGATTTTAGACCACCAGTGTGAAGTCACCATGGCAGAAAAACAGTATATGTGCAAGAGTGCTGGTAGGCTTGTTAGGAATGGTCAAGGAGCAACAAGAAGCATGACAGAAAGACAGGGTACCTAGCATCCATTCCTCTGCCTTCGATTTCTGTGATGGATGACTTGTTCTTCTGCCACTCACTGGTATGTCTTTTTAGCTTATAGGAATTGTACTTTCATTTTGGAAATTATTTGTGCTTTAAAATCATTTGTAATTTGGAAATATTTTATAAGATAAAAATCCACTGTGAGTTTTACATGTGTTTTAAGAATTGCACTGAAATTTAAACATGTCACTAAAAAAAAAGAACTGTGTTCCATCATTAGATGGAAGTATTTCCTCCAGCAGACAATCTGGACATCGGAAATTTTGAGAGGAGATCCACTGCCTGAGTACAAAAGGTAGTAGCGGGTTGCTACAGTGAAAAAGAGCTTTGACCAGTGACTAATCAGTGATTGGGATTGATTAACAAGAGCAAATTAAAGAAAGGCAGGGGCAAGTGTCGTGGCCATTGTTGGTGCGGCTGTCATCTGAGTGGGCAGAGTCAGAGTGGTGATCTTGAGGCTTTAACTCTTCGATGCTTCCATCAAGAGAGGCTTCAATCAGAGAAAGCAAAGAAAAGAAAAGCTCTAGGTAATTTTTCCTTCCTTTCTTTATATCTGCTTTGCTGGGACAGTAGAGATGCTAGGCAGGATAATTGAATGCTCCTATTGCGGGATGTAGGAAGGCAGGGAGACCTCCTGTGTACCTGACGACTACAACTGCGAGAAGTGTATCCAGCTGCAGCTTCTAACAATGCACATTAAGGAGCTGAAGCTGGAACTGGATTAACTCCAGATCATTTGGGATGCTGAGGGGCTGAGAGATAGGACATATAGAGAGGTAGTTACACCCAAGGTGCAGGACATAGGAAACTGGGAGAGAGTCAGGAAGGGGAAAGGGGTTAAGGAGCCAGTGCAGAGTACCCCTGTGGCCATCCCACTCAACAACAGGTTACTTTGGCTACTGTCGGCGGGGGGGGGGGGGGATGGGATGATCTAACAGAGGAAAGTCACAGTGGTTGGGTCTGTGGCACTGAGTCTGCCTCCGTGATTAGGAAAGGAAGGGTGGAGAAGAGGAATGCTGTTCAGATAGGGGATTCGTTAGTTAGAGGAATGGATAGGAGGATCTGTGGGCGAGAACAAGATTCCCAGATCATATGTTTCCTCCTGGGTTCCAGGGTCCGGGACATCTCAGATTGACTCCTCAGCATTCTCAAGTGGGAGGGTGGACAGCCAGAAGTCGTGGTCCATGTAGGTATCAATGACATGGGTAGGATGAGTGACGAAGTTCTACATAGGGAGTTCAGGGAGTTAGGCTTCTAAGTTAAGGGCATGGCCTCCAGGGTTGTGATCTCAGGATTGCTACCCGTGCCATGTGCTAGTGAGGCCAAATCTAGGATGATTATACAGTTTGATATATGGCTAAGGAGTTGGTGTAGGAGGGAGGGCATAAGATTTTTGGATCATTCCAGGGAGAGTGGAACCTGTACAGAAGGGACAGTTTACACCTGAATTGGAGGGGGACTAATATTCCAGCGGGAAGGTTTGTTAATGCTGCATGGTGGGGTTTAAACTAGAGTTGCAGGGGGATGGGAACCACAGTGTCAGAACAGTTAGTGGAGAGGACATGGAGACAGATGTTGCAAGAAGTATTGTAGGAAAGGTGGATGATGATGCTGAAGATTTACAAAGGGAGGCAATGAGTAGTGAAGAGAGGCTGATTAATGGGCAAAATTGCAGTCAACAGGATGAATTGCAACATAAAAGGCAGACAAAATTGAAAAGGGTGAATACAGGACTAAAATTGTTATATTTGAATGTGAACAGTATACAGAATAAATTAGATGAACTTGTAGCACAGTTGCAGATTGGCAGGTATGATGGTGTAGGCATCACTGAATTATGGCTGAAGGAAGATTATAGTTGTGAGCTTAATGTCCAAAGTGTCCACATTGTATCCAAAGGACAGGCAGGAAGACAGAGGGGGCGGCGTTACTCTGTTGGTAAAAAATGAAATCAAATCATTAGAAAGAGGTGACATAGGTTCAGAAGGTATAGAATCATTGTGGATAGAGCTAAGGAACCGTAAGGATAAAAAGACCCTGATGGGCGTTGTATACAGACCCCCAAATTGTAGTAAGGATGTGGTCTAGAACTTACAACAGGAGATAGAGAATGCATACCAAAAGGGCAATATTATAACAGTCATGGGGGATTTCAATATGCAGGTAGACTGGGAAAATAAGGTTGGTGCTGGATTACTGGAGGGAAAATTTCTAGATTGCCTTCAGGATGGGTTTTTAGAGCAGCTCGTGGTTGAGCCCACTGGAGGATCAACTATTCTGTACTGGGTATTGTACGAAGAACCAGAAATGATTAGAGACCTTCAGGTAAAAGAACCCTTAAGGTCAAGTGATCATAATATGACGGAATTCACTGTGAAATTTGAGAAGGGAGATGCTAAGGTCAGATGTATCAGTATTACAGTGTAGTAAAGGGAATTACAGAGGCACAAGAGGGGAGTTGGCCAGAATTGATTGAAAAAGAACACTGGCAGGAACGATGGCAGAGCAGCAATGGCTGGAATTTCTGGAAGCAATTCAGAAGGCATAGGATATATTCATCTCAAAGAGGAAGAAGTATTCTAAAGGCAAGATGACACAACTGTGGCTAACAAGAGAGGTCAAAGCCAACATAAAAGCCAAAGAGAGGGCATATAATAGAACAAAAATTAATGGGAAGTTAAAGGATTGGGAGGCTTTTAAAAATGAACAGAAAGCAACTAAAAAAGTCATTAAGAAGGTAAAGATGGAGCATGAATGCAAGCTAGCCAATAATATTAAAGAGGATAGCAAAAGTTTCTTCAGATACATAAAGTGCAAAAGAGAGGTGAGAGTAGATATTGGACCACCAGAAAATGATTCTGGAGAGGTAGTAATGGGGGACAACGAAATGGCAGATGAACTGAATAAGTATTTTGCATCAGTCTTCACTGTGGAAGACATTAGCAATGTGGTGGAAGTTCCAGGTGTCAGGGGTCAAGAAGAATGTGAAGTTACCATTACTAGAGAGAAGGTTCTTGGGAAACTGAAAGGTCTGAAGGTAGATTAAGTCACCTGGACCAGATGGACTATACCTCAGAGTTCTGAAAGAGGTGGCTGAAGAGATCATGGAGGCACTACCAATGATCTTTCGAGAATTACTAGATTCTGGAATGGTTCTGGAAGAATGGAAAATTACAAATGTCACTCCACTCATGAAAAAGGGAGAGAGACAGAAGAAAGGAAATTATAGACTAGCAACACACACAAAATGCTGGTGGAACACAGCAGACCAGGCAGCTGATGAAAGTCCTGATGAAGGGTCTCGGCCCAAAACGTCGACTGTACCTCTTCCTATAGACTCTGCCTGGCCTGCTGCGTTCCACCAGCATTTTGTGTGTGTTGCTTGAATTTCCAGTATCTGCAAATTTCCTTGTGTTTGTGTTTTTAAACTATAGGCTTGTTGGTCTGAACGCAATGGTTGGGAAGATGTTGGAGTCAATTATTAAGGATGAAGTCTCCGGGTACTTAGAGGCACATGATAAAATAGACTGTAGTCAGCATGGTTTCCCCAAGGGAAAAACTTGCCTGACAAATATGTTGGAATTCTTTGAAGAAATAACAAGCAGAATAGACAAAGGAGAATTGATTGATGTTGTGTACTTGGATTTTCAGAAGGCCTTTGACAAGGTGCCACACATAAGGCTACTTTACAAGCTATGAGCCCATGGTATTGCAGGAAAGATCTGAGCATGGATAAAACAATGGCTGATTGGCAGGAGACAAAGAGTGGGAATAAAGGGAGCCCTTTCTGGTTGGCTGCTGGTGACTAGTGGTGTCCCACAGAGGTCTGTGTGGGACTGATTCTTTTTATGTTATATGTCAGTGATTTGGATGATGTAATTGATAGCTTTGTTGCAAAGTTTGCGGACGATATGAAGATAGATGGAGATGCAGGTAGTTTTGAGGAAGTAGAAAGGCTACAGGAGGACTTAGGCAGATTAGGAGAATGAGCAAAGAAATGGCAGATGAAATACAGTGTCGGTAAGTGTATAGTTATGCACTTTGGTAAAAGAAATGAAAGGTTTGACTCTTTTCTAAATGGAGAGAAAATCTAAAGGGACTTGGGAGTCCTTGCGCAGGATACCCTAAAGGTTAACTTGCAGGTTGAGTCTGTGGTGAGGAAGGCAAATGCAATGTTAGCATTCATTTCAAGAGGACTAGAATATAAAAGCAAGGATGTAATGTTTAGACTTTATAAAGAACTGGTGAGGCCTCACTTGGAGCATTGTGAGCAGTTTTGGGCCCCTTATCATAGGAAGGATGTCCTGAAGCTGGAGAGGGTTCAAAGGAGGTTCACAAAAATGATTCTAAGTTTGAATGACTTGTCATATGAAGACTGTTTGGTGGCTCAGGCCCTGTATTCACCGGAATTCAGAAGAATGTGGAGTGACCTCTGTTACGTACCCCGTAACTGGGTTGCCAAACCAGCAGAAATGGATCACTCAGTTGGAGTCTGGATTACTAGAACTAAGAGAGTTTTATTAAAGAACCAAGCAATACAGTAATCGAAAGGATAATAAATGCAACAGTTCAGCAATGATAGTCACACATGTGCACAGAATTAAGATAACAGCATCAATCAAGCTCTATCGTTGTCTAGGGGTAAATGACCAAATTTCAAAGTGACTCAAAGTTCAGTCCAGTTTAGTAATTCAGTTCGCAGTAATCGTTGCCATGGCGATGGACAACGTGGGAGAAGAGAGAGATAGAACAGGAACAACTGATCATTCAGAACGGCTTCACTCACAGACCGGCGATATTGCTCACAAACAACTTTTGGGCGGGTCCTTGGTGATGTCACCTGAGGTCACCGACTGTGACCCCTCCTCCAGATGCGGTCGATCCTCTGCAGTGAACCCGGCACCCAGGCAAGGGCGGACACACACCGGGTTCCCGCTGATCGTACCTTTCCACCCTGGTCGTTGTCTGGTACCTCTCACCCACTCGTGAGAGGCGCACTGCTTCCAGGGTCTCGTTACCTCGGGTGGCGTGTGTGTCTGTCTTAGCGAACCTGTCCCTTTTTATCCCCCTGCTGGGGTATCGCCTGTCCATCACTTCAAACAGTTCAGGGTTCAAAGGGGGAGCTGCTCCAGACAGCTCTCTTTCTCCCACGTCCCTTCATTACACATCTCCAGACGCTGCTCCATTGTTCCTTATCTCTCCTTCCCCTGAGGGCAGGTGGCAGACCACTTGCTGATGTCACTGATGCTAACCCAGGCCAGCAAAGATCTTAATTTTATGTGTATTCTCGTCACACCTCACAAAAAACATATTGAATGGTGAAAGGCCATGATAGAGTGGATGTGGAGAGGATGTTTCCTGTGGTGGGAGAATCTAAGACCAGAGGGCACAGCTTCAGAGTAAAGGGCTATCCTTTTAGAATGGAGATGAGGAGGGATTTCTTTGGCCAGAGAGCGATGAATTTGTGGAATTCTTTCCACAAGCAGCTGTGGAGGCCAAGTCTTTATGTATATATAAGGCAGAGGTTGACAGATTATTGATTGGTCTGGGAGAAAGTGGGAGATTGGGTCTGAGAGGAAATTTGGATTTGCCATGACGAAAAGGTGGAGCAGACTCAATGGGCCAAATAGCTTAAATCTGTTCCTATATTTTATGATCTTATAGTCTTGGTAGGGAGGGGAGACCCACTGCTCAAGTAATGGCTATTGGCAGCTAAACTCGCCATGGAGAATAAACAGGGAAGTAGAAAACCTATAGCACAATACAGGCCCTTCGGCCCACAATGCTGTGCTGAACATGTACTTACTTTGGAAATTACCTCAGGTTACCCATAGCCCTCTATTTTTCTAAGCTCCATGTACCTATCCAGGAGTCTCATAAAAGAACCTATTGTATCCGAATAGCTTTTGATCTAGATTTTGAGGAGTAAGTGGCTATGGTATAATCTTCCCTTAGGGAGGGTACCCTTAGCTATCTATATCGAAGAGGGTTTAAGATGTTTGAGTTTAGAACTTTGTGTTCTCCAAACCCAATCCTATCACACTGCATGGTTTTATGCATTGGGTTGCTGCTACATGAATGGCTGATTAGATATTTGCATGAACCAGTAATGCAAATACTCATCCCTAATAAAGTGGCCATTTAATGCATATTTCCATCCTTCTCTGCCTCTAATGCTCCAGAGAATTAACCCTAGTTTGTACTAGCTCTCCTTATAGTTAATAATCCTCAGTTCAGGTCGCATCCAGGGAAGGGGAAAAGGGGAATGCTTAAAGGAGGTTTACAAGGCAGGTTTTTTTGGCACAGGGAAGTGGTGGAAACAGATACAAAAGCAACTTTTGAGATACATTTAGACTGAAACATAAACAAGCAATTAATGGAGGGATATAGACCATGCAATTAATTTAAAATGGAATCATAGTGGACAGAGACTTTCTGGGCGGAATAGCCTGTACCTGTGCTGTATTGTTGTCCATTTCATTTGTTCTATGTTTTAAAATCATTGGTATTGTCTTAAAACTTTATAAGACCAGACAGAAGCAGCAGGAGAAGACCTCCACTATTGAGTATGTTAATATGTCTGAGAAGGGAGAATGCATTGGAAGGGTTAAATAGTGTTGACAGTGTTAGTCTGTTGGTTGATTGAGGAAAAGATATTTGAAGATCAAGACCTCAAACTTCACACAAATCTCATGAGAGACCTCATCGAAGACCTGAGACCATATGCTTTTGGTCTCTGTTTGATATACAATAAAAGATAGGATATGCTTCTGAGACTTGGGCTACATAAATTTTGTAAAAGGCAATGGAAGAATACCACCAATATGAACTCTGCAAAATTACCAAAACATCAAAGGATAAATAAATCCAAGCCAGTCTCCTCTCCCAGGCCAATCTCAGCATGGCTGAGGCCTTTGTTGCTCTCAGATGGTGAATTCGGGCAGGCCATATTATTTACAAGGCACTCTATTGCAAGCTCTGTCCAGAGGCAGATGACAAGGCAGACCCAAGGAAACAATGATGTGCTCAAAGCCTCCTAGAAGAAATGTAACATTTCCACTGACCTGTGGGTACCCCAGACCTATGACTTCTCAAATTGCAGAAGAGATGTTCAGAATAACACAGGGAACTTTAAATCTGAGCATTAGCTGCACATAGAGGTCCTGTGTAGACAGTCAAAGGACCACACCACCGCACAACATACCCTGAACCATCTGTAGAAGGGTTTGTTGTTCCCACTCTGGCCTCATCAGCCACCTTAAACTCTCAAAAACCAAAACAGAAATAAATTATCCTGGATCCCAAGGTGTCGCCCAAGAAGAAGAAGAAGAAGAAAAAGAAGAAGAAGAAGAAGAAGAAGAAAAAGAAGAAGAAGTCTGACGTTGGAGCATGTGATTATCAGGAACATTAATTAATCAGCATCGACAATTAATCTGTTTCAATTTAGTACATCATCCAGATCCCAATCAGTGACCATTGTCAGCACTAGTTAATTGATGCATCACCCAGATCCCAATGAGTGACCATTATCAGCACTGGGTAATTAGTGCATCACCCAGATCCCAATGAGTGACCATTGTCAGCACTAGTTAATTGATGCATCACCCAGATCCCAATGAGTGACCATTGTCAGCACTAGTTAATTAATACATCACCCAGATCCCAATGAGTGACCATTGTCAGCACTAGTTAATTGATGCATCACCCAGATCCCAATGAGTGACCATTGTCAGCACTAGTTAATTGATGCATCACCCAGATCCCAGTGAATGACCATTGTCAGCACTAGTTAATTGATGCATCACCCAGATCCCAATGAATGTCCACTGTCAGCACTAGTTAATTGGTGCATCACCCAGATCCCAATGAGTGACCATTATCAGCACTGGGTAATTAGTGTATCACCCAGATCCCAATGAGTGACCATTGTCAGCACTAGTTAATTGATGCATCACCCAGATCCCAATGAATGACCATTGTCAGCACTAGTTAATTGATGCATCACCCAGATCCCAATGAGTGACCATTGTCAGCACTAGTTAATTGATGCATCACCCAGATCCCAATGAGTGACCATTATCAGCACTGGGTAATTAGTGTATCACCCAGATCCCAATGAGTGACCATTGTCAGCACTAGTTAATTGATGCATCACCCAGATCCCAATGAGTGACCATTGTCAGCACTAGTTAATTAATACATCACCCAGATCCCAATGAGTGACCATTGTCAGCACTAGTTAATTGATGCATCACCCAGATCCCAATGAGTGACCATTGTCAGCACTAGTTAATTGATGCATCACCCAGATCCCAGTGAATGACCATTGTCAGCACTAGTTAATTGATGCATCACCCAGATCCCAATGAGTGACCATTGTCAGCACTAGTTAATTAATACATCACCCAGATCCCAATGAGTGACCATTGTCAGCACTAGTTAATTGATGCATCACCCAGATCCCAATGAGTGACCATTGTCAGCACTAGTTAATTGATGCATCACCCAGATCCCAGTGAATGACCATTGTCAGCACTAGTTAATTGATGCATCACCCAGATCCCAATGAGTGACCATTGTCAGCACTAGTTAATTGGTGCATCACCCAGATCCCAATGAGTGACCATTATCAGCACTGGGTAATTAGTGTATCACCCAGATCCCAATGAGTGACCATTGTCAGCACTGGGTAATTAGTGTATCACCCAGATCCCAATGAGTGGGAGTGACCACTGTCAGCACTAGTTAATTGATGCATCACCCAGATCCCAATGAGTGACCATTGTCAGCACTAGTTAATTGATGCATCACCCAGATCCCAATGAGTGACCATTGTCAGCACTAGTTAATTAATACATCACCCAGATCCCAATGAGTGACCATTATCAGCACTGGGTAATTAGTGTATCACCCAGATCCCAATGAGTGACCATTGTCAGCACTGGGTAATTAGTGTATCACCCAGATCCCAATGAGTGACCATTGTCAGCACTAGTTAATTGATGCATCACCCAGATCCCAATGAGTGACCATTGTCAGCATTAGTTAATTGGTGCATCACCCAGATCCCAATGAGTGACCATTATCAGCACTGGGTAATTAGTGTATCACCCAGATCCCAATGAGTGACCATTGTCAGCACTAGTTAATTAATGCATCACCCAGATCCCAATGAGTGACCATTGTCAGCACTAGTTAATTGATGCATCACCCAGATCCCAATGAGTGGGAGCGGCCACTGTCAGCACTAGTTAATTAGTGCATCACACACAAAATGCTGGTGGTACATAGCAGGCCAGGCAGCATCTATAGGAAGAAGTATAGTCGACGTATTGGGCTGAGACCCTTCGTCAGGACTAACTGAAAGAAGAGGTAGTAAGAGATTTGAAAGGGGAAGGGGTAGATCTGAAATGATAGGAGAAGACAGGAGGGGGAGGGATGGAGCTAAGAGCTGGAAAGTTGATTGGCAAAAGGGATACAGAGCTGGAGAAGGGAAAGGATCATGGGACGGGAGGCTAGGGAGAAAGAAAGGGGGAGGGGAGCCCAGAGGAAGATGGAGAGCAGGCAAGGAGTGATTGTGAAAGCGACAGAGAGAAAAAAGAGAGAGAAAAAGGGGGGGGGGGGAGAATAATAAATAAATAAGGGATGGGGTAAGAAGGGGAGGAGGGGCATTAACAGAAGTTAGAGAAGTCGATGTTCGTACCATCAGGTTGGAGGCCACCCAGACGGAATATAAGGTGTTGTTCCTCCAACCTGAGTGTGGCTTCATCTTTACAGTAGAGGAGGCTGTGGATAGACATATCAGAATGGGAATGGAACGTGGAATTAAAATCTGTGGCCACTGGGAGATCCTGCTTTCTCTGGCAGACAGAGCGTAGGTGTTCAGCGAAATGGTCTCCCAGTCTGCGTTGGGTCTCGCCAATATATAGAAGGCCACACCGGGAGCACTGGACACAGTATATCACCCCAGCCGGCTCACAGGTGAAGTGTCGCCTCACCTGGAAGGACTGTCTGGGGCCCTGAATGGTGGTAAGGGAGGAAATGTAAGGGGAGGTGTAGCACTTGTTCCGCTTACAAGGATAAGTGCCATGAGAGAGACCGTGGGAAAGGATGGGGGAGACGAATGGACAGGGGAGTCGCGTAGGGAGCAATCCCTACAGAAAGCAGAGGGGGGGGGAGGCCTCCCGTCCCATGATCCTCCCCCTTCTCCAGCCTTGTATCCCTTTTGCCAATCAACTTCCCAGCTTTATCTCTCCCCCTCCTGTCTTCTCCTATCATTTCGGATCTCCCCCTCCCCATCCCACTTTCAAATCTCTTACTGTCTCTTCTTTCAGTTAGTCCTGACGAAGGGTCTCGACCCAAAATGTCGACTGTACCTCTTCCTATAGATGCTGCCTGGCCTGCTGCGTTCCACCAGCATTTTGTGTCTGTTGCTTGAATTTCCAGCATCTGCAGATTTTCTCATGTTTGCGTTAATTAGTGCATCACCCAGATCCCAATGAGTGACCACTGTCAGCACCAGTTAATTAGTGCTGAATAAAACCAGTTTAGTTCTCTGAGGGAAAGTGGACTGTGGTTGGACAGAGTGGAATAAGTCCTTCTGGAAGCCTTAGTGGCTGGATGGAAACTATGGATGAACAAACGTGGGATTGTGAAAGCCGAAATTCTGATGCAGCACAAAGGGTGACAGTGGATGACGTGGAGCAGAAGAGGGAGCTTCTCTAACTCTTAACGTGGGTTTAGGAAGCAATCCGGACACATTGTGTATTGGTAGCTGTGTCAGGGTCATCTGCTTCAGTTCAGCCCTCGGGTCTTGTATCAGGGCAGGGCTGGGATAGGTTTATTAAACTCACACTCACACCAGATTCCTTCCTCTACGAAGTGGACAGTTAATCTCAATTCAAACACCCTTGGGACTCATCTACCAACAGTTAGTTCTCAGGTCTCACATTAGTATGCCCCCCATAACTTCTCCACACTCATAATGCAGTATTAAATTTAAGGTTGAGAATTAATAACTTTAGAAGGTAATAGTTCTTCTGTTTGTTTTGTTTTCTCAACCAACAGTTTTGGACAGGAATTCTTGGCACAAGATCTTTTGTTCAAGTACCAGATGTAATGTGACTATTTACAATGACCTACAAGTGCTGAATAAAAGCCAGTTTTGTTCTCTGACTTTTCGCTATCTGTCCTTCCAGAAGCCTGAGCAGATAGAAGGAATGAAAAAAATAGCGCTTCTTGGAATTCCTTTCCTTTTGCTGTTCTTAATTTGTGCTGTCAATAATTTATCAATGTACGTAAATTCAATGGATTTAATTGGTCAGAATGTAACCATACAAATATCTATTAACCATACACTGAACTGTAGGCAGGAGGATGTGTACAACGAGCTTCCCAGTTTTTACTGCACATCAACCAAAAGCAGTCTATTGCAGCAGAAGCAAATTAAAGTATAATCTCCTTCTAAAGAAAGCAGGGTAATTTCTCCATCAATTTCATTGTGGAAAATGTATAAAGCTGGAGACCAACCACAAGCCCAGCCCAGATCACCAGCCACCATGGCATTTGACTGGTGACTGAAAGACAATCTTGGCAAGCAAGTAGAGTTCCCTGACTTCATCACAGCATCATCCCTGAGGCCTGACATGGTCGTTCTGTCAGAAACCTCGAAGCAGGTGGTCATGGTAGAACTGACAGTTCCTTGGGATGACTGGATTGAGGAGGTGTTTAAATGTAAGAATGCCAGATACCAGGATCTGGTAGAGCAGAACCAGAGACAGGGGTGGGGGTTATGATGCGAGCCGATAGAGGTGGGGTGGAGAGGTCTTGCTGGCTGCTCGATGCTCAGAACCTACTCTTTCCTTGGCATTACAAGGACTCCAAAATAAAGAGCCATCAGGACTGTCACAGAGCGAACCGCCAGATGGCTATGGATCAAGAGGTGTGACCCATGGACCAGTGCTGCTGGGACACAAGCCAGGGTCTGATCAACCTTGGCTGGGTCAACTGGACGAGAGTGTCTGATGTTGAAAGACCCGAAACACCCAATGACCCCAGGTTACGTCACTGTTGATGTGTCCCAGCGCATCCTAGGGTGTATCTCAGCATCATTATACAAATGGTGTGGTAATTAGGCCTGACTTACAGGTGAATTACCTAAATATCTCTATTCTGATTGAGATCAGGGTGAATGCTACCAAATGCAGCCATGTCAAGAAATACATTTCAAATGGAAATTGAAACTTACCACAGTATTTTTGCTGAACCTTTTGTACAATATCAAAAGTCCATGTAGAAAATGAGTAGTGAAATGTTATCTGTACCACCTTTCTGATACCTGGAAATGGTTCCTCTTGAACAAAATTCATGTGCAGAACTCTTCAAGTTAAATTGCCAGGATGTCAACTATTATTTACTTCACATTGCTGTTGCTACCTATCACAGTATGTTCAAGACTTCCAGAAGAAGGCAGAAGATGAAGCAAGACTTGTTGGAACTACAATAAGATTCCAAGGAACTGGAATAGAATCTAAAGGTGTGAATCCTACAGTGGACTAATTCTGACTAGTGATCCTGGGGACTATGTTTCTATTGACACTTTCCTCTACAATCCTTGGAACCTGCAACATTGAAATATATTACATCTTCCATTTATTCAAACATGCGTGGAGTTAAAGTAAATTTTTGTCTAGTGAACACAAGCCCTGGTTAGTACAGCAGGAACTCTTTGCCAGGTACTGCTGCCTGGTGCACAGATAACTTTCTCTACATTGTACTCGTTGGACACACGATGTGATTAACTGCGGCACTCTGAAAATAGAGGCTGCACAGACTCGCAGAACAATAACTGGACATCTTCTAACAGGAACTAATTACATCAATCTTTGCACCACAATTATAATTGTTTGATAAATTCTGATGATTAAATATTGAGTGGATTGCACAATAAGTTCCATTTGTCAGTGTACATAATGTAATAAAGAGCTTCCTTACTGATTAAATACCAAGGCTATGGGATTTAATCAAAGTGGGAGAAATATTTATTGCTAAGAATATCCTTGACAGATGGAGGTAGTCCATTTTCAGAAATTAATTATTCAGCTTTGTCATAGAGTAATAGAGATAAAGAACAGAATCATGACCTTTAACCCACTGTCTCCTCACCAACCATCAACCATTTTCAATAATCATTCATTAATTCCTTTAATAATTCTCCCCACATTCTCGTCAACTTCCCCCTCTGCCTCAAATTCTTCCACTCAATTACATTAGGGGAAACATACAGTGACTATTTAACCTCCCAACCAGCCAATCTATGGGAGGTGGGAGGAAATTGGAGTGTATGTAGGAAGCCCATGCAGTCACGGGGTAAATGTGGGGACTCTACGTAGAGAGCATAGTTCAAAGTTCAAAGTAAATTTTATTATCAAAGTACATATGTGTCACCATATACAACCCTGGGATTCAGTTTCTTGTGGACGTACTCAGCAAATCTATAGAACAAGTAACTATAACAGGATCAATGAAAGATCAACCAGAGTGCAGAAGGCAACCAAATGCAAATGCAACTATAAATAAATAGCAATAAATAATGAGAACATGAGATAAAGAGTCCTTGAAAGTGATATCATTGATTGTTGGAACATTTCAGTGATGGGGCGGGTGAAGTTGAGTGTAGTTATCCCCTTATTCAAGAACCTGATGGTTGAGGGGTAGTGACCGTTCTTGAACCTGGTGGTGTGAGTCCTGAGGCTCTTGTACCTTCTACCTGATGGCAGCATGGCCTGGGTGGTGGGGAATTCCAATGATGGACGCTGCTTTCCTGTGACAGTGCTTCACATAGATGTGCCTGAGCCACATATGTTGAAATGCCTTTATCAAGGATGTTTGTAAACAGCTCTAATGCCTTTAACAGTGCTGAGTCTGAAGCCCTTTCTGTCTGGAGAATCCAGGTCCAGTGAGCCTTGAAGGGGTGTAGGAGAGTGAAAGGAGGTGGGGATAATGGATTGAGTCAGTGGGCTAGATACAGGATGATCCATTAAATGTTAAACTAGCTCAGTGTTTTTGTTCAACAAAGAGTGCAGTTATTTAATAAGTGCACATTCTCATCAATACTGTCTGTGAATGAATAATCAAAATCCCCAGTAATTACAACCTGTTATTTGCACAAAGAATTTTTTTTTCTGAACTGGAAAAATCCATTCTGAACATTTAGAAACAGCCCCAAATTAGATGTTCTCTACTTCGACTGACCAAATAACATCACTTCCCTGAGTCCTCAGTTGCTTACAGGTGTGAGTGATCTTACTCTTACAAGCACTGCAATAGTGCTCAGCCTTACATTAGCTTCAGCCATTGCTGAAGAAAGGTTCCTTTGCTGACAGCAGCTAGGAGAGTGACACTTAACTCCACTTAGACAGGGACACAAACATGCCTGAGGGATGTTGGGATATGGATCATTTCCAGGCAGATGTGATTAGTTTAGTTTGGCATTATGTCAGCACAAACGCCTTGGATCCAAGGACCTGTACCTGCACTGTATTCTTTGCTAAATCTTCCTGACCTCTAGCAGGAGAATTACCATGGCCATTTTCAAAAAGATAGATATTCATTGTTTCCTGAATGTTGCATTGTTGATACATCAGTGGTGCAGAAGAAATTTGAATGCCTTCAGTAGTCTCAGTGTGTTTTGTAGAGGACGTAATAAGAATTGCTATTTTCATTTATCATTTTTTGAGCTGTAATTGGCAAGGCTAGAATTTTCTGCCTATTCCTAATTTTTAGTGGTGGTGTAGGGCCTTTGTGAGCTGTTGCAATGTTTCCCACTGTATTGTTGGCATGGAGGTCCAGGAATCAGGTCATCCAACAATGAAGGGTCAGTAGAACCAGCTGCCCTTGCTGTTGAAGGCAGAGGTTGCAGGTTTGCGACAGGGCGTTGGAGTAGTGTGTTTGAGTAAGTGGGATGTCAGGATGTGAGTCACATGCTACAGGATACCCAATCCTTGTCGTCATGATATTTAGGTTCATTAGGGTTTCTTGACAAGGTCCAGGTTGGGCATTCAAATTCAGATTTATTCATTTATGCAACACATATACGTAAAAACATAGAGTGAAATGTGTAGTCTGCATTAACAACCTGTGATGGTAGTGAGTTCGCGGACTGTAAAGTTCTAACCTCAAATGAAGACTTGAAGCTCTGTTGGATATAAATAGCCATGAGTACTTGCACTGAAGGAAGGTTATACTGTAACTACACAATCTTCAAAGACAAGTTCATTTCCCTGTTTATTCTCCATGGTGAGTTTAGCTGCCAATACTCACTATTCGAGCAGTGATTCCCCCTCTCTCTACCAAGGAGAAGATTCTTCCAGCTAACAAAGTAGTTTAAAACACAGTTCATTTATTTTCAGTGATACATGTTTAAATCCACACAACACTCTTAAAGCATATTTAAAACTTGCAGAGGATCTCTATCTGAAACATTTCCAAATACTCACAGAGGATTTCTATCTTTTCAGAATTCCTTGAATCATTATCTTGAATCTAGAAACTTTACAAAACATTTCCAAATACAGACCATTTCTAAAACACAAAGCACAAAGCATTTCTTAAGCATAAAGCATAAAAAGATAAAGTATTTCTTAAACTCAAAGTATTCGGGATTTGCAAAACTCGGGAACAATCCCTATAAAATAAAAAGACATACCAAAGTGTTGCTGAGAAACAAGTCATTTGTAACAGAAGTTGAAACTGGAGGAAAGAATTCATATTCACCACATGTTTCTTTCATGGCTTCCTGATGTTCTTTACCCTATTCCTAATATACCTGAACTGCTCTCTACGTTTATACCCTTTTTTTTCTCCCACTTGGGTGACTTCACAAGCATATGATATTTCCTCAAATATTCTTTTAACATAATGGTTTAAAAGTATTTTTGGAGACATAGACTTTAGTTTAATGGAAAGCTAACATAAAACTCTCAACTATAAACATATCAGTTATTGAGATGCTAAATAATATTATCCATCTATTCTGCAAGCTTCCTTGAACTAAGCAACCTAAGAGTCAGCTTGCTGTTTGAAATAATCTAAATTAAACAATCCATTGTCTTATACTGTATCTCTTGAGCAATAATAAAGCAGGTGTAGTGACTAGCATCTTCTTGCCACAGACAGAGCATCTCCAAATTACAGAGCTTGTTTGCAAAGCTGTGTTTTTAATTTCAAGCTGCTTTCACTGCTTTCCACTTACATTTTAAAACTAGACTGACTCCCATTTACAGCCAGAAACTAAACAAACTGCTAGTTGTAACTTCATTTTCAACTGTTTTTGATCTTAGAAATTTACCATAAACCAAGAACAGTGAATATCCATCACAAACCAACACAACCTAAGGATGTACTGGGACCACACACACACACACACACACACACACACAGGTGTCAATATGGGTTATGCTTCCCCCTGGAACTTTGGAATATAGAGTTTTGTAAAACATTTCAAAAGCTTCTTGAATTTCACTTAGCTTATTTTTTTTTATCACTTTTGTTCTTGGATCCCTAATTCTATGAACTGTATTTGTAAATTTCTATGTTCTATGTGCCTGAAGCATGCTGGGATCATGGTCCTGGCAAATCCCATAACTGGAGCTGTGGACAGGGCTTAAAACTAAACAATAGTAGTTGGGATAAAATAAAAGGGAAGAAGAGTGCCCAAGAGGTTACAGAAGTCTCCAGAATAAAACAAGGCAAAAAGTTTAGCAAGCAATAAGAATTTAATTCCTGGTAACGTGGAGACAAAATTGGAAAGGATGGTGAAGATTTTATATTTGAGTGCACAAAATACATGAAAAACTTAGATGACCTTGTAGCACAGTTAGGAATTGGCAGGTATGACTTTGTAGGCATCACTGAGTCGTGGCTGAAAGAAGATCACAGTTGGGAGCTTAACACCCAAGGATACACTTTGTATCGAAAAGACAAACAAGAGAAAATCTGCAGACGCTGGAAATCCAAGCAACACACACAAAATGCTGGAGGAACTCAGCAGGCCAGGCAGCTTATTTTTTCTATAGATGCTGCCTGGCCTGCTGAGCTCCTTCAGCATTTTGTGTTTATTGAAAAGACTGGCAGGTGGGCAGAAGGAGGTGGGTTGCTCTGTTAGTAAAATATAAAACCAAATCTTTTCAAAGAAGTGACAAAGGATCAGGTTATATAGAATCCTTGTACTGCAAGGGTAAAACTTCTCTAATGGGAGTTACTGTATATACAGGCCTCTGGACATTAGCCAGGATGTGGGGTGCAAATTATAATGGGAGACAGAAAAAGTGTGTTTAAAAAGGGCAATGTTACGATGGTCATGGAAGATTTTTATATGCAGGTGGATTGCAAAAATCATATTGGTGCTGGATCCCAAGAGAAGGAATTTGTAGACTGCCTATGAGATGACTTTTTAGAGCAGCTTGTGGTTAAGCCCATGAGGGAAAAGGTAATTCTGGATTTGGCATTGTGTAATGAACCAGATTTAATTAGGGAGCTTAACATAAAGGACCCTTGAGGAGGCAGTGATCATAATATGGTAGAATTCTCCCTGCAGTTTGAGAGTCAGAAGGTAAAATCAGATATATCAGTATTACGGTGGAGTAAAGGGAATTGCAGTGGCATGAGAGAGGAGCTGGCCAGAGTTGATTAGAAAGGGGCTCTAGCAGGGACGACGGGAGTTCAGCAATGGCTGGAGTATCAGGAAGTAATTCAGAAGACACAGAATTGGTTCATCCCAAAGAAGAAGAGAAGCATTCTAAAGGGAAGATGAAGCAACGGTAACTGACCAAGGGAAGTCAAAACCAGCATAAAAGCAAAAGTGAGGGTACATAATATAGCACAAATTAGTGGAAAGATAGAGGATTGGGAAGATTTTAAAAATCAATAGAAGGCAAAAAAGCAGTAAGGAGAAAAAAAGATGAAATATGAAGGTAAGCTAGCCAATAATATTAAAGAAGTTTCCAATTTTTTCCTGATATATAAAGAGTAAAAGTGGGTAGTGGGGTGTAAGTACATCGCCACCAAAGGAGGTGTAGGCACTCTTTCCCTCCGCTAGCCTGCAGGTGACTCTTGGGCAAGATGTGGCCCCTGCTTAGCCTCTGGGATTTAGATCTTTCGTCTTCATTTGAATCAGGTCTGTAATTGAGCAGTCCCAGTTTTAGTGAGTAGGTTATTGCTGACACACTGTCACAACAGTTTCCATCATTTTGATGATGATTGACAACAGACTTTGTTGTGGCTGACCAGAATAGATTTGTCCTTCTTTAAGTGGACCTGGGCAGCTTTGGGTAAATGACATGTTGTAATTGTACTGAAATGATTTGGCTACATGCATGTTTAGATCTGGAATGAGACCATAAGATATAGCAGCAGGATTAGGCCATTTGGCTCATTGAGTCTGCTCCTCCATTTGATGCCTAATCCATTTTGTTCTGAACCCCATTCCCCCATCTTCTCCCCAAGAATTTATCAACCTCTGCCTTAAATCCACCAATGACCTGGCCTCCACAGCTGCCTGTGGCAATGACTCCAAGATTCAAAACTCTCTGGCTAAAGAAATTCCTCTAATCTCCATTCTAAGTGGACATCCCTCTATTCTGAGGTTGTGCCCTCTGGTCCTAGATTCCCCCACTATAGGAAACATCCTCTCTGCATCCACTCCACCTAATCCTTTCATCATTTAATAGGTTTGAATGAGATCCTCCCCCATTCTACTAAATTTCAGTGAGCACAGGCCCAGAGACATCAAAGGCTCCTCATATGATAAGCCTTTCATTCCCAGAATCATTTATGAGAATCTCCTTTAAATCCTCTCCAATGTCAACACATCGTTTCTTAGATAAGGAGCCCAAAGCTGGTCACAATGCTCCAAGTGAGTCCTTATTGGTGCTTTATAAAGCCTCAGCATTACACCCTTGTTTTTATTTTTTTTTCTAATTTATTTTTTATTTAAGTTCATCAAACAAAACTTTCTGTAAGATGTATTTCAGATACTGTACATATATATCATATAGTCATATTTGTCACAAATCTCCACATAATATTTATCTGAGGCATACACTTATTAGAAAGGAGCCCAACTTTAAATGTATGGATGGAAATTACAATGGACATTTACAAAATGGAGAAGATAACACCCTTGTTTTTATATTCCAGTTCTTTTGAAATGAATGCTAACATTGTATCTGCCTTCCTCACCACCGACTCTAACTGCAAGTTAACTTTTAGGGAATCTTGCATGGGGATTCCCAAGACACTTTGTACCTTGGATTTTTGAAATTTCTCCCCGATTAGAAAATAGTCTATGCTTTTATTTCTTCTTCCAAATTACATGGACATACACTTCCTGACGCTGTATTCCACCTGCCACACCTTTGTTCATTCTCCTAATCTGTCTAAGTCCTTCTGTTTCCTCAACACTACCTGCTCCTCCATTTATCTTTATATCATCTGCAAACTTTGCAACAAAGCTATCAATTACATCATCCAAATCATTGATGTATGACGTAAAAAGAATCAGTCCCACGCAGACCTCTGTGGGACACCACTAGTCGCCAGCAGCCAGCCAGAAAAGGCTCCCTTTATTCCCACTCTTTGTCTCCTGCTAATCAGCCAATGTTTTATCCATGCTAGGATCTTTCCCGTAATACCATGGGCTCATAGCTTGTAAAGTAGCCTCATGTGTGGCAACTTGTCAAAGGTCTTCTGAAAATCCAAGTACACAACATCAAGTAACTTTCCTTTGTCTACCCTGCTTGATATTTCTTCAAAGAATTCCAACAGGAATTTCAGGCAAGATTTTCCCTTGAGGAAACCATGCTGACTTTGGGCTATTTTACCATGTGCCTCCAAGCACCCGGAAACCACTTCCTAAAGAAACGATTCCAACATCTTCCCAACCACTGAGGTCAGGCTAACTGGCCTATAATTACCTTTCTTTGTTTTTTTTTGGCGTGTGTCTGCGTGCATGTGAGTCTGTGCATGTGTGTGCGTGCGTCCTTGATGATGTCTTTTTCATGGCTTTTTACAAGGCATGGAGCAAGAGAGAGAGAGACTGTGTGGCACACCACTCCTTACACAGACATTTCGCAGTATTTTTCCCTTTATTTTACGAGGTCGAGTTGTGATCTCGACACTCAACCCAGATGGAAAGCATACTCGGGAGTGGACCTGACTGGTTTCAAACCCATGTCATTGCACCACCAGCCAGCCTATAATTACCTTTCTTCTGCTTTCCTCCCTTCTTGAAGAGTGGAATGATATTTGCAATTTTCCAGTCCTTCATAGCCATGCCAAAGTCTAGTGATTCTTGAAAGGTCACTGTTAATTCCACCACAATCTCTTGAACTGCCTCTTTTAGAACCCTGGGGTGTATCTAGTCTGGGTGACTTATCTACCTTCAGACCTTTCAGTTGCCCAAGACTTCCCTAGTGAGAGCAATTGCACTCACTTCTGCCCCCTGACACTCTCAAACTTCCAACATACTGTTGTCCTTCACAGTGAGGACTGATGCAAAATACTTATTCACTTCAGCCATTTCCTTGACATTATTACAACCTCTTCAGCATCATTTTCCAGTGGTCCGATATTTACTTTCACCTCTCTTTTACTCTTTAAATATTATTGGCTAGCTTATCTTCATATTTCATGTTTTCACTCCTTACATTTTTTAAGTTGCCTTCTGTTGGTTTTTAAAAGCTTCCAAAACTTATGACTTGTCACTAGTTTTTGCTACATGTCCTTTCTTTTGCTTTTATGCTGGCTTTGACTTCCTTTATTAGCCACAGTTGTCTCATCCTTCCTTTAGAATACTTCTTCTTTGGGATGTATCTACCACATGCCTTCTGAATTTCTCCCAGAAACTCCAGCCATTGCTAGTCTGCCTGCTAGTACCTGCTAGTGTCCTCTTCCTATCAACTTTGGCTAGTACCTCTCTGATACCTTTGTAATTCTCTTTATTCCTCTGTAATAGTGATACATTTGGCTTCTCCCTCTCAAATTTGAACATATTATGATCACTGACTCATAAGGGTTCCTTTACCTTAAGCTCCCTAATCAAATCCAGTTCTTTACACAACACCCATTCCAGAATAGTTGATCCCCTAGCGGGCTCAACTATGCACTGCTTTAAAAAGCCATCTCATAGGCATTTTACAAATTCCCTCTCTTGGAATCCAAAATCAGTACTAACCTGCTTTTCCAGGATGATAGAGCTGAGGATGAGCCAGCAGGTTTACAAATAGATGATGGATGTAACATGAATGTAAGGAAGGACAAGCCAATGATTGGGTACAAACACAGACAGAGCAAAGAGTTAAATTGTACCACAGAGGCAAAATTCAAAAGGGCAAAGAATACAGAACTGAAGGTGCTGAATTTAAATGTGCATAGTGTTCGGAATAAGGTGGATGAACTTGAGGTGCAATTACAGATTGGTCGGTATGACTTTGTGGGCATCACTGAGTTGTGGCTGAAAGAAGGCCATAGTTGGCAGCTTAACATCAAAGGATATACTTTGTATCAAAAGGACAGGCAGGAAGGCTTAGGTGGTGGTGTGGCTCTGTTGGTAAGAGATGGAACTACGTCTTTAGAAAGAGGTGACATAGGATCAGAGAATCTTGAAACTTTGTGAGTGGAGATAAGAAATTGCAAGGTTAAAAAAACATTATGGGAATCATATATAGGCCTCCAAATAGTAGCCAAGATGCAGGGTTGAGATTGCAAAGGGAGCTGGAAGAGGCACGTGATAGATAGATATGTCCCACAGAGGAAGAAGTTCTCAAAAGGCAGGGGTAGGCAAATGTGGCTGACAAGGGCAGCGAAGGACTGCATAAAAGCCAAGGAAAGGGCATATAAGATAGCAAAAGTGAGTGGGAAGTTGGATGGTTGGGAAGTTTTTAAAATCCAACAAAAGGCAACTAAAAAAGCTATCAGAAGGGAAAAGATGAAATGTGAGGGCAGACGAGCCTCATATTAGCAATATAAAGCCGGATACCAAAAGTTCTTCAGTTATATAAAGAGGTGAGGGTTAATATTGAACCACTGGAAAATGAAGCTGGTGAGGTAGTAATGGGGGACAAAGAAATGAACTTAATGGGTACTTTACATCTGTCTTCACTGTGGAAGACACTAGCAGTGTGCCAGAGGTCCGTGAGTGTCAGGGACATTTTGCTGTTACAAAGGAAAAAGTGCAAGGCAAACTCAAAGGTCTTAAGGTGGATAAGTCATCTGGGCAAGATGGACTACATCCCAGAGTCCTGAGAGAGATTGCTGAAGAGATAACAGATGCATTGGTCATGATCTTTCATGGTTCCGGAGGACAGGAAGATTGCAAATGTCACTCCACTCTTTAGGAAGGGAGCAAGGGAAAAAAAAAGGAAATTATGACGAAGGGTCTCAGCCTGAAACGTCGACTGTACCTCTTTCTAGAGATGCTGCCTGGCCTGCTGCGTTCACCAGCAACTTCAATGTGTGTTGGTTGAAAGGAAATTATAGGCCAGTTAGCCTAACCTTGTGGTTGGGAAAGTGTTGGAGTATATTATTATGGATGAGGTTTTGAGGTACTTGGAGACTAATGATAAAATAAGTCAAAGTCAGCATGGTTTTTGTAAAGGGAAATCTTGCCTGACAAATCTGTTGGAGTTCTTTGAGGAAGTAACAAGCAGGGTGGACAGAGGAGAGGTAGTGGATGTCATTTATTTGGATTTTCAGAAGGCATGTGATAGGTGCCACACATGATGCTGCTTAACGAGATAAAGTCCTATGGTGTTACAGGAAATATACAGGCATGGATAGAGCAACGGCTGACAGGCAAGAGGCGGTGAGTGGGAATAAAAGGGACCGTTTCTGGTTGGCTGCCCATGACTAATGGTGTTTCTCAGGGGTCAGTATTGGGACTGCAACTTTTCACTTTGTTTGACAATGATTGGGATAATGGATTTGATGGCTTTGTGGCAAAGTTCCTTGGGGTCAATATCACAAATGACCTGACTTGGTCCAACCAAGCAGAGTCCACTGCCAAGAAGGCCCACCAGCGCCTTTACTTCCCGAGAAAACTAAAGAAATTTGGCCTGTCCCCTGAAACACTCACTAATTTTTATAGATGCACCGTAGAAAGCATTCTTCTAGGGTGCATCACAACCTGGTATGGAAGTTATCCTATCCAAGACTGGAAGAAGCTGCAGAAGATCGTGAACACAGCGCAGCACATCACACAAACCAATCTTCCGTCCTTGGACTCACTTTACACCGCACGCTGTCGGAGCAGTACTGCCAGGATAATCAAGGACACGACCCACCCAGCCAACACACTTTTTGTCCCTCTTCCCTCTGGGAGAAGGCTCAGGAGCTTGAAGACTCGTATGGCCAGAGTTGGGAACAGCTTCTTTCCAACTGTGATAAGACTGCTGAACGGATCCTGACCCGGATCTGGGCCATACCCTGCAAATATCCGGACCTGCCTCCCGGTTTTTTTGCACTACCTTACTTTCCATTTTTCTATTTTCTATTTATGATTTATAATTTAAATTTTTAATATTTACTATCGATTTGTAATTCAGGGAGCGGGAAGCGCAGAATCAAATATCGCTGTGATGATTGTACGTCCTAGTATCAATTGTTTGGCAACAATAAAGAATGAAGTATAAAGTTTGCAGATGATATGAAGATAGGTGGAGGGGTAGGTAGTGCTGAGGAAGCAATGCTATTGCAGCAGGACTTAGACAAATTGGAAGAATGGGCAAAAAAGTGGCAGACGGAATACAGTGTTGGGAATTATATGGTAATGCACTTTGGTAAAAGGGACAACAGTGCAGACTGTTATCTAAATGAGGAGAAGGTTCAAACATCAGAGGTGCAGTGGGACTTAGGAGTCCTTGTACAAGACTCCCAGAAAGTTAATTTACAGGTAGAGTCTGCGCTAAAGAAGGCAAATGCAGTGTTGGCATTTATTTCAAGGGGAATAGAATATAAAAGCAAGGAGATAATGCTGAGCCTTAATAAGACACTAGTCAGGCCGCACTTGGAGTATTGTCAATAGTTTGGGGACCCATATCTCAGAAAGGATGTATTGTCATTGGAGAGAGTCCAGAGGAGGTTCACGAGGATGATTCTGGGAATGAAGGGGTTAACATATGAGGGCGTTTGGCAGCTTTGGGCCTGTACTCACTGGAATTTAGAAGAATGTGGGGGGATCTCATTGAAATCTACTGAATGTTGAAAGGACTAGATAGGGTGGAAGTGGAGAGGATGTTTCCTGTGTTAGGGGTATCCAGAACTAGAGGGCATACCCTCAAAATTGAGCGGTGACCCTTTAGAACAGAGGTAAGGATGTTTTTTTTTAGCTAGAGAGTAATGAATCTGTGAAATGCTGTGCCACAGACTGCGGTGGAGGCCAGGTCCGTGGGTATATTTAAGGCGGAAGTTGATCGATTCTTGATTGGTCAGGCCACCAAAAGAAATGGCAAGAAGGCAGGCGTATGGGGTTGAATGGGATCTGGGATCAGCCAAGGTGGAATGGTGCAGCAGACTCGATGGGCTGAATGGCCTAATTCTGCTCCTATGTCTTATGGAGTAATAAAATTTGTCCTAACATCACCAGTGTATGTCATGAAATTTGTTAACTTTACCGCAGCAATGCATGAAATACATGATAAATAAATATAGAGAACAAATGGAATTACACTAAGTATATATCTGTCTATTAAATAATTAATTTAAAATAAATACTGCAAAAAATGGGACTAAATAAATAGTGAGGTAATGTTCAATGTCTGTTTAGAAATCAGACGGCAGAGGGGAAGAAGCTGTTCCTGAATCAGTGAGTGTGCCTTCAGGCTCCTGCACCTCCTTCCTTCTCAATGAGAAGAGAGAGCACGTTCTGGGTGCTGGGGGTCCTTAACGATGGCCACTGCCTTCCTAAGGCACTGCTCCTTGAGGTGTCTTGGATACTATGGAGGCTAGTACCCATGATGGAGCTGACTAATTTTTTACAAGTTTCTACAACTTACTTCAATCTTGTGTAGTAGCCCCCCACCCCCACCCCCTCCCCCAAATCTCAGATGGTGATGCTGCCAGTCAGAATGCTCTCCATGGTGCATTTGTAAAAATTTTCAAGTGTTTTAATTGACAAACCTAATCTCCTCAAACTCCTAATGAAATATAGCCACAGTCTTGTCTTCTTTATAGCTGCGTCAATATGTTGTGTCCAGGTTAGGTCCTCAGAGATATTGACACCCAAGAACTTGAAATTGCTCACTTTCTCCACTTGTGATCCCTCTTTGAGGATTGATTCATGTTCGCTCATCTTACCCTTTCTGAAGTCCACAATCAGTTCTTTGGTCTTGCTGACATTGAGTGCCAGGTTGTTGTTGTGACACCACTGGACTAGCTGGTATATCTCACTCCTGTATGCCCTCTCGTCACCTCCTGAAATTTTTCCCTATCATCTGCCTGTCCTTCCCTGATGGTCTCACTGCACACTGCCTTACCTTGTATACCAATTGCCCAATCACTCAGTTTTCGATCCCCCTGCCAAATTAGTTTAAACCCTCCCCAAAGGTTCTAGCAAACCTGCCCACAAGGACATTGGTCTCCCTTGGGTTCAGGTATCACCCGACACTAGTCCCCCTGGGGTTCAGGTGTAACCCAACATTGGTCCCTGTCAGGTTCAGGTGCGGCCCGTCCCTTTTGTACAGGTCGTACCTTCCCCAGAAGAGATCATAATGATTCAGAAATGTGAAACCCTCCATCCTGCACCAGTTCCTCAGCCACGCACTCATCTGCCAAATAATCCTATTCTTACCTGTCAACTGTTTATCGACATCATGTGAATTGAACTGAATCAGCTAATGGTTGACCGCAGTGATGGTGGAATCTCAGGACGAAGATGAGATGCACCGTCCTCTCCACATTTCTGGCTGAACATTGATGCTTTAACCTTCTCTTTACGACTCAGATGCTAACCTGTGTGATCTTTGAGGGTGGGGCATTACTGGAATCTCTTTGTCCTGTTTGCTTTTTAGTTGTCCACTGCCATTCATGATTAAGTGTGTTAAGATTTTTGAGCTTTAATCTGATCCATTGGCTATGAGATCATTTGCCTTGGTCAGTTGTATGGTGACTTTGCCCTTCAGATGCAGATAATTTCTTCCTTCTTTGTACACAATGAACGCTCTTTTACATTTCCCATAAAATCAATGTTAATTCACTGGTTGGTTATGGTATGATGAGGGACATGATGGGTCACAAGGAAACAGATATTGCTGGCATATACTTCTCATCCTCATGATAGTTCACAATGCCTCCAGGATGCCCAGGCTTGGCATTGCCAGATCTGCCCTGAGTCTGTTGCATTTATTATGTCTGCAGTGCCCCACAACACATTAGAGACTGTACCAAGTGCAATGATGCGACTTTGTCTCCTCAAGCATTGTGCAGAGGTCACTCCTATCAATGCTGTTGGGGAAGCAAGTCGGTGACGATAAGGTTGAGAATTAATATTTAAGAGACAACGGGGTGCTTTGTAATCAAAAGTATCAACCTTGTTTGGTGTTACTGGTATTGCATGCATCCAGAATATTATGTCATGCTCCTGACATGTGCCTGGTGGATTATGGAAAAGCCTTAGTATGTGAAGAAATGAGTCACTCACCACTGGGTATCCAACTCTAACCCCTCTTGCAGCCACGATGCAGTTGAGTTTCTGGTCAATAGATATGGTAGGGGACTCCACAATGTTAATACCATTAAATGTTGCTGGTAACCACCTATTCCTGACAGGATGCTTGCCTGACACATTTGTAGTACAAATGTGACTTGCTATTTACCCCATGCTTGAATGTGGTTCCATCCAGCTAATTCTCAAGTACGGTGCTTCCGTGCTATTGATGGACTTTTGCCTTACCTCATAGCCTTGTTGTAACTTGTGCTCTCATCTATTGGTTAAGACAATATCCAAATTCTCAGTACAGTGTATTCTCTGTACCTTTGATCTATAACACAAAATACTCTGCAGATGCTGGGGTCAAAGCAACATGCACAACACGCTGGAGGAACAGCTGGAGCTGCCTGAGTGGACAAGACTCCCAATTCTCTGCCTCAACATTGCTACAAGGTGCTGCGTGGTTTCCTCCCCGTGTCAATTGCATCAGTGATGTTTGGGTGTGATGGAACTGTGTAGATCCTTTTTATAAGGACATTTTAACATAAAGCATTACTGACATTTCTGAGACACACACACTACGTTTTACCAAGTGGGGGATACTGAGTGGAAATGGAAGGTTAGGAGGCTGGTAAATTTCCATTTAATGATGTTCGTTTCTGAGAACTTAAATAAAAATAAACGTGACAAGATAGAGCTACTGACTGATAGTGCTTCTGAGACTACAGCTGGATGCAGGATGTAAACCTTAAGAAGATCACAGAGTTTGACGCCTCTTGAAGTTGTGCAGGGTCTTGAAGCTGAGGGACATTAGAAACCAGTGGAGCCTTTCAGGTACAGGCGTGATGAGAGAGTTGGGCCTTGATGTGACTTTCCTACAATCATTTGGATTTTGAATTGACCTGCAAAATCCTAATTTGACCTCAGCAACAGAACACTACGGACCAGCAACACACATCAAAGTTGCTGGTGAACGCAGCAGGCCAGGCAGCATCTCTAGGAAGAGGTACAGTTGACGTTTCAGGCCGAGGCCCTTTGTCAGGACTAACTGAAAGAAGAGCTAGTAAGAGATTTGAAAGTGGGAGGGGGAGGGGGAGATCCAAAATGATAGGAGAAGACAGGAGGGGGAGGGATGGAGCCAAGAGCTGGACAGGTGATAGGCAAAAGGGATATGAGAGGATCATGGGACAGGAGGCCAAGGGAGAAAGAAAAGGGGGGGGGAACCAGAGGATGGGCAAGGGGTGTAGTCAGAGGGACAGAGGAAGAAAAAGGAGAGAGAGAGAGAAAGAATGTGTGTATATAAATAAATAACGGATGGGGTATGAGGGGGAGGTGGGGCATTAGTGGAAGTTAGAGAAGTCAATGTTCATGCCATCAGGTTGGAGGCTACCCAGATGGAATATAAGGTGTTGTTCCTCCAACCTGAGTGTGGCTTCTTCTTCAGAGGAGGCCGTGGATAGACGTGTCAGAATGGGAATGGGACGTGGAATTAAAATGTGTGGCCACTGGCATCGGGTCTCACCAATATATAGACCAGCTATGGATCAGTTCTTGCACTACCATGGACTTGTTTCCGATTATGTTTTTTTGCACTAATGTCTTGTTTTGCAGTCTTTTTGACCATAATTTGTGTATAATTTATGTTCCTTGTCTTTGTACCTACGTATCTGTGGTGCTCCTACAGGCAAGGTTTTCATTGTACCTGCACCCTAATGTGCTCGTGGGTATGACAATGAACACAACTTGACTTGACTTGAAAATGTTCGCGATCTAACTTCAAAGTGATGAGGCCAGAGTTGGATCTTGGCACCAAACTGTGACAAATAGGGACAAAGATATGGGACGTGGAGATGAAAATGCACTAGAATCAGATTTAGATTTCTTATTACTCACTAATCAGTAGGATCATTATTGATGAAGATGGAGGAACTAGAAATTGAGATGAGGTAGAGGAATATACTCAGGAGCTGCACTTAAATGGGAAACAGATAGAATCCTAGATAAGATGATGAGTTCATCATTTCTAATAATATACTGGATGAGGTTAGTGAGGGAGATCAAGAGTTAGAAGTGGGAGTCATCTGTATTCATGTAAACAGTAAGCCATAATAAGGCAAAATCTCAGCCAGATATATACGTAAGCAGTTGCAAAAGTCCAGATTTTTATATACTTCTATACTTTTTGTACATATATTTTGATTTTAGAACCTACAAAATCATGCAGGTTACCCCATGTAATCATCAGTGTGCAAATATTCCAGAAGAAAATCAACGTCACAATCTGACCAAAGATGCAATGTTTAGAATCCCATTAATCTTAAATCCCATTAAAGCTGAGTAATTTCAGTACCTGGTTTGTGATTTTCACAAAACAACGAGGGAATTAGATTCCCAAAGCTACTTCAAAATATTTGTCCGTGCTGAAGAAGATGCTAATTACATTTGCCAGCAATCGGACCATACCACTCTAAACACAAGACCACAAGACACAGAGCAGGATTAGGCCACTTAACCCATCGAGTCGGCTCTGCCATTCCATCATGGTTGATTTATTGTCCCTCTCAACCCCATTCTCCTGACTCCTTCCTGTAACCTTTGATGCCCTGATTTATCAAGAACCTATCAATCTCCGCTTTAAATATACTCAGTGACTTGGCCACCACAGCTGTCTGTGGCAATGAATTCCACAGATTCACCACTCTCTGGCTGAAGAAATTCCTTCTCATCTAAATGGACGTCCCTCTACTCTGAGGCTGTGCTCTACCCTGGTCCGAAACTCATCCACTATATGAAACATCCTCTCCCCATCCACTCTATCTAGGCCTTTCAATATTCAATAGGTTTCAATGAGATACCCCCTCATTCTTATAAACTCCAGTGAGTACAGGCTCAGAGCCATCAAATATTCCTCATACGTTAATCCCTTCATTCCTGGAATCATTCTTGTAAACCTCCTTGGAACTGTCTCCAATGGCAGCACATTTTCTTAGAAAAAGGGCCCAAAACTGCTCACAATACTCCAAGTGTGGTCTGACCAATACCTTGAAAATACCTTGCTCTTATGTGCTTGTCCTTTCAAAATGAATGCTAATATTGTATTTGCCTTCCTCACCACCAACTCAACCTGCAAGTTGTCCTTGAGGGAATCCTGCATAATGACTCCTAAGGACCCTATTCATGACTTCCAGTCAGGACGGCGCCTGTGTAAAATGCTCCTTCGAGTGATACCTTCTGGATAGATCATGAAACCATATACTTCACTTCTTTTATGTCATTGATGTTTGTTCTTTGTTTTGAATGTGATTCTGGAACTGTTGGAGCCTGTGATTTGCACTTTAGAGATTGTTTGGGTGTTTTAGCACTCTACAGTCCCTAAGTGGATTCCGGGAGACAGAGGCAGCGTGTGGGAATCTCGTGGTGAGCAGACTACGAAGGGCGTGAGTCCATGTTCAACTCCATTTCACTGATTAAAGCTTCCATTATCTGTCGATTAAAGTGATGAGGGAGACTGAGATATTGAGGCAAATGCCATTTGATCGCTGGTAAGGTTGCTCTGCTACCAGAGAGTGAAAGGCCTGTGGAGTGCCTGGAGAAAGTTACCTAGGGTTTTCTGCGTTTGGGATATGGACTTGGACTATAGACTTTTCTTCAGTCTTATAGTTTTTTATATTTCGTGTTTTTCACCTGACATTTCTCATTTTCTTGTGTGTGGGGGTGGGGGATATGTGGGTCAATGTGCCTGTTAATTTTTTTTGTTTTTTTTTGTGTGGAGAGGATGGGTTTTGGGGGTGGGGTTGATGATGGTGCTGCTGTTCTTTTCCTTCTTCGTTTCACGTCTATCTGGATAAGAAGAATTTCAGAGTTGTATACTTTGATAATCAATAAATGAATCTTCGAATACCCTTTGGACCTCGGATTTTAGAATTTTCTCCCCTTTTAGAAAATATTCTATGACTTTATTCCTCTACCAAAGTGCATGATCATACACTTCCCTGCACTATATTCTATCTGCCACTTCTTTGCACATTCTCCTAATCTGTCCCAGTCCTTCTGCATACTCCCTGCTTCCTCAACACTATCTGCCTCTCCACCTATCTTTATATCATCCACAAACTTAGCTGCAAAGCCCTCAATTCTATCATCCAAATCTTTAACATATAATATGAAAAGAAGGGGTCACAATATTGACCCTTGTGGAGCACAACTAGTTACCTGCAACCAACCAGAACAGGTCCCTTTGCCTCTTGCCAGTCAGCCAATCCTCCCGTTATACCATGGGCTCTTGTCTTGTTAGGCAGCCCCATGTGCGGCACCTTGTCGAAGGCCTTCTGAAAATCCAAGTAAGCATTATCCTCTGACTGTCTTTTGTCTATCCTGCCTGTTATTTTCTCAAAGAATTCCAACAGGCGAACTGACCCATATTTTCCTTTCTTTTGCCTCCCTCCCTTCTTAAAGAGTGAAGTAACATTTGCAGTTTTTCAGTCCTCTGGAACCATTCCAGAACCAGTTGAAATCTTGAAAGATCTTTACTAATGCCTCCTCAGTCTCTTCAGCCATCTCTTTCAGAACCCTGAGGTGTAGTCCATCTGGTCCAGGTGCCTTATCAACCTTCAGACCTTTCCGCTTCCTAAGCATCTTCTTCTTAGTAATAGTAACTGCACTCACTTCTGCCCTCTGACAGTCTCGAATTTCTGGCAGACGGTTAGTGTCTTTCACAGTGAAGACTGATTCAAAATACTTATTGAGTTTGTCTGCCATTTCTTTGTCCCCCATTACTAACTCTCCAACATCATTTTCCAGTAGTCCAATATCCTGCTGAGATTCTCCAGCATTTTGTATGTGTTAACTTCAGATCTTTCACCTTTCACTTTAAACCTACATTCTATAATTTAAGATTGCCTTACCCTGGGGACTGCAACTCTCTACCCTTTCTGTATCTCTCATAATGTTAATAACCTCTACATGGTCACTCCTCATCCTCCTCTGCTCCAGGGAAAACTGTCCCAGCCTGTCCAATCTCCCTTTATAACTCAACACGTTCATTCCAGGCAACATTCATTTATTTGGCAGCAAAAGACACAACCCTGTTCACTTCGCACTGTTGTTTATATCATAGACAACTGAAAATGATCAGAATTGCTCACATGGCATTTGCAACTGCAGTATTTTAAAACAGCTGAATGATTTATGGTTGCACCTTGGGGAGGCGGGTACCAACTTCTCCAATGATTGAGAACTGCCTGAAAGGTTTGTGGCAAGAAACAAAACACTTTGCTTTCCTATTGAAGATTTGATGTGAATGTTTGAAATGATCAGCCTGTCTGTGGGTAAAAAGAAGCCTCTCGTACAATAGGAATATCCCTTCAACCCATGATATCTGTGCCAAATACAATGCCAAATTAAACCAAATCTCTTCTGATCCCTATCACTGCATTTCCTACTTTTTCATGTGCCCATCCTATGGTCTCCTAAATACCAATTATTGTATCTGCTTCCACTACTACCCTTGGCTGCCTGTTCCAGACACTTACTACTGTCTTTTTAAAGATAGACATGGTCTTCACATCTCCTTTAAACTTTCCTCTTCTCACTTTAAACGCACATCCTCTAATACTTGATATTTCTACTCTGGGAAAAAGATTCTGACTCTCCACCCTATCTAAAGCTCTCATAAACTTATAAACTTCTGTCAGGTCTTTCCTCGGCTTTTCAATGCTGCAGAGAAAACAACACAAGCTTGTTCAACCTCTCCTTGTAGCTCATACCCTCATATCTAGGCAACATCCTGGTGAAATCCTTTGTCCAAATTCCCCACAGCCTTCCTGTAATGGAGCGATTAGAATTGCCATTTAAAGAAAGATTTATTTTCTACTCCTGTTCTCCTAAACCTTCTCTAAGAGCTAACTAATGATTGCACAGTTAACACATTTGCCCTACGTTCTTGGAAAGGACACCCATCTTACCTTAAACATAATGCACCCTGTTTATCCTTCTCTTTTACAGGCAAAAAACACAAATAATTGGCTTTAAGACCATTGTTTGATTGGGCCTGCAATTACTATTGAATTTATCTTGCCACTGGAAACATGATTCAAAACCACCTTCATTGCTGTTCAAAACTGCACGAGCATTCCGTTGTTTACCCTGAAAGGTCAGGATTGATTCAGACTCTACAGTCTGCTGTAATATCCTTACAGACCCACTTGAGTTAACAGCAGGTTGGTCCCTAATATTAAACTGTGGTTACAAGAGACTGCTGAAAATTACAAGGATAACACATCAAAACACTTGCAACAAGATAAGTTGGAGATTTTCAATCTCAGTCATATTTGGGCTGTAGATTAAATGATTAGGATGAGGTAGAATAGCAGATTGGAGGAGTCTGATTTGTGTATTAAGCAGAAGGCTGAAGTTTTACTTTCGTGAAACTGGTTCTGAAAGGCTCTTGATGGATTTGTTATTATTCAAGTTTTCAAAGAAAAGAGCAGAATATTCTTCATAGGGTTTTGTCATTAGGTTGGGATGGCAGCAAACGATAACAATATTAATAGGGTTTTGGTGTCACACAGGGTGTATTGGAGTCTGAAATGAATATCTAGGATAACTAAGCTTCAAAAACAGCAGGCAGTTCATCAACAGTAATAATCCTTCTTTTGAAATGAAAACAAATGATTCTGAGAGACAACAGTTGGAATTCAACAATATACCACAATAGGTTTCACTGAATTATATTTTTAAAGGATTAATTGCAAAATTAGATTCAATTAGATAGTGATTGTTATGGTTTCTTTCATCAGAAATGAAAGATGTGAAATGGTGGGATTATAATCTTTGGAAGTTGCACAGTCGATGAACAATGGTTGCTCAAGGATGCGAAGTTTCTTGACACTTACCCAGTCTTGCCATGGTTACTATTTCCCATGTTTCAGCCTTGGTTTCAATCTGGATGGCCTGGGAGGAAAGGTGTTGGGAGGAGGGTCACAGGTTGTCCAGATGAACCATCAGGTAATATCTACTGAATTCACCCCCACCCACCTCCTGCCTCATCTCAAGTTTTTCAAGCAGCCCAAATCTGCCCCCTATAAGTACGTGGAAAGTCATTACTACTAAAGTGTCCACATCCAATAATGGATGAGCTTGAACAGAGAATTGAAATTGTAACACGTGATGCTGATGTTGTAAGCAGACAGGGATCCTGTCAGGGGAGACTCAGCTAAGCTTTTTAATATTCCTTTCTAAACATCTCCTGATGGACCAGAAGGAATTTCACAGGATCTCCAAAGAAATCCTTATACTTCCTTACACCAGGCTTCCCTCCGTGCCAAGCCTTTAGAGACCCCAAAACTAATTTCAGTTTCTTCTTCCAAGTGTACTGTGTCTAATTGGGTTGTCAAATTAGGATTCAACATTCAACTGTAATGCCAGCCGGTGCTTTAGTGGCATCCGCCCCGGACTAGTCAAGTGGTCCCGGGTTCAAATCCGACTGGCTCCTTGCACACTTTCCATCTGTGCTGGGTTGAGCATCGAGCTAGCAACTTGGCCTCGTAAAAACAGACAAGGGCTAAAGATATGGCAAGGTTTCCGCCTGATGTGTTATAACTTGTGGAGAGGAACAACAATTCTGAACGTAACTAAATAAATAATGAGCAGGTCTGATTTTTTTTCATTCTGATTAACTGTCTATAGAACTGAACATTTACATTTTTACACACAGTTTTATCAATTTGTTCTGACACTTAATGAAATGAATATCTGTACCATTTTATCTCTTTTGTTCTTATAACCCTGTTAGTTCTTCAGCGTTCACACCTTTTCATTCTTCGTTACAAAATGGATTACTATACATTGTTTGAATTCAGTTTCAGCCTGCCTTATCCACAAATCCATCTGTGCTATTTTCAAAGTTAAACACATTCCCTTCAGGGATGTCGACATATTTTGATGTACCTGCAAAATGATTCCAGTTCATTCAATTTCATTGAGGAAAGTAATGGTCACTGTCCATTGGGGCAAGATTTGCATTGACATGTAAATTTTAACTATTCCTTGTTTTCAAATAGCTAATTGTTTCCACCAGGCATTCACATAGCCATTATTGTAAATTAAATTAAAGATGTTGCACCTCAGCAAGCTCTTGCTTGTGAAGGTGACTTCTCCAGTCTTCTCTACCAGTGTTAGTCTCTGTAAGGATGCAATGGAGTTCCACCTGCTATAATGAACAAATAAAACGCTCTGATTCCTGCCTCTTGCATTTCATTGCCTGATGAGTTTTACCTCAAAATCCCACCTGCTGTGGAACATTTCAGCCATCCTGCCCTAACTCCACAGATATCCAAACTCTAAATGAGTCTACATGCAGAAATAATTGCTTAGATTTTCCTGCAAAGTGGAGATTGATACCTCATTACAAACTCGGTCAAGGAAGGAGCATACCAGTTAGGCCAACCAGAACTGTCTCTAGATTTTCCATCGTTCCCAATGGGGATATACCTGAGACAATGGCAGGGATGTGAAAGTGGTAAAGGCAGTTATCTCCAATTCACATTGTGTTGTATTTCTGTAAATCAGAAAATCAGGGTTAAAATATGGGATATGTAAGTGTGTCATTGTCACTAAAATGAAGAATATATATATAATATACTGTAATATAACATGCCATGATCTGTGATTTCAGTATCTGAGAGCTTCAGGAGGTTGAACCCACAGACACCATTCGCCCAGAAGGGGTACCTGGCCAAGTACTAAAGACGTGTGCTGATCAACTAGCTGGAGTATTTACTGAGATCTTTAACCTCTTGCTTCAGCACTCTGAGGTACACATCTGCTTCAAGCAGACTTTTACTGGTGCCTAAGAAGAACCTGATAACCTGCTTCAATGACTATCATCCAGTAGCACTTACATCCACGTTTTGAGAGGTTGGTGATGAAACATATCAACTCCTGCCTGAGAAGTGACTTGGACCCGCTCCAATTTGCCTACTGTCACAACCGGTCCACAGCAGATGCCATTTCACTGGCTCTTCACGCAACCCCGGAACAATCAGGACAGCAAAGATGCATACATCAGGATGGACTTTATCGATTACAGCTCGGCATTCAATACCACCATCCTCTCAAAACTACTCAATAAACTTCAAGACCTTGGCCTTAATACCTCCATGTGTAATTGAATCCTCGATTTCCTCACTTGCAGACTCCAGTCAGTTCAGATTGGCAACAAAATCTCCTCCACAATCTCCATCAATGTAGGTGCACCACATGGCTGTGTGCTTAGCCCCCTGCTCTACTCACTTAACACTTATGACTGTGTGACTTAGCACAGCTCCAATGCCATATATTCAAGTTTGCTGATGACTACACTGCCGTTGGCCAAATCAAATGTGGTGATGAATCAGCATATAGGAGGGAGATTGAAAATCTGTCTGAGTGGTGCCATAACAACCACCTCTTATCAATGTCAGCAAGACCAAGGAGATGATTATAGACTTCAGAAGGAGGAAACCAGAGGTCCATGATTGAGTCCTCATCGGTGGATCAGAGGTAGAGAGGGTCAGCAACTTTAAATTCCTCAGTGTTATTATTTTGGAGGACCTTGCTGGGCCCAGCAATATGAAGAAAGCATGGCAGCGCCCTTACTTCCTTAGGAACTTGCGAAGATTAGGCATGACATCTAAAACTCTGACAAACTTCTGAAGATGTGTAGTATTGACTGAATGCATTACAGTCTGGTATGGAAACACCAATGACCTTGAATAGAAAATCCTACAAAAAAAGCAGTGGATACGGCCCAGTCCGTCACAGGTAAATCCCTCCCCACCATTGGAGCGTTGTTGCAGCAAAGCAGTGTCTGTCATGAAAGACCTGCACGCAGGCCATGCTCTCTTCTCGCTGTTGCCAGTGGGAAGGAGGTACAGGAGCCTCAGGACCCACAGCACCAGCTTCAGGAGCAGCTATACCCCTCAACCATCAGCCTCTTGAACCAACTTTACTCAACTTCACTTGCCCCATCACTGAAATGTTCCCACAACCTATGGACTCAATTTAAAGGGCTTTTCATCTTTTGTTCTCGATATTTATTGCTTATTTATTTATTTTTATTATTTCTTTCTTTTTGTATTTGCTGTCTTTTGCACACTGGTTGATTGCACAAGTCAGCATGGATTTGTGAAAGGAAAATTATGTCTGACGAATCTCATAGAATTTTTTGAGGATGTAACTAGTAGAGTGGATAAGGGAGAACCAGTGGATGTGGTATATTTGGATTTTCAAAAGGCTTTTGATAAGGTCCCACACAGGAGATTAGTGTGCAAACTTAAAGCACACGGTATTGGGGGTAAGGTATTGGTGTGGGTGGAGAATTGGTTGGCAGACAGGAAACAAAGAGTGGGAATAAACGGGACCTTTTCAGAATGGCAGGCAGTGACTAGTGGGGTACCGCAAGGCTCAGTGCTGGGACCCCAGTTGTTTACAATATATATTAATGACTTGGATGAGGGAATTAATTGCAGCATCTCCAAGTTTGCGGATGACACGAAGCTGGGCGGCAGTGTTAGCTGTGAGGAGGATGCTAAGAGGATGCAGGGTGACTTGGATAGGTTAGGTGAGTGGGCAAATTCATGGCAGATGCAAATTAATGTGGATAAATGTGAAGTTATCCACTTTGGTGGCAAAAACAGGAAAACAGATTATTATCTGAATGGTGGCCGATTAGGAAAAGGGGAGGTGCAACGAGACCTGGGTGTCATTATACACCAGTCATTGGAAGTGGGCATGCAGGTACAGCAGGCGGTGAAAAAGGCGAATGGTATGCTGGCATTTATAGCGAGAGGATTCGAGTACAGGAGCAGGGAGGTACTACTGCAGTTGTACAAGGCCTTGGTGAGACCACATCTGGAGTATTGTGTGCAGTTTTGGTCCCCTAATCTGAGGAAAGACATCCTTGCCATAGAGGGAGTACAAAGAAGGTTCACCAGATTGATTCCTGGGATGGCAGGACTTTCATATGAAGAAAGACTGGATGAACTAGGCTTATACTCGTTGGAATTTAGAAGATTGAGGGGGGATCTGATTGAAAAGTATAAAATCCTAAAGGGATTGGACAGGCTAGATGCAGGAAGATTGTTCCTGATGTTGGGGAAGTCCAGAACGAGGGGTCACAGTTTGAGGATAAAGGGGAAGCCTTTTAGGACCGAGATGAGGAAAAACTTCTTCACAGAGAGAGTGGTGAATCTGTGGAATTCTCTGCCACAGGAAACAGTTGAGGCCAGTTCATTGGCTATATTTAAGAGGGAGTTAGATATGGCCCTTGTGGCTAAAGGGATCGGGGGTATGGAGGGAAGGCTGGGGTGGGGTTCTGAGTTGGATGATGAGCCATGATCATACTGAATGGCGGTGCAGACTCGAAGGGCCGAATGGCCTACTCCTGCACCTATTTTCTATGTTTCTATGTTTCTAAGTTGGTGCATTCGTTGATTTTATTACGGTTATTATTCTGCGTGCGCGCGCCCTTAACTCCTGGTGGAGTCGTCGGGTCGCAGTCATGAGAAGTTTTTTGGTATGCTCATCGTACAGCGTGTCTTGGTCATCTGAAACCTGGCACAGCCCATCCTTCTCCAGGTTTTTTTTTTACGAGGTCGAGTTGTTAGCTCAACACTCAACCCAGGCATGAATGGAGAGCGTGCAAGGGAGCCGGCAGGATTCGAACTCCGGTCCTCTCGCCCTAAAGTCCAGCGCTGATGCCACTACGCCACGAGCCGGCATATTAGTTATTATTCTATAATGGATTTATTGAGTTTGTCCCCAAGAAAGTGAATCTCATTGTTTCATATGGTGACATTTATGTACTTTGATAATAAGATCTACTTTGAACTTTGAACATAGAACGTAGATAGAGAACAATGCAGCACAGAACAGGCTCTTTGGCCCGTGAGGTTATGCCAGCCTTTTAACATTCTCCAAGATCAATCTAACCCCACCCTCCCACATAAACTTCCATTTTTCTTTCACCCATGAGCCTATCTAAGGGTCTCTTAAATGTCCCTAATGCATCTGCCTCTACCACCACTCTGGCAATGTGTCCCATGCACTCACCACACTCTGTATATATAAAAAAACTACCTCTGATATCCCCCTTATGCTTTCCTCCAATCACCTTAAAATTATGCTATTTTCATCCAGGGCTGTCCACTCTACCTATGCCTCTTATTGTCTTATACACCTCTATCAAGTAACCTCTCATTCTCCTAAAAAATAGTTAAGACCAAAATTGGGCCCGTGAAGACAGAAGCAGGTGAATTTATTATGGGGAACAAGGCAGACGTGTTGAACAGGTACTTTGGATCTGTCTTCACTAGGGAAGACACAAACAATCTCCCAGATGTAATAGTGGCCAAAGGACCTAGGGTAATGGATGAATTGAAGGAAATTTATATTAGGCAGGAAATGGTGTTGGATGGGCTGTTGGGTCTGAAGGCTGATAAGTCCCCGGGACCAGATGGTCTGCATCCCAGGGTACTTAAGGAGGTGGCTTTAGAAATCGCGGACACACTGGTAATCATTTCCCAATGTTCTATAGATTCAGGATCAGTTCCTGTGGATTGAAGGGTGGCTAATGTTGTCCCTCTCTTCAAGAAGGGAGGAAGAGAGAAAACAGGGAATTATAGACTTGTTAGCCTGACGTCGGTGGTGGGAAAGATGCTGGAGTCAATTAAAAAAGACGAAATTACGACACATCTGGATCAGGAAATCGTGCTTGACTAATCATCTGGAATTTTTTGAGGATGTAACTATGAAAATGGACAAGGGAGAGCCAGTGGATGTAGTGTATCTGGACTTTCAGAAAGCCTTTGATGAAGTCCCACATAGGAGATTAATGGGCAAAATTAGGGCACATGATATTGGGGGCAGAGTACTGACATGGATTGAAAATTGGCTGGCTGACAGAAAACAAAGAGTAGCGATTAATGGGTCCCTTTCGGAATGGCAGGTGGTGACCAGTGGGGTACCGCAGGGTTCAGTGCTGGGACCACAGCTGTTTACAATATATATTAATGATTTAGATAAGGGAATTAAAAGTAACATTAGCAAATTTGTCGATGACACAAAGCTGGGTGGCAGTGTGAAATGTGAGGAGGATGTTATGAGAATGCAGGGTGACTTGGACAGGCTGGGTGAGTGGGCAGATGCATGGCAGATGCAGTTTAATGTGGATAAATGTGAGGTTATCCACTTTGGTGGTAAGAACGGGAAGGCAGATTATTATCTAAATGGAGTCAGGTTAGGAAAAGGGGAAGTACAATGAGATCAAGGTGTTCTTGTACATCAGTCACTGAAAGCAAGCATGCAAGTACAGCAGGCTGTGAAGAAAGCTAATGGCATGCTGGCCTTCATAACAAGGGGAATTGAGTATAAGAGCAAAGAGGTCCTTCTGCTGTTGTACAGGGCCCTGGTGAGACCACACCTGGAGTACTGTGTGCAGTTTTGGTCTCCAAATTTGAGGAAGGGCATTCTTGCTATTGAGGGAGTGCAGCATAGGTTCACAAGGTTAATTCCCGGGATGGTGGGACTGTCATATGTTGAAAGATTGGAGCGATTGGGCTTGTATACACTGGAATTTAGAAGGTTGAGAGGGGATATTATTGAAACATATAGGATTATTAAGGGATTGGACACACTGGAGGCAGGAAGCGTGTTCCCACTGATGGGTGAGTCCAGAACCAGAGGCCACAGTTTAAGAATAAGGGGTAGGCCATTTATAACGGAGTTGAAGAAAACTTTTTCACCCAGAGAGTGGTGGATATATGGAATGCTCTGCCCCAGAAGGCTGTGGAGGCCAAGTCTCTGGATGCTTTCAAGATAGCAGAATCAAAGGTTGTGGGGATAAGGCAGGAACTGGATACTGATTGTGGATGACCAGCCATGATCACAGTGAATGGCATTGCTGGTTCTAAGGGCTGAATGGCCTACTCCTGCACCTATTGTCTATTGTCTATTGTTTCTCTCCAATGAGAAAAGCCCCAGCTTGCTCAACGAATTGTCATAAGACATGTTTTCTAATCCAGGCATTATCCTGGTAAATCTTCTCTACACTCTCTAAAGCTTCCACATCTTTTCTGTAAGGAGGTGACCAGAACTGAACACAATATTCTAAGTGTGGTCTAATGAGAATTTTACAGAGCTTCAACATTACCTCCTGGCTCTTGAACTCAATTTCATGAGTAATGAAGGCCAGCACACCTTCTTAACCGCTGTATCAACGTGCATGGTAACTTTGAGAGATCTTTGGACATGTACCATAAGGTTCCACTGATCCTCCACACTGTGAAGAACCCTGCCATTAACCCTGTATTCTACCTTCAAGTCCAACCTTCCAAAGCATATAACTTCCCACTTTTCCGGATTGAACTCCATCTGTCTCTTCTCAGCCCAGCATTGCTTCCTGCCAATGTTCCATTGTAATATACGACAACGTTTACACGATCCACAACACCACCACCCTTCGCGTAAAACTTATTAACCCACCTTTCCACTTCCTCATCCAAATATCCAAGTTCAATTGCCTCCCTAATACTTAGAGTCAATTTAATGAAAGATGCAGTCAATTGGATGTGCCAGAATTACTGCAATAAACTGGTATGTTGGGCATTCACATGAAAGAAATCACTGGCACCAGCGAGCAATGTCCCAGGACTGCCCACATTTATGTTGTAGGCCTATATCTTGTGGCATTGGTCAACGAGCAGTAAGCGTCTGTTTTTGTCATACAATGCCAATCTTTAGATTAACTTGGTGCACCATTCACTGGATATAAAATGTGATTCATTTTTTGAGGAACCCAGAAATAGTTTTCGTTATATTGAGAGGGGACATGGGAAAGCTAGAACAGGACTTGAGAAGGGCTTGCCGAGTGGGATTAAGGAAAACTCCAAGGCATTGCTCATGAAGAACAGGAGGAATTAAGGGTCTGAGATTAGGACCGAACAGGGATAAAAGAGGAAACAATTGCCAGGAGGCAGGGGAGGTCCTTAATGATTACTTTGCTTCAGCATTTACTGGTCAGAGGGACCTTGACGAATGTAAGGACAACATAAGGCGCACTGATGCGGTGGAACATGTCGAAGTTAAGGAAGAGGATGTGCTGCAACTTTTGAAAAACATTAGGACAGTAGAGTCAACGGGTCCAGATGGGATATGCCCTATGCTACTATGGGAAGCAAGAAAAGAAATTGCTGTGCCTTTGATGATCTTGCATCGTCACTGGCGACAGGAGATTGGAAGGTGGTAAATGTTGTTCAAGAAGGGTAATCGGAATAATCCTGGGAGTTACGTCAGTTATGGGCAAACTATTGGTGCAGCTTTTTCGAGACAGGTTTTACGAGCATTTGGAGAAGCATTGTCTGATTAGGGATACTAAGCATCACATTTGGATTTGTAGGATGGGCCTCACGAGCCTGATCAGATGGGGTGATACGGTAACGTACCCGCTGCTGCTATCAAGATCCTCAGGACCCATGTCAACAGGTTCAGGAACAGTCATTACCCCTCAGCATTCAGGCTCTTGAACCAGAGGAGAGAACTTCACTCTCCCCATCACTGAAATATTCCCACTGAACTGGGCTCACTTTCAAAGATTCTTCATCTCATGTTCTTGATATTTATTGCTTATTTAATTATTATTTATTTTTTCTCTTTCTATGTGTGTTTGCAGTTTTTTTTGCACATTGTTATTTGCCCTGTTGGGTGTGGTCTTTTATTGATTTTATTGCATTTCATGTATTTACTGTGATCGCCCACAAGAAAATGAACCTCGGGCATTGTATATGGTGCCATATATGTACTTTGAAAATAAATTTACCTTGAACTTCTAGCCTTCCTCAGTACAATATGGACATGGATATATATCAGTGATTGATTACATTTTGGTTTGGCTCTGAAACAGACTCAGAACACCTTCCAGCGTGCATGAAATGCATAATTTTGAGCAAACATCCATTTTTCTGGAGACCAGAAAATATTTAACACACTCTGTCAGAAGTGTTGAATATCCAATTATGTGGAGGATGCCACTGAACATTTTTGCTATGATCTCCCACTTCAAAACTAATTTAAATACTAAGTTTTCTTTCCTCAGTCAGCAGACTTATTGTTCTGCCGTCTAAGCAAGCAAGATGAACAACAGCAGCCTTCTAAGACAGGCTGCTGTCTAGAGTATACTCCTGGCTTCAGTTCAAACAGAACTACTTTCTGCATCAGTGTGGGGGAAGGAAGAGGTGATGACTGTATCAGGACAGAGCTGGGAACAAATAGTTTGTGTAGAAGCCCAAAATCTAGAAGAAGTCTTTCATCTGGCATACCTCTCTCAGTAGACATGCGCTGCTTGAAGCCAAGCTGGAAAGCAGTGATAGATACAGGAAATCTCACAGTAACCAAGCGACCAGTTGGTAGCAAGTGATCTTTTTAAATTCAATGGTGAGGAATGTGTGCTCTGTTGTCAGTGTTTAACAGATGGATTTGCTGAACCACTGAGCCCCAAAATGGTAGTGCTGGGATCAAATCAACAATGCATGCTGTTTAACAACATGACCTGCCTTGCTACTGATATATATTCCGAAGATACCCGATGCACATCCACTCTCTGCATTGTTTAATATTCTAAACCAAACTATTGCTACTATGACTGCACACTGAACTAGAATCTGTCTGTCTAGGTACCATATCCGATGCGGACTTTGGTGACCATGGTTTTCCATGTAGATCTATCCTTCGTTGTTTGGATGACTTCTATTTCCTTGATATGTAGCCACCTGGCTATACTTTTGATGTACATAAGCCGAGATCTTCCTCTAGGTATATGAACTAGAATATGAACACTTAATCCCTTGAGAAAAAAAATTAATTTAAAAAATTAATTTAAATGGCTGAACTCTGTACTGAAGTGCTGTACAAAATTATATAATAATATAAAAATAATTTTAATGATTCTTTTAGGCAAATAATTTTAAGGTACTTTTTTAAAAATTATGAAACTGCAACCAGTGTTTTAACTTGAACGTTAGTATTCAAATTGAAAGTTGAGTTGATTTGATTTAATCAAGATAAATAAAGAGCGTCATTCAAAAGATTCATTCACTGCTTCACATATATGCACGTGTTGCCAACTTCTAATCATGTGATATTTTAGCTTTGCAAGTGAGCGGAAGGATAAAGTAATACCACGAAAGCACTGCTTTAAAAATGATAATGGTTTCAATCTTGCATATTCCACCATGGTAACATATCTGAAAGTCTGTGTGAACTTTACCCCAATGAATGGTTTCCAAAATGTTTATGGTGAAATGACTCTGGATTTCAAGAATGACCAACAATATTCATTTGTTATTTTTATTTCCACACTTATTATATCTTACAGAAAGAGACACGATTTAAATAGATTGCCTTTAAGTGGAGAAACCTTACAGTCACAGCAATAACAATAGTGCAAGAACAAAGTTCTTATCAGAAAGCCAGTAATATATATTTTAAATAGATTATGTACAAATATTTTCTTACTATATACAGTTATGCACTACTGTTAATGAGCTTTGTAATGAGGACTACATCAATACACAGTACAGTACATTTGACTTCTAGCCTATGCTTTAGTCAGTATTTTGAAATTATGCATGTCACATCCCATTGTTAGTAATCAATATTTGAATATTAACTCAAGTTGCATTGGTTACTGCAAAGCCAACGTGCAGGGCGTTTATAATTAATATTAGGGAAGATTACAGGGTGTTGAGACAGAATCAAACTGGTAAAGGTTGTTTAAGAAATTGCACTACAAGACAATTTATGAGGCAAGTAAACAGAAGGGAGTGAACATGTTGCTGAACTATTTGTGTACATTAAAAAAATAGGATGATAAACTTTGTGTTGTAACAGATATAATCATTCCTATGGTTACAAAACAATCAGGTAGCTAATAAGTGTCAAAATGGGTATCATACTATGTTATTTTTGGCATTGCTAGGAACTCTGGCCTTTTTTGTAAAACTTCCCAATGAGATAAATATAACTTGTGACAAAAAAAAGCAAATAACACAGCATAATCAGCAATTTGAGAAAAAAAGATGAATTAATGTTTATATTGGAGACCCTTGTTGATGGAAATCATCCACTTGTAACATAAACCTGTCTTTTCAGTTGCTGCATATTTCAAAACTTATTTCAGGTTTTCAGCATTTGCAGATTGTTATTTATTATCATTAAAGGAGAAATATATCTTCTATATGACTCGAGTTTTAATGAGAAAAATAAAATCTTAAACCTATAGATTATCTATAATCTCCAGGCATATTGGCAGATACTCACTGATGTATTGATTATATGAGAACAGACAGTTACCATTAAAATATTGCAGTCAAATATTGCTTTGCTTCAGATATAGGAGAAGCAAATTTGAAACATTTTTCATTGATGCACAACACCGATGAGTTTTCCTAATGAAACATTATAGTGTGTTAATTCCCCAAACTGATGTATGCATCATTAAAAAGACATGCACATTTCAGCCCAACTTATCTTTTTACATAAGTGCTCTACAGTGCTTAATAAAGGTTATTTATGTGCCTCTATAAGTAGTAGTTACCTTTAAAACACATTTGTAAGGTCTTCCACCAGACATAAGATCACAGCATTTTCAAATCTTTATCCATTTATTATATTTCAAAACATATTTAAAATTCTTGGTGACTGTTCAGAGGACCCATTGCTTACATGCCATATAGTTAGCATGCAAGCATGATACAAATTCTAATGGAGTTCTTTTCAAGGATGGTGAGATCTGAGGTTATTCTACCTACTGAATTTGGAACTGATCCTTCATAACTCACACTGCACCCACCGGTGTGCTGGCACAAAGATAAGGAGTTTATAATAAATCCAGACACTATATATTGAAGTTTGATGGATGAAATTTGCATCACATATTCTTCATTTAGAAAGGTCATTCTGTGCAGAAATGGTTTTGTTAAACGTCACTATTTAATTTTCATGCAGTACATTCAGAAATACAAGTGGTCAGAGGCAGAGGTTGAAATCTATTTGGGAATATTAACAAGCAGCTGACATAATAATTACTGGTTTGCCAAAAATTACTGTGGGGTAGTGTAAGAGATTCAAAGTATTTATGTCATTATTAGCTTATTTCTGTTCTGTTAATTTACTGCTGTCAATAAATAATTAATTTAATATTGTCAACCCAAGCAATGCAATCTTTATAGAATCAGTGATTCACTTAACCAAATCCAAGCTCATAGAAGGCTCTGTTATTTATTGAGGTAAAGGAAGAAATGATCACAAAGTTGCAAAAAAAGTAGTTATAGCATTTCATCAGTTGCATCTTGACAGTGATTAAAAACATTTTGGGCTGGTTTGTGCTGACCACCACCCATTAGCACAGACTGAATGAATCTTGTTTGTAATCAGTGAAACCCCTCGTAATACTTGCAAGTACCTCACTGTAGATAGTCCTCAACTACCGAGCCTTTAAAGTATTAAATATTAAGTTTGATCAAGAGAGCACAGTTTCTGATTCAATGATTTTTGATTCACTGATTTTGCTGCCTACAAGTACCTGAAATAATATTCAATTTTTATAAAGAACCATGCAATTGAATTACATTGCTGATAAAATCAGATGTGTGTTTGCACACTGATGAGTTCCCAATCTTGGGCTTATTACTTAGAGGAATCATTAGACAAAGACCTGGTGCGCGGAGCAATGGTTGAGCCATTTCTCCAGTCTCTTATTAACTGGCCCCATGCAGCATTTAAATGATGTAATCTGCCATCAATGCATCTGCCAAGCCCCATGGCTGTAATTTTCTGTGGAGCCTAAAATAAATAGTGGCTGGATAAGGGACTTTGGTGGGGCGGGTGGCAGAGATACTCAGAAGGAAAGAGAACTAATAGAATAAAAATCTAATTTAATCCCAGCTTCTTTTAGCAAATTATTATTTGGATAACTTTTATCTTTTGAATAATTTAAAATCCTTTTATAATTCAATCAACTGGTAAAACTCTACCTAGTGAAAGGGCTTATGAGATGACATGAATTGAGCTCTCATGATATTTATGAACATTATCTGTTTATTGCCTTAAAAAGTGATACTTTGAGGAAGAATTTGGTCTGCAATGCAAGATGTAAAATATGGCTGCACTGAGTGCCAATTTGGGGATGGTATTATTATGTGCAAAGTAAGCCTAAAGACATTTAGTCTGGATTATTTTTTCAGGTAACCATGACAGCCACCTATAAGAAATGCTTTTCTTAAATATACAAATAAAAAGCCATTCTTCATTCAATGACGCTGTGACAGAAAATTGATAGTGACAAGCCAGACCTGTTCAAATCAGGATATTATTTGTTGGCATATGTTACTGAAATATACATTTAAATATTAGAATGTATTACTACCTTGACAGAAGTTAGATTATCTTTTTCCATTCCTACTATCCCTAAGAATTGGAATTTACTATTGCTGGTGAGGCTATTGAATAATATTTTTTTCTTAAAATAGGGGTTCACTGAATTAAGAGGACTGAGGTTCAATTTTTATTGGTCTTGCACCTCTTGGTTGAGACGCACACCTGATAATTAAAACAAGCCTACAGAAATTTCTACCTATGTTTGCATAAAATATGAACTTAAAAAGCTGCTTCAACAGTAGGGCACCTAAAGAGGAGTTAGTAGAAAGAGGAATATGGACTTCACAGCAAGGAGTATAATCACCGTTGTGGTACTGTGTTGTCTTTTTAGCAAAGAAATGAAGATTGAGAGGCCACAGAATATTACTACTCCCAATAATGAACCCAATGGGGTAAAATCAATCATAGGAGGTGGTCAAGGGCATAAAATAAATAAAGACAAAATTTATAGAATTGAAATTCCTGCCCAAAACACAAAAATGTTCATAATCACAGTGGATAATTTTAATTCCCTTTTTCTATCACATAAGAATGATTAATTTGATCTCAACAATAGATTCTAGTGAGATAACCTCGTGAAATTGTTTTGGAAATCACCTCTAACCGCAAGAATATTGAAGTAACATGCCATAGCTGTCTAAGGGTACAGTAAAACATCCTCTTTCTCACTTCCATCTTGTTTTTGTCATGGTGGCAGCTAAATACCATTGACAGGACAAAGCGAGCACCAGTCTCTGTAGTTTGAAATAGGTAATCAGAAGCTATTACGTTAAGACTAAATGTTAGAGTTTAACAGATATAATCAGTGAAAATATGAGTGTATATTTGTTATTACTCTTGTGTTTCATCTACATTCATGTTTAAATAATTATTGTTTTGATTAATGCTTTTGATAAGTACACATAGCTTCTTTTGCACTTCAAAGACATAATGCCTGCAAGAACATCAGACATACATCACATTGCACATATTGTCCCAAGATTGACAATAATCCTATGTCATTTCATTACATTCATTATGGCCATCATTAGTCCAAGCATGGACTTAAGTATCCATCCATGTGAGATTATTGCTGTATTAATTTTTATTGACAGCTGTAAATAAATCTATTGAATCCTAACTATTTGAATATCTGCTGAACATTAACATTAAAAAGCCCTAGATAATTAAATATTTATATATATTTATACTGTATATTTATATATATAGATTTATTAAAAAACACACCATTATAATATTTCCCCACTTACTCAATCTGTATATTGACTGTATTATATAAAGCTGGAAACAGTAGCATTAAGAGTGAAGACCTATGTTAGATGTGAAGTCATGAGGGCACAATGCTGACTGGCATGCCACACCTTCCACCAGTGTTAGAATTTCCCTGTAAATACTGCACAAAGCTTATACAGTGAGAGGAAAATCAATGTGGAGATCTGTACAAAGATCTACAAACAGAAAACTCTTTTGCAATGCATTAGCAACTCAATTCATTACTGCACTTGTGTTTTGATGATGCATATGAAACCTAATTACAAGTACAGAGGAATGTAGACTTCTTTTTAAACCGTCACATTTAGGGATTAAACTAAAATATCTAACTCAATGAAAGGCATTTTAACTAACTACACATCAGGTTTAATTTGACTCTATATCATGGTCTTAAAAAAAGGAGCATAATGGATAAAGAAAACATACAATAATGTCTATCTGTAATTGTTTAAGTAAAGTGCAGAAATAATCTATAGGCCCTAAGGTGTTACTTCCACAATATGGCAGAATGTCAGCGACTTGATTTTGGTTTGTGTCAAAGCAGCAAAGCAATAATGTTATATATAATAGATAAATAGCTACAACCTTAACAATAGATTAATAGCTCTACGACCTTAATCTTACCATTCACGTCTGATTCGGGTACTTGAAAGCAAATTCAATCTATAGCCGCTTCATTATTTTATTCATAAATTGTACTGGTGATTAGAAATGTGGTGCTAAGCTACAGACAAAAATATATTAAAAACTAAAACATAAAATTATGTAATGGCTTAATAGATGTGCAAAAAAAAAACTAAGACTTACAGAAGTGACTGTAGCAATCATTACATCTCCAGCACTAATCTGATTTGTAGTACCTGAAGAACAGGCAAATTTGGCTAACTGTCTAGAAGAACCCAGAAATATTATTACCACCAAAACCCAGAAGATACCCTCAAAATCAGTTTAATGCGCCATTTTCTTTTCAAAAATAAATTAATTCACACCAGTCATTTTGAAATATAATGTGATATTTTTTCAATATCGAAAATCTGGCAGAAAAAGTCTCCCACTGAATTTCATGTAACAACAAAAAAGACATTCAAATAAATCTTCTTAAGGGGTCTTTAACCAACTTGGGCAGTAGTCTTTCCATAGACATCAGAGTAATCCAGTGAAATCCCAGAAAGTGTAAATCTCTCCAAGACACAAACATCAACTTTATTCATTGCTTGAAATGAGGTCAGAAAGTCAACCAATCAAGTAAAAAAAACAGTTGCTATTTTTTAGTATTACTTTTTCATTCACCATTAAATTACATGTGCCAGCTGAGTCGGTCTGGAAAATAAAACAAAGCTGCAGCGAGCAGAATGAGTTATCATTTTCCCTTCTGTACCTCTAATTGAGAAAATGTGTGCAGTCACGAAGCTCACACTGTAACAGGGCATTCAATGACCTTCTCTTCCAACAGAACTGCGACGATCAGAAACACAATGTATAGTCCAAACATTATCAAACCAAGAGCTTTATTCATTTTCCACTTGCAGGCTCCAATTGAAAGGATGACGAAGAGGAGCATGATGAAAAGAAGGACAATAGCACAGAACAAGCCATTGCTGCTGACTTGGACAGGGCGAAAGTTGTTGGTGAAGGCTTTCAAAAGCCACGGCAGGGGCAAGCTGAAAAAAGATGAAGAAAAATAGACTTCAAAGATTTCTGAAGCAGCATATTAAACCATTACTTCTTCCATTAATCATTTAGAGTTAAGTTCTACTACAAATGCAGAGTTTGATGTTATTGTGAAGGTAGATGTATATTTTATCTAAGAATAAAGAAACTGACATTTTAATGGTGCAGTGGTTTCATTTAATATCAGAGAACGCATCCAATATACAACCTGAAATTCTCACTCTTCGCAGGCATCCTTGAAACAGAAGAAAAACCCCAAAGGACAAATGACAGAAAAAAAACTTCAGAATCCCAAAGCCCCTTCCCCCTCACACAAGCAACAACAACCTCCCCCCCCCCGCCACTGACTCTGGCATAAAGCATCAGACCACCACCCACCATGCAAGCAACAGCAAAGCCCCCGAAAAGAGACCATGCCTTTCACATCAAGTACTGGTGTAGAGTGCAATCTTATCAGTCAAACTTATCAAGGCACCAAAAAGTCCTTCAAAGAGTCATGGGATCTTTTAGATTCAGTTGGAAAGGGTTAAACACCTCGCTTTGAAGAACATCTCTAACTAAAATACAGTGTCCCACTGCAATGGGTCAATGTGTCAAGTTCTGGAATGGGGGTTAAACCCAGCCTGCTGTTGCAGAGATTTGAGCAGTACAACTATGCCAAGCTGGAATCATTCAGAAAGTAATTACTTCTTTCATTGAGTAGCATAATAGTTTAACAAAATTGTGCTCATGCTTGCAATCTGCCGAGAAAGTGCAAAATGAAAGGATTCAATTTAGTTCCGCATGGTGCTAAGAACTTTTTAAAGATATTCAGATAGAAATAGAGGCCTAGTTGATAAGAACCCAAAGGTTGGTTTTCAGAGGTGCTATGGAGAGGGAAGCATTATGGATCTGGAAAGGGAGGAAAAGGGTTAGGAGTTGAATGGAAAGAGAATGAGATAAGTAAGAGTTGGTCTGAGTAAGTAGCAGGGAAACTACAGGAATGGCATGTCAGGGATTGAATGTGTAAGAGACTATTTGTTTGAGAAGCTGAAAACAGGATATAATTCAGCTTCAATGCTTTCTGTTAATTAATACACTAATTGAGTTGATGGATATACGTGTCAGTGCTAAAACCAGCGATCATTTGTGCACCCCTAATAATCTGTGAGGTCAGTGATGATGATGCTAAATCACCTCTACTCCCTACTGAGCACCATTTACTGCTTGGGCTTATAAATAGAATGGCTACCTCAGACAACAGAGGAGGGGAGAACTTAAACACAAATATATTTAAACACAGTCAAGTGAGCAATGCAAGAGATCTGTGAGTTGGTCAGTTGGCTATCCAGTGGCCAGCTGGTATATATGGAGTCAATAGAAAGGGCATAAATGCAACAAATGACAGAAAATTGGGCACAATTCTGACAGCATTCTATTTGACAGCCAAGTAAACCATAGATGGCAAGGTCAAAATTCCCTTTTATGAACTTACCCAACTGTAATGTCAAATATATTGCTTCCAACTGAGCTGGACACTGCCATATCACCAAGTCCCTTCCGCGCAACAATTACACTTGTGATTAGGTCAGGAATTGAAGTGCCTGCTGCTAAAATTGTCAATCCCATGATCTCTTCGGTGATCCCAATAGTCTCCCCAACCTATAGAATTAAAAGAATAAATATTGATTTATGTAGCACCAGTAAGAAGAAAATCTTGCACCTATATCGGGATTCATTCATAAAGATCACCACTCTAAATCAATTTAATCAACTTAAACAATTCCTGGAGAAAAGGATTAACTCAGCACATGCAAAAATATTAACAATCTTGAATCATTTTCTGGATACAGTATTGAAGACAGATTTGACTACAAGCAGAAAATAAAAAGAATGTCCATGAAAAGAATTGTAGCTTAAGAAAATGACCACTGATCACAAAGGATCATGGCAAGATTTTTTGTTGAGATCATTGCACAACTTTTTCATAGGTACTACATATAACAAAGCAACTCTGAACAATTAGCACCTTAAGTTTCTGATAATTCAAATTAAATAATATCAATTTGAAGGAAGAGGTGATCAGATTAATGGAGGTAGTCAGAGATTCTCTGTGGACTAACCTATTTCTCTCTCCAACAAATAAATGTCATAGTCACAAAGCACAGAAACATCTCCCTTGGCCCACTGAATCCACACTGACCACTAAGCACCAACTTGGTCAAATTCTACTGTTATGTTTTGTCACTCCAAAACATAATTCTAGTTAGGGAGATAGTTACTGCCTGTTACATCCCTGGCATTTAGGGCAGCAATGAAGATCTTCCATCTCTCTCTATTCATGGCCATCTTCTCTACTGTGCCCCAGGGTTGGTTCAGGATCCATATTTCTGTCTCTATGGTACAGCACCAAGTTGTCTTTGGTCTCCCACATTGCCTCTGCTCTTCAGGGGTCCTATGAAGTGCTGTTTTGATGACGGAGCTGGTGTCTCTTCTCGTCACATGCCCAATCTTTCTCCAGTGTTTCCTCATGATGATTGTGGCCATGTCCTCTTGGTGACACTGAAGGAGTGGGGCGTGGTTGGAGCTCTTCTTTGGTCAGAGAGTACAAAGGATCTTCCAGAGGCTCGTGGTGTGGGATGACGATTGTTCTCTGCCATGTGCCAGCATCCTGTGGACAGAACACAGCTCTGGTACAGCTTCACCTTGGTGAAGACATTCTACTTGGTTGATCCCCATGTGTTGCTCATTGATCTGAAGATGTTTCTAGCTTAGCTGAGTCAGCACTGGATGTCATCCTTGGTCCCACCATCCTGCTGAGCGACGGTGCCCAGGTAGGTGAATTTGCCACTGCTGGGTAAGTCGACGTCATACGCCTCGATGGGAGGAAGAAATTCTACACTGAGGGTCATGGTCTCAGTCTTTCTCTGGCTGACTCTGAGTCCAACCTGTCCACTAAAGGTACTCAAGTGCTAAGTTTTCTCTTGCATGTACTGGTGTGTACGTGATAGTAATGCGAGGCCATCCACAAAGTCAAGGTTTTCTAAAGTAGAAAACAGAGTCCACCTAATACCTCGCTGCTTATCATTTGCTGTTTGCCTCATAACCCAGTCAATCACCAGGTTAAATAATATTACTGACATCACATGGCTTTGCCTGACTCCTGTCTTGACTTCAAAGCTCAAATTGCAGACCTCAAATGTGCAGGTGAAGTTAGCACAGAAACTCTGGATTAGCTGGAGAACTTTGAAAGGGATCCCGTATAATCTGAGAATCTGATTGCTAGAAAAAGACAGACCTTGGAATGCGTGTCTAACTTTGTTTTTTTTACTTTAAGAAAGGTGCGCGCTTATCATGTGATAGCTTCATGATGTATACAATTCAATTACTCTTACATATAACCCACAATCCATTATGTAAACAATAAAGAATGCTTAAATATATATACATTACTCAAATATTACTGAAATATTAATTACACAACACTCCTCCCTGCTTATCTATAAACCCCAACTCAATGTCAAATGCATCTCAATTTATAAACATATACAATATAAACAGTATACTCAATAAAACTACTATATAGACATCCACAGCATAGTGGACTATTCTCTTAATAATCCTTCTGTTGCCTCCTTTACGATCTGACATCTCTTGGGTTTCTCATCCACAACATCATCTGACGAATTCTCTGTTTTCGTATTTCCATTGATTCCTTTCTTTTCGGCCTTCCATTCATCCATCTGAGCTTTGGTCTTTGCATCTACTTTTACAAGCAGCTTTTTTGTCTCCCATTTAAAGTTGATACTATAATCTTAATGCATGCAGAATAGATTCTGGCTCTTCATACCCACAAAAGCCAAATGCATGCAACTTTCCTGAAGCTTCTTGAATTCTCTTCCAACTTAAAATCAAGTCACATTTCACAAGTAACTGCCTGATTAACATATCAGAAGCTTTCTCAGATATGTTGCCCACAATAACTATTGTAGTTAGACCACTGCTTTTGTCACTTTCATGCTTACTCTGAGCAGCATGGTCCTTCCTTGGTCCAATAAGTTTTCCTATCAGAGTCCAAGTGGTTGGCACCAACACCCATTTAGACAGTTGTGGCATCATTCAGCACCTTTCAGATGACTTCATTGCAGAGGATGTGGAATGCAGATGATGGATGGATCTCCAACCAAGTTGTAGTTGTCTCAGTCAACCATGTCCTGACAATGCTAGTCCTGCTGTCTTTACCATAACCAGGCCAAGTGTGGCTTGTTGGTTGTTTATTACACTGTTACTAATGTCATTCTCACCAGAGTCATCTTTTCTCCATTACAAGTTCTTAACTGGATACCCACAGACTTCAGTTCTGTATCTTTGAAATGCTATTCAGACTTATTTTGTGGAATGACTGAAACATCCAAGCCAATGTTCAATTCCATTTTAATTAATTTTCCGTTCACTTCTGGTGTAAGGTGTGGTCAGTTTTCACATTGAAAATGACAAGGCTACTCAGTCTTGTGTCACTTTCATCATTATCAGATTGTCCATCAACAGCACATAGATTAATGCTCTTGAAACTGCAACTTTATTTTTTTTAGCTTTTTCTTTCCCCTGTGCAGTCCATTTATTTTTGTCTGCTCTTTGTATGTGTCCTACTTTGTTGCATTTTCTGCACATTTTACCTTTAAACCTGCATTGGTCCGGTGTATGTGAGCCACAGGCACAATGGTAACACTATTTGTTCAGGCAAGCAGGTTTCTATTTAGACATTGCAATTTTGCTTACCTCACTTTCATTACTGACTGCAACCCAATTGCATCTCTGTTGATGTATCCATTGATACAGCTATTTTAACTGTTCTTTTAAATGTAAGTTGTGCTTTCAGTTAGGAACCATTTTTGAATACTTTCTTTTAGATTCCACAAATTAAACAACCTCTCAGTACATCATTAAGCCCATTATAGAATTGACAATACTCAATCTTTTCAAATCAGCCATGTAGCCTAAAAGGGGCTCCCCTTCCTTTTGATTCCTCTTATGGAACCTAAAACTTTCTGCAGCCAACAAAGGCTTTGGTTCTAATTGTTCCTGCATTACTTTCATGATATCAGCAAAGCTCTTTTTGGCTGGTTTGGATAGAGCAGTTAAACTTCAAAGCAAACTCTATGCCTTTAAATCCAATGTACTCAGCAAAATTTGCATTCACTTCTCATCAGTTATTCCATTTGCTATAAAATACTGCTCAATCCACTCAGTATACAATATCCAGTTATCTCTTGTGTAATCAAACATGCCAATCTTTTCAATGTAGCCAGACATTTCGGCTCTTTTTTATATGATTATTATCACTCAGTACTCATTGCTTATGAACCCAAGAATTCTTCCATTTTCTGCCTATTTTTTTTAGAAAAAAACAATCATCTTTCCTTTTGCAAAGGAAGCACACTGCTTGAAAGGGAAAAAAATGCTGCACTTTTTTAAAAACTTGATTGTTTCTAGTTGCACTTTCTTTTTAAAACACAAGTATCTCTCCATGCTTTAATGGGAAGGTAGCCATCTTCGGTTTGATTTAAAAATACCTCATTGCCACTGTTATGTTTAGTAGCTAAAATTTAAATCTATTTGCAAGAAAAAAATGGAGCCTTGAATGTGATCTAACTTTGGTTTTTACCAGTTTTACCAATCGCAATACTAGTTTTTTATAGATTTAAAAACATTCTTCCTAGTGAAGGTATTCTTGGGTTGAGATTACATGATTTTGACCAAGCAATGGTGAAAAAATGGTGATATATTTCTAATTCAAGATGGTGTGCAGCATAGAGGGGAGATATAGGTAGTGGTGTGCCATGCATCTAAAACCCTTTTCCTTATTGATGATAGCAAATACAGGTTTGGGAGGTGTTTTTGGAGTCATCTGGGGGAGTAAATGCAATGAAATTTGTAGAAGAGATACCCTGCAGTCCTCTGCATGCTGGTGATGGAAGGAACGAATTAGGGTAGTGGATGCGACAGCAATCAGTGGATGATTTTGAACTGAATGGTGTCAAGTTTGTGCCTGCACATATCCAAGCATGTATTTAATGTTTAATGTTAATGTTATTTATGTTATGTTATTTATTTTTCTAGTTTTCTGGCTCTGAGAATTACATAATAAGCTAAGTTGATACCATTGTTACTGGATGCCAATTATTTATTTATTGAGATACAACACAGAACAGGCCTTTCCGGCCCTTTGAGCCACAATGGCCAGCAACCCCCTTATTTAACCTGAGTCTAATTGCAGGATAATTTACAATGACCAATTAACCTGCCAACTGGTACAGCTTTGGACTGTGGGAGGAAACCAGAGCACCTGGAGGGAAACGGTCAACGGGAGAATGTACAAAATCCTGACAGACTGCGGTGGGAATTGAACCCGGGACGTCTGGACTGTAAAGTGTTGTGCTAACTGCTAAGCTACCGTGCCGCAAGGAGGAACACACTGCTGCCGTGCGTGTTGGTGGTGTATGAATTACAGACTGGTTGATAGGGTGCCGATCAGGCAATCAAGCAGGCTGCTTTGTTCTGGATTGTGTTGGAATTCTTGAGAGTTATTTGCACTGCACTAAGTCAGGCGAGTGGAGATTATTCTGTCATGCTCCTGACTTATGCCTTGCAGGTTGTGGGAAGACCATGGGATAGCAGGGCGTGAGTCACCCAGTGCGGGATTTCTAGTCTCACATGGCTGGGTCTAGTTGAGTTTCTGATCAACGATGACTCCCGGATATTAATTGTGGGAAATGCCACTGATTGTCAGGGTTAGGTGTTTAGGTGCAATCTTCCTTGAAACAGTCATTGCTCAGGATGAATATTACTTCCCAGTGATCAGCGTGCTGTTCAGGTTTTGCTGCATGCAGGCAAGGACTGCTTCATTCGCTGAGGAATTGTGAATAAAATTGAACTTTGAGCAAACATCAGGAAACATTGGAAAAGATACTAATCCTTCATAAAGAAAATTTTGAAAGTAACACTGCATCAAAGAAAAGTCAAATCCTTGGTCACTTTGTGACTAGCAAGTAACATTACCATATTATTTTTGAACATTGTGGACTATTGCTTCCTTACTCTTTTTTCTCCCCTCAGACTGGGTCTAAATTTCAAGCATCACCACTCGACTCAGTGGGAGAATAGGGTCATGCTCAGCAAATGCAAGGGAAGAGTGTTGGTTAATTTCTGCAGAGCAGTGGCTCTCAGGCAAGTCCCAGGAAGGAAAGGGAAAGAGTAATTGAAAGCAGCTCCCAGATTCAACTGCAGTGCTGGTTGTTGCCATGGCACATGCCATGGGCATAACATAGAAACAAATGGAGTACAGAAAGCCTAACATTCTTACATCGACACGAGGCATCTAATTCACATCTTCAGAGGCTAAAATTTGTTCAAGATAACTACCTATGTTACCTGGAATTTAATCTTTACTAATGTGGCAAATGTATAAGCAATTAATTATTATTTAATTTTTTTCACCTGGAAAATAGACACAGAGAATTTGTTTTAGTTATAATGTATCTAATTGCTCGGGTTGATAAATAATCACCTTTATAATGACCAATACAAACATACCCTTTTAAAATATAAAGAAATCCCATGATTTTAATTTTGGTGTTTCCATTCTACAGTTGTATCTATTTCTCCCAACACATCAATGGTCTAGATCAGGGGTTCCCAACCTTTGTTTGCCATGGACCTCTACCATCAACTGAGGGGTCCATGCATCCCAGGTTGGGAGTCCCTGGTGTAGATTTTATAGACTTTGTCAATCACCTTAGAAGATGGCCCTGTTGTAAAGATTCATCCCCTTGTGTGCAGTAACTAAACATGTGATGCAGTAAAGTGTGTCAAGATTTACTTTCAAAATTAGTTTCCAGATTTCAGAATATCAGCCCTATGTACCGTACATACATTCTTCTAGTTTACTTACAACGGGGGGGGGGGGGCTGACTTTCACTTAGGTTAAAGGGTTAAAGATATTAAGATTCACTATCCGATAACTACTTAATGAGACAAGGAATAAAACAATGGTTCATAATTACTGGAAATGAATGTACTTACCTGGTGAGCCCACCAGACCATTAGATAGGAAAAGCCTGCAATCCAGGTGATTGATCCAAAGAAGGAAATCACAAAAAATTTCCTGGCGCTCTGCAACATGAGAAAAGCATGGGTCATTTTTGAGTGGACACTCCTAAATCAGCACAACTCAAAATAAACTTGGGTATCAACTTATGTAACTTGAACTGTACAAGCAATCTTCCAGTAATGGTAAATTATTTTGTTAACCAACAAAACAGCTTGTTTTTAGGGAGTTATTTTTATTTCTGGAGTGGGAATGGATTATTTCTTTAACAAGCTTTCCATGTAATTCCCACTTCCCTTTACACCAAATCACACCAATGCTTCATTTAGCATCTACATTATTTCAGTTTTATGATAGAGGTTGTATAAAAAGAAACTGGGTTATAAGAAAATACTTCCACTGAACATACTGATCATAAATCTTCCAATCTTAGATAGGATCAAATTAGGTATACTACAAGTCCTATTTGATTTGTCCTAAATACATTAAGAAATTCATAAAACGAATAATGCTACAATCATCAATTCTAATTTTCCCTCAAATTCTCTGAATGATATTTGAGGCATCTGCAGTGATTCCTTTTATTCCAACATACATGGAATTTGTTTCTCTACTGCATCAATGTATTTTGTCACATCCTCAAAGAATTCACTCAGGCTCACGAGGCATGACCTACCCCTCACAAAGCCATGCTGACTATCTCTAATCTGGCTATGCTTCTCCAAATACTTGTCAATCCTGCCTCTAAGATTCTTCTCTGATAATTTGTCACCACTGAAGTAAGGCTCATTGGTCTGTAATCCCTGGATTATCCTTACTTCCTTTCTTGGACAAAGGAATTACATTTGCCACCCTCCAATCACCTGGTACTACGCCTGTGCCAGTGAGGATGTAAAGATCATCACCAAAGATGCAGCAATCACTTCCCATGCTTCCCATAGTAACCTGGGGCATATCCCAACCAGCTCCAGGGATTTACCAATCCTATTGCTTTTCAAAAATTCCAGCACATATGCTTTCTTAACATTGACATGTTCTAGCATATGAACCTGTTTTACATTGTCCTCACAAATGTCAAGGTCCCTCTTGCTAGTAAGTACTGAAGCAAAGTATTCATTAAGGGCCTCCCAATCTCCTCCAACTCCAGGCAAGCTTCCTCTACTATTCTGATTGGTCCTACCATCACTCTAGCCATCCTTCTGTTCTTCATGGGCATGTAGAATGCCTTGGGGTTTTCCTTAATCTTCCACGTCTTAGCCTCCTTCTAGCTCTCCTAAATCCATTCTTCAGCTCCTTCCGGGGCATCTTGTAACTCTCCAGAGCTCTGTCTGATCCTTGCTTCCTAAACTTTGAGTAAGCTTCTATCTTCCTCTTGACTAGATATTCCACATCTTTTGCCAATTATAATTCCTTCACCTCCCTTTCCCTCCATCAATGGGACAAACCTATCCAGAATCCCAAGTGTTCCCTATAAGCAACCTCCACATTCCTGTTATGCATTTTCCTGAGCACATCCATTCCCAATTTAGGCTCCCAAGTTCCTGCCTAAAAGCATAATTCCCCCTTCCCCTCTCCCTTGAGATTAATAGTCTTGCACGTGATAAAACTTCTAACAATTACTTCTAAAGATTTCCTTGGTGTAGAAATTAAATTAAATATAAAATTAATTTTATATTGTATGTATTAAAGAGACAATGGAACTGAGCTTTTATTCAATCAAATGAACCTGACCCTGCCTCTCTACTAATAAGTTTTAGAGACCTGTTTGCTTCCTTTTCCTCAGCGTCATTCTTGCTCTCCACTTTCACTTGCTTCATTGCTGCAGATGCAGTTTCCCAATACTGTGCATACATTAAAACACTGAGAAAAGAAAATCTGTACTGATGCTTACCTTCTTCCTAACGTCAGGCAAGGTTAACCACAAGACGGACACAATAGGCAGTATAATTAGAAAGATAATTCGTTTACGTGTTGTATCTGGCCAGGCCAAACTAAGTGGCTTATCTTCATCTTCACTCTGTGTGGTAACTTCAGCCTAACAAAAAAAGGATGGGACTGTGATTTAATATTTAATGCAGGTATGTGACACAAACATTATGATTTCTGGAAAAATGGATTTTTCTTATCACAGTTATACCGCGTAGAAACAGGCCCTTCATCCCAACTATTCCATTTTGTCCAAGTTGTCTACCTAAGCAAGTCCCATATCACTTTAAAACTTTCCGAATCATGTACCTGTCAAAATGCCTCAAACTTTGTACCAATTCCTCTGATTGCTTATTCTACATACTTACCACACTTTTTTGTAACCAGGTTGACTCTCAGGTCACTTTTTAATCTCACCCCTCCTCCTTTAATCTAGGCCCTTTAGTTTTAGATCCCCCTACCCTAGGAAAAAGACTGTGATTATCTACCTTAACTATATCCCTCACAATTCTTGCATCTCTCCTTCCAAATCCCCCTCATCCATATACCTATCCAAACTTCCTTAAGTGTTAAAAGTCAATCCACATCTACCACTTCTGCTGGCAGCTCATTCCACACTTGCACTACCCACTGAGTGAAGAATTTACTCCTTAGATACCCCTTAAATATTTCACCTTTCACCTTAAAACTATGACCTCTAATTTAGTCTCATTCAACCTGAGGGGAAAAGCCTGTTCGCATCTACATCCCTCAATTTTGTACACCTCTACATGAACTCCCAGCGCTCCCAGGAATAGTTCTAACCTATTCAATCTTCCCTATAACTCAGGCCCTCAAGTCCCAGCAGCACCCTTATACATTTTCTCTTCAGTCTGTTGAACTTACTGATATTTTTCCTCTAGGTAGATGACGAGAACTGCACACTATACTCCATATTTGGCCTCACCGACATCTTGTACAACTTAAATATAACATCTCAACTCCTGTACTCAAGGCCCATGTGCCAAAAGCTCTCTTTATGACTATCCGCCAGTGACGCCACCTTCAAAGAGTTTTGGATTCTTATTCCTAGGTCCCTTTGTTCTACCACATTATCATCTCAATCATTAATACAGGTGATAAAAAGAAACAGACCCAACACTGATCCCTGTGGCACACCACAAGTCATAGTTCTCCAGTCAGAGAGACGACTATCTATTTCCACTCTGTGGCTTCTCCTGCTAGGCCAATGCTGAATCCAATTGGTTACTTCATCCTGAATGTCAAGTGACTTAACCTTCAAGAGCAGCCTTCCATTGGGACTTTGTCAAAGGCCTTGATGAAGTCTATGTAGACAACGTCTACCACCTTCCCTTTACCAGACTTTCTGCCATTGATCATCAAAACTGAGCAATTGTTTGGTTGGCAGAAGGAAAAAAACAGCTCTGCAGTCATGTTGATAAGCAAAGGTTAAAAATCAAAACTGTGTACTGATTGAGAAATGAAAAATACTCATGATTAATCTGGGATTTCAATGGAGTAATCAAGACACCTCTGAAGTCAAAATATTCACACAGTTCTGGATTTTTCAAGAAAAATTCAAACCTACTTTGTTAGTCCAATTTATTTAAGATAATTAATGACTACTTCAACAGATCATATTAACAAGGACAATCGGATCAATTAATTCTAACTTAACTATCAATAATTTTGTTTATTACAAATACAAGTTGAAATCACAGTTTTCCCTATTTTCAAGCTCCTGTATAAATAATCATGAATTATAAATAAATAGTTTTAAAACTCCTCTTATATTATTACAATAGTTTATTGCATTTGTTTATCTTTGGAGCTGGGATCACAGCTTATCACTGTTGAAAGAGTCTATGTTCTAGGTTTTACATACATAATCGACTGAAATCTTTTGTGAATTGATATAACAGCTTTTTTGTTCTTCATCATTTACAGCAGAGCCTTATTTTCCAAGGTACAGTAATTGACCCAAAATATACTGTTCAATGACATAAAACAGATACCCTGAGACCAATTTTCTGTTTTCAGATGGTGATGTCAAGGCTAAATTACTGCCTTTTTGCTGATCACCAGTAATCAGTTTGTTTAGGATAATCATGATAATGAGTCAATATCTCTGCCTGTTTCAGGAGGCTAAGCTGAACAGGGTGGGGTGCACATACATATGTATACAGAGGTTCAATTACATACTTAGATAGGACAAAATATTTGAGGTTCATTGGTTGTACTCTTTTGATTAGGATCTGGTAAAGAGTGATCAGATACCGTTAAATATAAATAAATAAATAATATATATTCATTCGTTTGTTTGTTTATTTTTATTTATTTATTTATTTATTTAGAGTTCTTGGTTGCAGGGGTGGGCTGGAGAAGGGAATGGAAAGTGCAGTTGATTGGCGAGCACCCGTAGCATTAGTATGAAGTTATATATTAACGTGGGTTGGACTGTTTAATAACTATAATGAACTACTGGCACAATTACACTGCTAGCTCTCACCTAGTATTTGTTGGGGATACTAACAATTCCCCAAAGATCACCCCAGCCTAATTGGTGGTGAAGGTCATTGGTAATAAAGTAGGCTGGAAATCAACGCAGGCCTCAAAACAATGTTTTCTGAATTAAAATGGTTGCTTTCACTTTATGATCACAAGGAGTATCACTGGAAATCAAAAAGCATAAACTCTTCCCTTTCACATTTCCCTTAATTGCTTAACAAGAATCAGCGTCAAAATTGAAAGTTGACTAACTGTCATTTGAGCAAAAGTCCAAGGGTTTCAAGCAGTTTGAGATTGTTTAATGTCATTTCCAGTACACTAGTGTAAAGGAGAACAAAATAATTGTTACTCTGGATTGCCTGAGACATGAATAAACACAATGAGATAAAGAACACAATAAATATTAATACACAAGATAGTTTATACACATAGAGTGATTGTATGTCCATGAAGTGATGCTAGGCACAGAAGGTGGCTCTGACCTTACGGAAATGATAAAGTCGTGGCGTTGGGGTGTGTGGCTGGATGGGTTGGTGGGTGGAGGTGTTCAGCAGCCTTACCGCCGGGGGAGAGTAACAGGTCTGGATTGCTTGCCACATAGCTTCCTCCCTGATGGGATTGGGACAAACAGTCCATGAGCAAGGTGGGTGGGATTTTATATGATGTTCCAGGCCCCTTTACGGCACTTTCAGTATACGTGTCCTTGATGGTGCCAGTGACGCAATGGGCAGTTTTGATGACCCTTTGTAGAGACTTCCTATCTGCAGATGTCCAGTTTCCATTTTGCCTCAAACTACCAACATTCTGCACAAATCGAGCCTGTTATACACCTAAGCTCAACACCTCTTTTTGATGTCAAGTCTGCTGGGAATGCAGTGAGGGATACAGTAATGCTTCAAATAGACATGCAGATTGAGCAGAGGACATTTGCCAAATCTTTTGTTCCACTCAGGGAATGCTTTCATATGACAACAGTGCTCTGAATTTCCATTTCAAAGCTCAAAGTTCAAAGTAAATTATCAAAGTACATATCATGGCTTGGCTTCGCGAACAAAGATTTAGGAAGGGGGCTGCCCACATCTTCTGCAGGCTCGCTGGCGGCTGACGAGGCCAATATGGGACAGGCAAGTCCGGCCACAGTGGCTGCAAGGGAAATTCTGTTCTGGAGTTGGTGCTGCTGTGTCACGATTCTTCCTCCTTCCCCTTTTGTCCTGCGTGCGTTCTCGAGGGAGGAGACAGACTGGTGTCGCAAGGCCTCGCGATCGGAGGCTAGATTAGACCACTGGTGATAGTCAATGTGACAGGCACCAAGGGATTTCTTCAGAGAGTCCGTGTACCTCTTCTTCGGTGCCCCTCTGTCACAGTGGCCATTGGAGTGTTGGCTATACAGCACAATCTTGGGCAGGCGATGATCCTCTGTCCTGGAGACGTGCCCTGCCCAGCACAGCTGCATCTTCAACAGCATGGCCTCGATGCTGGTGACCTCCGCCTGTTCGAGGACTTCAATGTTGGTGATGAAGTCACTCCAGTGGATGTTGAGGATGGTGCGGAGGCAGCGCTGGTGGAAACGCTCAAGGAGTCGTAGGTGGTGACGGTAGGTGACCCTCGACTCAGAGCCGTACAGGAGGGTGGTCAGTACAACAGCTCTGTACAGGCTGATCTTTGTGCCTTTCTTCAAGTGCTTGTTGTTCCACACTCTTTCGTACAGCCTGCTGAATGCGTTGTTTGCCTTTGCCAGTCTGTTGTCAATCTCTTTGTCGATCTTGGCATCTGACGAGATGGTGCACCCCAGGTAGCTGAACTGGTGGACTGTCTTCAGCTCTACCGCACTGATGGTGATGCGGGGAGGGTGGTAATCTTCCTGAGGTGTGGGCTGATGGAGAACTTCTGTCTTCTTCAAGCTGACTTCCAGTCTGAAGAGCTTGGCAGCCTCTGCGAAGCAGGATGTTATACGCTGCAGAGCTGTCTCTGTGTGGGCAACAAGGGCAGCATCGTCGGCGAAGAGTAGCTCTCGGATGAGTTGCTCCAGTGTCTTGGTGTGGAACTGTAGTTGCCTCAGGTTGAACAGGCTGCCATCGGTGCGGTATTGGAAGTAGATACCATCCCCGTCATCAAGGTCTTCTGTGGCCCTTTCGAGCATCATGCTGAAGAAGGTGGTGAAATGAGTCAGCACGAGGATGTGGCCTTGCTTTACCAATTGGGAAGGGTTCTGAGAGGTCATTGTTGTGTCTGACTTGGCCACGCTGATCTTCGTGTAGCTAGACAACCATGCTGAGGAACTTTAGGGGGCATCCCAGTCGTTCCATGATTTGCCACAGACCTTCTCTGCTTACAGTGTCGAACGCTTTGGTAGGGTCAACAAATGTCACGTACAATCCCTTGTTCTGTTCCATACATTTCTCTTGGAGCTGCCTGAGAACAAATACCATGTCAGTGGTGCTCCTGCTGGCTCTGAAGCCACACTGGCTCTCTGGGAGGTGTTGCTACAGACGCAGTAATGTAGGAGATGCCATCTGCAGTGGCCTCCTGCCTAGCAGGCCAGACAGTGACCATGTGGCGATCACTACACCGGGAAAGGAGAGGCGATGTATTGCGCATTCACTTTCCCCAGGTGAGTGGGACGTCAGGCCTAGACCTCACCCGTCCCCCCAAAGTACATATATGCCACCACATACAACCCTGACATTCATTTTCTTGTGGGCAATCACAGTAAATACAAGAAGCACAATAGAATCAATGAATGACCACAGCCAACAGGACGAACAACTAATGTACAATAGACAACAAACTATGCAAATACAAAAAGAGAAAAAGAAATAATAATAAAAGTAGTAAATAAATAAGTAATAAATATCAAAAATCATGAGATGAAGTGTCCTTGAAGGTGTGTCCATAGGTTGTGGGAACAGTTTAGTGATGGGGCGATTGAAGTTGAGTGCAGTTATCTATTACATATTGTAGGCTTTTCCGTACAAGGGCATTAGTGTTTCCATGCCAGGCTATGATGTAACCAGTCAATATACTCCCCAATATGCATCAATAAAAGTTTATCGAAGTTTTATATTATATGCCAAATCTTCACAAATTTCTAAGAAAATAGAGGCATTGCCGTGTTTTTTTCATAATGACACTAACATGCTGGGACACGTTGCTGACCCTCTCCACCTCTGATCTTCTGATGAGGACTAGCTCATAGACCTCTGGTTTCCTCCTCCTGAAGTCAATTATCAGCTCCTTGGTCTTACTGACATTAAGAGGTTGTTGTTTTGTCACCACTCAGCCAGATTTTCAATCTCTCTCCTACATGCTGATTTGTCACCACCTTTGATTCAGCCAACAACAGTGGTGTCGTCAACAAACTTAAATATGGCATTGGAGCTGTGCTTAGCCTTGCAGTCATAAATATAAAGCAAGTAGAGCAGGGCGCTAAACACACAGCCTTGTGGTGCACATGTGCTGATGGAGATTGTAGAGGAGATGCTGCCAATCCAAACTGACTGGGGAAAGCAAGTGGGCTAACTGAGGATCCAGTTGTACAAGGAGGTAACGAGGCTTAGGTCTTAGAGCATATTGATTAGCTTCGAGGGGATGTTAGTATTGAATGTAGTCAATGAACAGCATTCTAATGATTCCATCTCGATGTTCCAGGTTTGAATGAAAAGCCAATGAAATAGTATCTGCTGTTGACCTGTTGTGACGGTAGGTAAATTGGAATGGCTCGAAGTCGCTTCTCAGGCAAGAGTTGATATGTTTTATCACCAGCCTCTCAAAGAACTCCATCACAGTGGACGTAAAGTGCATCTGGACGATAGTCACTGAGGCAGCTACCGTATTCTTTTTAAGCACTGGTATTTCACTAACTCAATGTCAATTGCACTGACCACAATTTCTTTCTGGTTAACATAAACAATTAATACAGTAACTTGCCTTTGTGAGATGTATATGCAGTTGCTCTGATTACTTGACAGCACAACGAATCATATCTTTGCGCATTGGGGGACTATTCTGCAATTTTTACTCAGATGAAAAGTGTCATTGCAATATGGGGAAAAAACAGAAATATCACAAAGAAGCAGACTCCTCTAGTCATAAATAATTAAAATTACATGGAAATAACCTGCAGTATAGAGCATAAAATATAGATTGGTGCTTATCTTAAATGTTACAAATTCATAGCAGGTTCCATCTCAGTATCTTCTACTGTACAAAGCAAGTGGAAAAATCAGGAACGATAAAACCCAACAGAACTGTCACCTCAGTTGTGGTACCACAGCAAATCTTGTAATGTGTGGTGTACAGTACTTGACAAAGCTCCTGTGACAATGATATCTGCAGTCTTAATGGCAGCAGTCTAGGTTTGCATTGCAGCAGTTAGCTTTTACTCCGATGCTGAGTTTGGATGCCGTAGCTAAGACATAAGCTACGTCACTCCATGATTATTGGGTTCACAAGTGTGGAAGTGAAAACGGCTGCTAAATCCATACTGAAACAGTTGGTTTTAAGGCTTTGCACAAAGCCCTGAGCAAGACTGGGGCTTCCTGGTCCAGAACCTTGCACATAGATTTCTTGAAGCACCAGTCAATGCACCAAGCACTGTGCGTATCCATCAGCTTCCCCCTTCCCCGTCAATACCCACATCCGAGTACCCTGCAGCAGAACTTGCCCTGGATGAGTCTGGTACTATGGATGGCATTTCCTCTCTCCCGCTTTGCCTGATAGCACTTGCAAATCTCACCATTACGTTAATCTCCATGTTCTATGAAGAGCCTGTATCTGAGCTGGTGTCTGCAAGAGTGAGATAAAATGTTTGGAAGTTTCTTGCATTGCATTCTTGCTGTCCAGCTGCATCTATCTGGCCAGGTGGCTATTTTAAGAGAGAAATGTATAAGGTACTGACATCATGAAGGAGATCGGGGAGATTAAAAGGTATATGTCAATAGCACTTGGAACTTGCACATCATAAGTGCATGCGGGATGAGAGAGGAATAGAATACAAGGAAGACTTTGAGTTTCATACACCACTGTTACCAAACATCTGCTAGCTATGCGTCAGGAAAGATCATGGCACTCATGTTGACATCAGCACTATTTAGGGGACACTAGTAGGAGGGATGTGGTGTTATCACCTTTCTCATTCGAGTTTGCTGGTGCCAATTACTTGTCACCTTGCTCTGTCAGAGAGGTAACTGTAATAGTGTGTTTTTCACAATAGCTTTTGGATGGCATGAATGTCATGGCTGTGCCAAATGAATGATATCATTGGAATGGTTGGAGTATTATTGAATGTGTGAAGGTATGGTGAGGGAATTGAACATTAGGTCCTATCTCTGACTTGTCAGGTATTTTGCAAGTTGGAGCTCTGGTGCATGAAGCATGTCATAGACACTACAGAATAGAAACAGTGGTTGCTAAAACATCAATCTGCCTAGTTCTATCGATCTGCACTGGGACCATACCCTCCATAACTCTCCCATCTGGGGACCTGTCCAAATTTCTCTTAAATCACTTGTGCTGGCAGCTCATTCCACACTCCTATCACCCTCTGAGTGAAGAAGTACCTCCTATGTCTGCTTAAACATTTCACCTTTCACCCTTAACCCATGACCTCTAAATGCAGTTTCAGCCAACCTTAGTGGAAACAGCCTGCTTGCGTTTACTCCATCTATACTCCTCAAAAATTTTTTATAACTATTAAATATCTCCTCAGTCTTCTATGTTCCAGAGAATAAAGTCCTATATTATTTAACCTTTCATATAACTCAGGTCCTCAAGTCCTGTCAATATCCTTGTAAATTTTGTCAGCATTCTTTCAATCTTATTTACATCTTTCCTGTAGGTAGGTGACCATAGCATTTCAAATCTGGCCTCAACAACAGTTTATACAATTTCAACATAACATCCTGTACTTAATAAAATGCTCTGTCCGCCAGAGAAAGCAGGATCTCCCAGTGGCCACACATTTTAATTCCACGTCCCATTCCCATTCTGATATGTCTATCCACGGCCTCCTCTACTGTCAAGATGAAGCCACACTCAGGTTGGAGGAACAACACCTTATATTTCATCTGGGTAGCCTCCAACCTGATGGCATGAACATTGACTTCTTTAATTTCCGTTAATGCTCCACCTCCCCTTCGTATCCTATCTGTTATTTATTTATTAATATTATTAATTTTTTTTCTTTTTTTTCCCTCTCTCTCCTTTTTCTCCCTCTGTCCCTTTCACTATACTCCTTGCCCATCCTCCAGGCTTCCCCCCTCCCCCTTTCTTTCTCCCTAGGCCTCCTGTCCCACGATCCTCTCATATCCCTTTTGCCAATCAACTGTCCAGCTCTTGGCTCCATCCCTCCCCCTCCTGCCTTCTCCTATCATTTCGGATCTCGCCCTTCCCCTCCCACTTTCAAATCTCTTACTATCTCTTCTTTCAGTTAGTCCTGACAAAGGGTCTCGGCCCGAAACGTTGACTGTACCTCTCCCTATAGATGCTGCCTGGCCTGCTGCTTTCACCAGCAATTTTTATGTGTGTTGCTTGAAATTCCACCATCTGCAGATTTCCTCGTGTTTGCTGTACGTATTACATTGACTTACGAAGACTAATGTGCTAAAAGTTTTCTTTATGACCTTATCTATCTGTGATGACACTTTCAGGGAATTATTGATCTATATTCATAGATCCTTCTGTTCTACGGACTCCTCAGTGCTCTTTAGCTCACTGTGTGTGACCTACCCTTACTGGTCCTCCCTAAGTGCAACACCTTGCACTTGTCTGCATTAGGTTCCATGTGCCAATTTTCAGCTCATTTTTCTAGCCCGTCCAGATCCTGCTGCAAGCTTTGATAGTTTTCCTTGCTGTCCACAACACCCCTAATCTTGGTGTCATCCACAAATTTGCTGATCCAATTTACCACATTAGCATCCAGATTGTTGATTTAGATGACAGGCCCAGCACCGCTCTATGTGGCTCACCACCAGTCACAGGCATCCAGTCAGAGAGGCAACCATCTACTAGCATTCTCTCACATCTCCTGCAAAGCCAATGTTTAATCCAATTTAGTATCTTACCTTGTATGCAAAGTGACTGAACTTTCTTGACCAATCTCCCATGTGGGACCTTGTCAAAGGCCTCGCTGAAGTCCATGTAGACAACATCCACTGCCTTGCTTTCATCAACTTTCCAGCTAACCCACAAAAAACTCTATAAGATTGGTTAGAAATGACCTACCACACACCAAGCCATGTTGATTATCCCTAATCAGTCCCTGTCTATCCAAATAGTTACATATCCATTCCCTTACGATATGTTCCAATACCTTTCCCACTATGTGTCAGGCTCACCAGACTATAATTGCCTGGCTGATTCTTAGATCCTCTTGTAAACAAGAGAACAAGATAAGTTAAACTCTAATCCTCTGATACGTCACCCATGGCTAAGGATGTTTGAAGTATCTCTGCTAGGGCCCCTGCAATTTCTGCACCAGCTTCCCACAGGGTCCAAGAAAACACATCATCAGGCTCTGGGGATTTATGCACTCTAATTTCCATCAAGACAGCAAACACCTCCTCCTCTGGAATCTGTATAGGATCCGGAACGTCACTGCTGCATTGCTTCATACCTATAGACTCTGTGTCCATCTCCCAAGTAAATACAGATGCAAAAAATTCACTTGACATCTCCCCCACCTCTTTCGGCACCCTGCATAGATTGCCATTCTGATCTTCCAGAGGAAGAATTTTGTCCCTTGCTATCCTTCACTTTTAATATATCCAGAGAAGCCCTTAGGATTCTCCTTCACCTTTTCTGCTGGAGCAACCTCATACCTTCTTTTAGTCCTTCTGTTTTCCTTAAGTGTTCTCTTGCATTTCTTATCCTCCTCAAAAACCTCACTTACTCCTCTCTGCCTATACCTGTACCTACCATGCACCTCCTTTTCCTCATAGCTTCATATTTCATAGTCTCAATACCTCTTGAAAACCAAGGTTCCCTAAACCCAATATCCTTGCCTTTTATTCTGACAGGAACACACATACTCTGTACTCTCAAAATTTCAGGTTTGAAGGCCTCCCACTTGCCAAATACACCTTTGCCAGAGGACAACCTATCCCAATCCACACTTGCCAGATCCTTTCTGACACCATCAAAATTAGCCTTTCTCCAATTTAGAATCTCAACCTGAGGATCAGATCTATCCTTTTCCATAATTATTTAAAAAACTAACAGCATTTTGATCATTAGATGAAAAGTGTTCCCCTATGCTAACTTCTGTTATCTGCTCTGTCTCATTCCCTAATAGGAGATCTAGTATTGTATTCTCTCTAGTTAGGACCTCTATGTATTGATTAAGGAAGCTTTCCCGTACACATTTGACAAACTCTTTCCAATTCAACCCTTTCATAGTATGGGAGTCTCAGTTAATATGTGGAAAGTTAAAATCACTTACTATCACAATCTTATGTTTCTTGCAGCAGTCTGGAATCTCCCTACAAATTTGCTTCTCTAAATCTCACGGACTGTTGGGTGGTCTATAATATAATCCCATTAATGTAGTCATACCTTTTTTATTCCTCAGTTCTAGCCATAAAGCCTAATGAAACCCTGGAACACTAAGCTGCCAGTCTTGCCTCCGCTCAACCTCTTGATTCCAGACTTTGTATGTAGCCTTTAACAACATCTTTCTCCACAACCACTCCACTAACTGTTCTGGCGCTATGGTTCCCTCCTTTAATGCTCCACCTCCCTTGCAGCACGAGCAAACCATCCCACTAGGATATTATTCCACCTCCAGTTCAAGTCCCACCTTCCCTGGAAGACAGCTCATTGATTCAAAAAATCTGAAGCTCTCCCTCCTGCACCACCTCTTCAACCATGTGTTACACTGTATGACCTACCGATTTCTGGCCTCACTAGCATATGGCACGGGTAGCAATCCTGAGATCTCAACCCTGGAGGTCCTGTCCTTTAACTTAGCACCTAACTCCCTGAACTCCCTTTGCAGAACCTCATTACTGCTCCTACCCATGTCATTGGTACCAACATGGACCACAACCTCTGGCAACTGGTGCGAAAACAGCTGGTGCTATTGCTAATAGATAGTGTTTTCAGGTACGTATGCTGTCCTTGAGTATATTTCTGAGGTCACAAAACTTCTAGCAGCACTGAATGCAAATCAAAGAAGCTTCAAGTCTCTTGTTTATTTCAAGTTAGTGTCCCTTTACTTGTGTCTGGCAGACTTGTTGAGCTCTTGGGGATCAAGAAACTCTGCCCTTCTCTTGCTTCTCCCATTAACGGCTCTAGACTTAAACTGGAAAACCTGGGTGGTCAGTTTTGACAGTGTCAGGTCACATCTTTCAGCAAGTTCCTAGCACTGAACTAACTTCCAACTACAGCTGCTTCATAAGCATTTTGCCTGGTGTGGGATGGTCGGCTTACCAGGTGTGACCAGCCACTCTATGATGTGCTAAGGTCACTGAATCACTTAGGTGACGGTATATTATGTTCAACTGATATTGGTTAGTTCAGCAAGGATTAATCACACATTTGCTTGCCAAAAAATGGTCAAAGTAGTTTTATTGCTGAGATCCAGCAGTAAAAAAGCAAATACAGTTAGAAATATTGTGATTGCACATTAATCTGACATTCACGATTATGTCATTGTTTTGGCACATCTTTTGATGGACAAAATACAAATCTTGGAGCATGCTGTGTGTGTGATAGCTGACTGTAAACACCAGATTGAACACTTCACTAATGTGAAGTGGCTATAAAAAGAAACACCAATCACACTTGGCCTTGGCTAACATTTAATTACATTGACTACAAAGCAGCAAATGACTATTAAGTCCTTTGTTGCTTGTAGTCAATGTAATGAAATATGGTGTCTCACACCCTCAAGACTAATTAGCACTCATGAGGCTGGTCCACCTCATTCCAGACCAGTGGGAGAATTTGGGTTAAAACAGACGCATATAGAATGGAATGTAGTTCCTGCAGCATCATGCGTGCTGTACTATATAAGGACTATTGACACAACAGACAACCAGCAGAGAGAGAAATAAGAGGAGCTATTCAACTACTTGAGGTTGCAAATAGCAGTTTCTGGTTGTGACATCAAAATAAGTCTTCAGACAAGCAGCACACACAGGATAAATTGCCAGCTGAAGCAATAAAACGAGGCAGATTGAAGTGTTAACAAGAGTTTTTCAAACTCCTCTGCACAATGGATTGACACTCTGATTTAAGATGTAACACTAATGTAGTCCCCTGGCCACCCTCAGGGTTGCTCAGCTCACTGTCGTCTAGGGAAACAGCCCTCGGCCCTGCCAAACTGGGCAATTAGTTTGTGTGGATGCTGTGTGATGCACCCCACCCCACCCAAATAACAGACAATACAGGTTTCCCCCGCCATCCGAAGGCAGAGCGTTCCTATGAAACTGTTTGTAAGCCGAAATGTCGTAAAGCGAAGAAGCAATTACCATTTATTTATATGGGAAAATTTTGTGAGCGTTCGCAGACCCAAAAATAACCTACCAAATCATGCCAAAATAACACCTAAAATAACAGTAACATATAGTAAAAGCAGGAATGATATGATAAATACACAGCCTATATAAAGTAGAAATACTTCTCTACAATGATTGCCTGCACTGATCTCCGTAGCGAAAATCTCACGCAAGCGCACTCGGCAGAAAATCTCACGCAAGCGCTCTCGGCAAAAACACTCTCTCCAATAACCTTTAAACTATGAAGCTGCAAGTCTACCAAATAACACGTAAAAACACACAGCCTATTTAAAGTAGAAATAATGGGTGTACAGTGTAGTATCACTTACTGGAATTGGGAAGACAGCGCCGAGCACACTGATGATGGTGTGTTAGACTGAGGCGTCGCAGGTTGGGGTGGTGCAGTGGCCCCCACCCTCCGGGCCGCCAACCCAATTAGGTGCGGCCCGGCTCGTAAATTTCAGTGCAGATCAGAGGCGATTGCATCGCCTCTGATCTGAGCCGACAATTATGTGCTAGGCGGCACCTAATTAATTAGCATGTTTATTTTGGCTTTTTTCTTAAAGATGTACTGTGTGCCTCCTGGCTACCGCTGCATTCTCCGCGAATCGGTACAGTATCTGTCTGGGGCCCGGGGGTTGGGGTGGTGGGACACGGGGGTGTCATCTTATCATCGATCAGGGCAAGCAGCTCATCTTCTCCTATGACTGCCCGCCTCGATGTCGAAAGTCGAGGTTCGTTGTCTGCTGTGGCTGATGTGGAAGGCTTGCTTGACTGCTGAGCCTCACGCATTTTTCTATCACACAGTTCTTTGTAAGCAATCAAACCATCCTGCAAATATCCCTTAAACCTACGTACCCTTTCAAAACTAAAGTCGTACTTTATCATTGCAGCGAAAATTTCACGCAGTTGCTCCACTTTCGCTACTGCATTCAGTTTCGATTGTTATCCTTTCCTCTTCCAATTGCATCGGCTCTTCATCTATCAGTTCTTGGTCGTGGGATGCCAAAACCTCTTCAACATCATCTTCATCAACTTCCACAAGCCAAACTCACTTTGTCCTTGCTTCATTCACCACAATCGAAACGCTTAATTATGTCTAGTTTTACGCTAAGTGTAACACCCTTACGAGCTCTTTCAGGCTTTTCTGACACCTTAGAACTCATCTTCCTAATGGCTGCTCATTGCAACGTGTTTAAGCAATGCCGTTCTGAATCCGGGGGAGAGCGGCTGCTCGGGGTGCGCGCTGATTTTTTATCGCGTGCTGCCTTTCTTTGTAACAGGGAATACACCTTCTGAAAGCGAAAACAGGGTACTAATGTAGGTCTTTTGTAACAGTGAGGTTTCGTAAAGCGAACGTTCGAAAAGCAGGGGACACCGGTACACCAGATATGATTAAATGATTTACAGTTTATAGATATTACTGGAACTATATAATTAATAAAGAATAAAATATAAAAGGAAAATAAAGGGCGCCACACTTATCAAAGTTCAATCTCTTCGTGCACAAACAGTTGGTGCTCAGGACCCTTCTTCTTCACCCTGCGACCCCTTGGACCACCTCGACCGGCCGCCTGGAACCAACAATGGTGGTCAACCAGACGCTCCACACGAGTCCGTCTCCTCTCCTCGCCGAACATCCTCCTCGGGGTCCAACACTGTTAGCGGACTCACAGCACCTGGTCCATCCTCTGTCCCTCTCTCCTGCCTTCTGCCCCAAAACCCCGCGCATACAGTATCTTCAAATACACCAAAATCATAACAACTATCCCAATTGGTTCGTAACATATTCTTATCACACTCTAAACCAAAACAAGCTGCTAGCGCAAAAACTTTCTCAGTGTTTAACATAACAAAGAAGCATTCCCAAATATAACATAACAAAGAAGCCATTTTAATTAGCCTACGCAGTAACATAAGAGATGAAACCCCCTTACACTCTCCCCCCACCAAATAAAGTCATGTCCTCATGACTTCTAAATAATTCGCCAACCAGTCCTGCAGACACACAACACACACATACACAGATTCACACAGTGACAGTGCTCCCCAAACTGTGGACCTTACACCCGTCCCACGGGCGCTACATAGGCCAACCTATCTGAGAGCTTCTTAACCCTCCGAGACCTCCGTACCCCCTCACCTAAACCCAAAAGTCTCAGACACTAATAGGGATACCTCAGGCCTGCTTGCCAATTCCTCTCTCACTCAGGCCACCATTACAGCTCGGAGCTCCCTGTCCCATGTCTGGGGCCCCGCTTCTTTTCCTTCCTGATCCTGCCGTAACTCAGACTGCCCACAGTTAGCCCTCCCCACTACACCTGACTCAGTGGGAGAAGGGCCAAAGGTCTCTTCCTCAATCACGGGGAAGTTAGCGAAAAGCAGCAGGTACCACATGTGCAGCACATCATCCTTCGAATCCGTATTCTTCCTCATTCCCTCGATCGGTAGCTGCTGTTTGAGTTTCTCCACACTGAAACATTTAGTCGGGCTACCCCTTCCGCCTCCTGCGGTCAAGACATCAGCTTCTTCGGGGACTCCTTCAACTCTCGCCACAGCCTCAACAGTTCTGATTCACGGTTCTTGGCCATCTCAATCTTGGACGCAGCTACCCCACCAGCTTCTTCCACCCTGACCTGAAAAGCAGCAGTTAAAGGAGGTTCAGCCTCCAGTTTTTCCTTCCTGATGACACCTTCCAGGTCAACTTTCAGTTTGTCCACTTCATTTAAACTGTCGATAGTCATCTTCAGGTTCCTTTCAAGTGTCCGCCTCCCTTTTCCGAGATCTGTCCTCCATTCCTTCACCTCCTTGGGAGTGTAGTCAAACTCCCCTCCCTGGGCTCTCGGTTTTCTGTTGGCCTTAGTCAGAACATTTCCTTGATCTTCCCCAACTTGTAAGTCTTCCAATCTTTTCTGGATCGACGTCGAGTTTCTGCTGATCCCTTCGAAGGTGAGTCATTGTTTCTTCTTGCTGGATTAATTCATCAGTACATGACCACAGTGTCGGCTCGGAATTCCGTTGCTCCTTCTCCACATTGACGAGCGTGAATTCCAAGTCTGCAATGGTCGTCCCACAAGTGCGGCACTCAGTCTCCGGCCGACATTTCTGAGCGCTTAGTTCAGCAGTGCAAATCCCCTCTCTCCCCTGTGTCTCATTCAGATTGACGACCTGGGTTTCCATTCCCAGGTCCACCACCGTCTGTTCCAATACCAGGAAGTTCAACTGATATGTCGGGTCATTTTTCTCATATTGCACCAAACTCCTCCGGCCAAGAACTCCTCCACATTTGACACTTCGCTTCTGTCGCCCGGGCTCAGCCACTTGCCTCACTTCATAGTCCCCCCAGGCGAATCCAAGCTCTAGGCGGTCATCCGCATACACCAAAACTCCACACACCTTCACTTCCCCCATGGTCTTCCTCATGCCCCGCGGGAAGGATGCAGGGGAGGGAACTAATAACAGCCGACTTCAGCTCAACAGCTGCACTCCTCGGGATCTGGCAACATCCACTCCTCAGATCCAGCACATTAAACCCCGTCGCATAATCCACACACACACTGCCTTCATCTTCCACGCCGCTAGTGTCCAGTTGCTGCCACCTCTCTCTCACTGAGGTGTCTTCAGTGGTCAACTCCTCTCCCTCGCAGTAGTCCGGAGCACCTACTAAAAGGGTCTCACCCTCAGCTACTTTCCCCAGGCCGTACCACCGCTGGGTCTTGCTTAAATTCGGTACTGGCTCAAGGCTGCGACACATGTCCTCAGAAGCAACTTGACATGCTGGGTGCCCAGAAAATGCCCCCATGAACTCCAGGGTCATTGACCAATCATCGTCTTCTGGATAACTACTGGCACTGGTACCCAAAATCTCCAGTGCCCTTGCGGTTGTCCAGGGTAAATGCATAAGACACCGGTTGCAAAACAAACTGTACAACAACTTGACCCGTGCCCTGGGGTTGAGGATGGCTTTAGCATCACTTCCCTCTATCCATAACGACACCCTGGGGCGTGGCCCCTCTAAGCCTTCAGGAATAGGGTCTTTTCCTTTCAGAAGTTCATTGGTACATTGCTGGGAACGTGCTTCCCCAGAGACCCCAAGCCGTTCCCCCACTGGGCCTCCACTAAGTTTCTCGATCCCTCTCTGATCAGCTGAACAACTGAAGGAGGGGCTGATCCCCTGAAATGATCCCCCTGGCACTGCAAGCAATTTAGCCGCCCTCCTAGCAAGAGAAGATACACTGAAAACTTTCCCCCTCTTTCAAATAACTGACAGCTGTCACTACGGTGTAAGTGAACCTGACAGCTCTAACACCGTCACCAGCCTGCCTACTCAAACTTTCAACCAATCCCTGTCGCTCTCCCTCAACCGAGCACTGCCACTCATCTGGCAACTGAGAGATCCGCTCCGCCCATGTCTCGCACGTCTCCGCCCCTCTTGGGGTGGACACTATCCCAAACGCCAGGCGGAGCCTGCCAGAGCTAGAACATTTAGTGCAGACACTACCTCCAAATCAGACCACTCTTTCCTCTCTCTCCCAACAGCATGGACAGCCCCGAGTTCCACCTCCAACTCGTCAATGCCAGCCTGAACTCGACCAAAGACCTCACCCACCACACACACAGCAATAACCAGCAAATAACCTACAGAGACACACATTACTGATTTAAACAGGGCACCAGACAGCATACCAGCAGACCCAATCCCGGACAAAAGCCCACACAATGTAGCCCCCTGGCCAACCTCATGGTCGCTCGGCTCGCTGTCGTCTAGGGAAACAGCTCTCGGCCCCGCCAAACTGGCTAATTAGTTTGTGTGGATGCTGTGTGATGTACCCCACCCCGCTCAAATAACAGACAATACACCAGATACGATTAAATGATTTACAGTTTATAGATATTACTGGAACTATATAATTAATAGAGAATAAAATATAAAAGGAAAATAAAAGGCGCCACACTTATCAAAGTTCAATCTCTTCGTGCACAAACAGTTGGAGCTCAGGACACTTCTTCTTCACCCTGCGACCCCTTGGACCACTTCGACTGGCTGCCTGGGACCAACAACGGTGTTTGACCAGACGCTCCACACGAGTCCGTCTCCGTTTCCTCTCCTCGCCGAACGCCCTCCTCGGGGTCCGACCCCGTTAGCGGACTCACAGCACCTGGTCCATCCTCTGTCTCTCTCTCCCGCCTTCTGCCCCAAAACCCCGCGCATACAGTATCTTCAAATACACCAAAATCATAACAACTATCCCAATTGGTTCGTAACATATTCTTATTACACTCTAAACCAAAACAAGCTGCTAGCGCAAAAACTTTCTCAGTGTTTAAGATAACAAAGAAGCATTCCCAAGTATAACATAACAAAGAAGCCATTTTAATGAGCCTACGCAGTAACATAACGGACAAAACCCCCTTACACTAAAAAATGATTGCTTCAAAGAATATCACAGTGCACAAAAGATATTTTTGTGCACTACATTGTTCAATTTTAATGAAATATCCATTATAATGGGACATCAGTAACCTACAACAACTTGCAAGAGGTCTGGAATTTTCTGACTGGGTTCTCTATCTGTCTGATGTATCATCACATGGAAGAACCCAAACACACAATGCATCCAACTGCACACAAAGCAGCACTTCCAAAATTCTCAGTCAGCATGCTTGCCCTAGCCACCTGTGTGATATGCAAGAAGAAACAGAACTCAGAGGCCTGTCTCAATGTTACTTAAAGTTTGTTTCCACATCCCAGAGATCAGAGCAGCAACACACTTCTGGCTAATCTCATATTTGGTATTTAGAACTACAGTCCCTTGAGTCCTCCACTCTTCTGCACAACTGCTCCCCAAGGCCAGGCTTAGGAGCACCTACACTCCCAGACTTTGCCCTACCAAGCTATCCCACTCCCTTCTCTATCATCCTCATGACTTATCAACCCTACTCAATAGTGATCCACGTGCCACATGATATCCCAGCCCATCCTGACTGCGAATCAGCTGCTCATTGTGCTGTCCTAGTGCCAAACCTTGTTCCCCTCCCCCTCTAAGATACATCCCATCAGCTCTGCAACAATGTAGAGTAGAGGAAATGTCCTTCTGACATAGGCAATGTCTATTCAGGGTACATGATGGTCCAGGTCTTAAATGGGAAATCAAATGTAAGAGGGAATACAGGGAATGACAGGACTCTCGGCAAAATTGATGGTCTTTTATGGAAGCTTGTATGGCCTACAGCTCCGGGATTGTGCTCCCAATGTTTTTTTTAAATTTTTTTTTGTTAGTAGGGGTTTTTTTTGTTTTAGTTAGTAGGGGTTCTTTTTTCCTTCTTTCTGTTTTCCAAAAAAATAGTTTCAACATTGTTTTATCTTATTATTATTGATATACTGTTTAGCTTTGTTAATCAGTTATTTGATAATTTAATTCTTATTGTACATATTGATATGTTGACTTGATTACTTTAATGTATTTTTTTGTTGATTTTCAATAATTAATAAGATTTAAAAATGAAAATGAAAATTGATGGTGTTGGGGTACAAGTTCATAGTCTGCTGAAAGTGGCAAATCCAGTAGATAAGATGGTAAAGAAGGTGAAGAGTATACTTGCCTTTATTGGTTGGGACAGCAAGTATTTGAGATGTCATGTTGTAGCTGTATAGGCCATATTTGCAGCAGTCCTCGCTGCTGTAATACAGGAAAGATGCAGAGGCTTCGGAGAGGGTGTTGAAGAGGTTCACCAGGATGTTGCCTGGATTAGAGAGCACTATTTCTAAGGAGAGGTTGGACAAACCTGGATTGTTTTTTTTTGGAACGTCAGAGGCTGAGCGGCAACTCGATAGAAGTACATAAAATTATGTTCGGCACAGATAGAGGTGCCCAGCTTTGAGATCCCAGATCAGTTCCGATGTAAACCTGTGAGGAGAGTTTGTCCCTTGTGTTGGGTCACCATCACAAATTGAATCTGCCAGCTGCATTCTTCAAGGCTTGGCCAGTTTTGGTGGACATTGAAGTCCCCCACTCAGAGTACATTCTTGTGATGTTTCATGCTTCTTCTACATAGAAGAAATGATTTATCAGCTTAGACCAAATGATAATCAGGAGGATATTTGACCTGATACCATGAGAGTTTAAGGGGTTGGAGTTAATACTGAGAACTTCAGGGATTCACCTATTCACCTTTCTACCAACGTATCACCATGAAGTGGGAGACACAGAACTACAGGAGGTTAGGAAGAAAGGCAGTTATAATGAAGAATTATTTTTGTCCAAGTATGTGAATTTTAAGTTGAGAGATTGGTGAACTGAGAAAAAGAATCTCAGGGTTGTACATGGTGACGTGCATATACTCTCATAATAAATTTTATTTTGTACTTTGAACGCTACAAGCCAGCAAGCGCACAGCCGACCAGTTGGCATTTATAATATAAACAAAGCCCTATATTTTTGTTTTTACTACTGAATGAACTCTTACCTGTAGATATGGTGCATAATTAACCCATTTGAATGAAACAGGGCTCTTAAGGAATTTTTTTATTTGGATCTTCTATCAAGGTGGACAATAAAGCTGGACAATTCAATGTTGTAATAATTATGGTAAATTTTGTATCACTTCTAGTGTGAAGATAGCACAATCACTGGCAACTATAGAAACAAACGTTGTCATGGCAGCAGTAAAGACCCTTTCAAGTGTATACCATAATTACAAATCAGCATATCTGCAAGTGAACAGCACTTGAATTCTGCAACCACAGATGCAAATAGATTAACCTGCAGTTTCACATGCAAATTGAGCAATTGCTTGAATACAAAATACAGTATACAAAATCACCAGGTACAAAATAATTTCTATGAAGCTCAGAATCAACTAGCCAATTTTCACTGTAAATGTAGTGCAATCATTCTTTTGCAATCTTTAACAGAGCCTTTAGGGTTGTTGGGCTGAAGAACACTTTAAACTGGTACCTTTGAAGATAACAGCCAGCAAGATGCTCTTACAGGTTGGCATGTTAATGATTTCTATGCCTGAGGACACCAGAGTGGAAGGAAAGGATAGGCAAGACATCCATTTCTGGTGCAACACACCTCTCCTTCCCCTAGTGAGCTTAGCATAGATGTACTGAGGTGTTGAAGAATCTGTGTATGTAGCCCTTCGGCTCCAGATCATCAACCATCTAGTGCAGTCTCAGTCCGTTGAGTAGGAGTTGCCAATGTGAATAAATAAATTGAAAGGATTTTTAATGCTGCCATGACAATATTTGTCTGCAAATAGGTAATTTATTCCTTTATTTTATTACTGATGTTAATTTACATCAATTTAATGTGTTTTAAAATAAATTGCTTATTAATAGAAGTAAAAACTAATAATTATTTAAATATTTCAACTCTTTCTAAAGGTTGTAGTTTATCAGATATGTTTAGAAACAATTGAAAAGGACTTTAACAATGAGCTGTCAAAGGTCAATGAGGTAGAATGTAGTTGGGAATGGAGAAGGAGAGGATCGCCCCTCAAGGTCCACTGCCTGAGTCTAAATTGTTGGCTGGAACATGCATGATCTGGCTCAATTATTCCTCTTCTGAATTAGTCTAAATGGATTAGATTGAAGGAAAAAATTACTTATGAAATAACTTTAAAAACTGGGTCCATATTTTAATTGGGTACATTGCATTCAGGTTGGAATATGAATGTCATGTACTAATTCAAACAGATAGCAAGATTATACTTGAGGCCAGGTTAAAAACTTAATGTCAACTTTACCTGATATCATATTTTCTAATCTGTTTTCAAAAATGTATGCCTTATTTAAATTTAAATTTTAGAAGATTTAACGGGGTCTAAATTCGAAGGCAGTCTAAAACAGGTGTATAAGGATCACTAGACTCTGGTAAGCAAACCTCTGGTGCACAAGCTTGTCCCCAGACCTCATTGGAAGAAGAGCAGCACCGTCTGATCTCCCAGAGTTTGCCATTCTGTACTCTTTAGTTTACAGCCATCTCAATTGCCATGATAGCCCACAGGTATACTCGGAGCAAAATGGTAAGGAAGTGAATGACAGGAAGAGGAAAAAGCAATCAGCATATTAAGGTTGTATATTAATAAATATAGAGAGACTTTTGTTTCTCCTGGTCCTGTGTAAAGATTTGTTTAAAATTAAGTTGGACAGGTAGAAGTAGAGCTTGGATTAACCTTAACAAATTCAGATGAAGGTTCAACTAGGCAAAATCCTTGATGAATTGAGTAGAGTTGTATATCCAGTGCCAAACTGACAAGGCTCCTCAATCTTCGTAAGGTTATTAATGTTCGATAGGCTTATAAAATGGATACTGCAGATCTATTTTCTACTTCATTTAACTATTTTAGACAAAATGTGTTGCTATGGAAAGTGCCATGTCTTATGTTGTTTTAAGTCGTTCGTGGGATGTGGACATTGATAACAACATATTCCTACTTGCCGCATTGTGACACCATTGTTAAACGTTGTTCGTTAATTAGTTTCAGAAAGAATCACCAATTACATCTGTTTTATCACCTCATCCCCACAGTAATATTACATTCTAACTCTCCATTTGACAGTAAGTATTAACAGAATAAAGCATCTTAAAAGTCATGAGAGGCATGTACTTCGGCAAAATTGGGAGTAGTTTTAATGTAGTGATACCAGACTAAGTGATCAAATGTTTGCTGTCTGGAATGTTTTAAGAATCATCTTAAGGAAGATGTTATGTGGCAGAAGATCTTTGGCAGGGAATTTCAGAGCCTTAGAGCAGTTGGGCATGCTATGCACTGGTGTGCATCGAATAAGAAACATGTCGGACTTGTGTTCTGAACGCAATGGCAAGATCTTCTGGGCATACCCTCAGAGGATGACACTGCATGCATAAAGAGTAAGCACAAGCTTGCTGTAAATGTGCACTCCTCCCTCAATGAGCTTCAGCAAAGAAATATCCAAAATTCCAGCATGGGTACCTGTCTAGGATTACTTAACTTCAGAGAGTTTGGGGTGTCTGAAGATGGACTGAGCTGCTGGCGTTTAGTAAAAATACCAGATAATGACTGACATCCTCAAATCTGTTAACCCAATTAAATCCACTTGGTACAGAAATGAATAACAAAATAAAGGGTTCTTTGTCGATTAGAGCAAAGATTGATAGAATGCAAAGAGGCCATATGAAAGCTGTTTTGACAACTGGAAGGCACCAGAGGAAAGGACAACAAAAAGTGGTCAAGAGAGGAAGAATAGTGGCTACGAGATTGCTTCGAGTCTGTGGTCTAGGCCATGTTCAAGGACTCATCAGAGGTCCTGAATGAAAAGCAAAGTTGTCATGGATGAGCGTGCCTCCACAAATTCATTCACAGTTTTCCCCAACCAGAAGCCCAAGATGAACCAAGTGATTCAAAATCTGCTGAGGACTGGATTGGTAGGGTTGAGGGCAGAAAATCCAGGTATGACCTCCTGAATGCCATGTCACACGCGAAGTGGTAATTCTGGATTAAACTTGAATCACGGGGGGAAGCTGCACAACTGTGGCAGGACTTGAATGCCATCATCTCCTACAAAGCAAAACCAAGTAACATAAATGGCAATGAGATTTCAGTCCCAGATGAGCTCAATGCCTCTCATGCTCACGTTGACTGACAGATCATAGCGGAACATTCAGATGGAACCACTCCAATTTTCCTACTGTCACAACAGGTCAACAGCAAATGCCATTTCATTGGCTCTTCACTGAGCTCTGGGACACCTGGACAATGAAGCTGCCTACATCAGATTGCCCTTCATTGACCAGAGCTCAGCATTCAACACTATTATCCTCTCAAAACTCATCACTAAGCTCCAAGATCTGGCCAAAATAACACCCCGTGGAACTGGATCTTTGATTTCCTCACTGGTAGACTCCACACTCACCATCAGCACACGTGTTTAGCCCACTGCTTTAATAACTTTACACCTATGATTGTGTGGCTAAGTACAGCTCCAATACTTAATTTAAATTTGCTGATGACACCACTCTTACCGGCCAAATCAAAGATGGTGATGAATTGGCAAATAGGAGGGAGATTGAAAATCTGTTTGAGTGGTGCCACAACAACTACAACCACCTCTCAGTCAGCAAAACCAAAGAACTAATTATTGACTATGGGAGGAAGAAACCTGAGGTCAACAAGGCAGTCCTCACCAGAGGATCAGAGGTGGAGAGGGTCAGTCGCTTTGAATTCCTTGGCATTATCACATCAGAGGATCTGTTCTGGCACTATCATGTAAGTGTCATTACAAAGAAGGCATGGCAATGCCTCTACTTTTTAGAGGTTGGTGTAGATTCAGCATGTTGCCGAACTTCTATAAGATACACATTGAAGAGCATCTAACAGGTTGCATTACAGTCTGGTATTGAAGCTCCAATGCCCAGGAAGAGAAAAGACTACAGAAAGTGATACTGGCAGCACAGGCCAAACTATTCCAGTACAGCTGCACAACTGTGGAAACTTCCCCTGACTGCATCCTGTCCATGAAAGTCGGTACAAATACCACACTGCTAACTTCCATTCTATTACCCCACTGTCAATCATCAAGGAGAACGCTCTTAACGGTCCTTTGCTTCCGCTGGAACCACGTAACTCCCTACCTCACATTTGTCAAAACAGCTACACTTCAGAGGCGAGGTGACTGTGAGTACTGCAGCATTAATGCGACACCCACAAGATTGTGGTTCCAAGGAACCCCAATGAAAGCGAACAGTGGGAAGCAAGAGGCACACTCTTAAACAAAAACAGTTGTTACCTTCGTAGTTCAACCATCTCTGCCCCAGAATATTGTTTCAGGAGTTCAGCTGTTTCTTTATGTGGAATTGTCCACCAGAGACAAATAAATAAAGCAAGTATAAACTCTATGTAGAAGTACAATGTTTCAAAAGGGATAGGAGGTAAAAAGGGGGTTGCGGGAATGGCTTTGCTCATAAGGGATAGTGTCATGGCTGCAGAAAGGGAGGACATCATGGAGGGAGTCAGTGGGTAAAATTCAGAAATAGGGACTATTCTACATCCTCCCCTACACCCAAGAGCCACTGGGACACCAGACGGATTTTGGAAAGGTACAAAAATAACAGTGTTGCTGTTGTGGGAGACCACACCATCTCTAACACTGATTGGCAGCACCTTAGTGTGAAGGGTTTAAATGGGGCAGATTTTGTTAAGTGCATCCAGGAAGGATTCCTGACATGGTATGTGGACAGGTCAACTTCATACTGCATCTGGTACTAGGCAGTGAACCTGGTCAGCTGACAGACCTCTGAGTGAGCAGTTTGGAGATGGTGACCACAACCTCTAACCTTTACCATAGCGATGGACAAGGATAGGAGCAGACAATGTGGGGAAGTATTTAATTGGGGACAGGCTAATTGGATTAGATTAGATTAGATTATGAAGACACGTAGTCCTCTTTTATTGTTATATAGTAAAGCATGCATTAAGAAATGATACAATATTCCTCTGGTGTGATATCACAGAAACACAGGACAGACCAAGACTGAAAAAGTAACGAAAACCACATAATTATAACATATAGCTATAACAGTGCAACAATACCATAACTTGATGAAGAACAGGCCATGGGCACACAGTAAAAAAGTTCAAAGTCTCTCAAAAGTCCCACATCTCACGCAGACAGGAGAAGGAAGAAAACTCTCCCTGCCATGCCCGACCACAGTCCGACTCTGAGTCGTCCGAAAACTTCAAGCCTCCGACCAGCCCTCTGACACCGAGTACCGAGCACCATCTTTGCCGAACGCTTCGACCCCAGCCTCGGTCGCCAGCAGCAGGCAAAGCTGGGGATTTTGGGCCTTCCCTCCGGAGATTCTCCATCGCACAGTAGCAGCGGCAGCGAACCGGGCATTTCAGAAGTTTCTCCAGATGTTCCTCTGTGCTTCTCATCTCTGTCCCCATCAAATCAGAATTGTGCATGGCATCCTACTTACAAATACAATATCATTTCACCGGAGAGCTGCGCACGCTGCGTCGTGTCGCCATCTTCTCCTCCCGCCAAGGATGGTATTAGGCAGAAACATGGGAATGAAAATTGAGAACAGAGGTTCCCAGGGAAGTGCACAGCAGAAATGTGGAGGTTGTTTAGAGTCTAATTGCATGAGGTTCTGAACAGATTTGTCCCACTGAGACAGGGAAAAGATGGTAAAGGAACTGTGGTTGACAAGCAAGGTAGAACATTTAATCAAAAGGAAGGAGAAAGTATACTTAAGGTTTAGGAAGCAAATGTCAGACAGGGCTCTTGAGAAATGTGAGGTAGCCAAGGAGCTTAAGAAGGGACTTCTGAGAGCTAGAAGGGGACATTTCTACCCTTCATGAGCATGAAGAAGGAAAACCCCAAGGCATTGAAGATGTATGTAAAGAACAAGTGGATGACTAGGGTGAGGGTAGAACTGTTCAGGGATGAGAGGGGAAATACGTGCCTGGACACAGGAGTAGGGAGGTCCTTAAGGAATAATTTGCTTCAGTGTACACTACAGAGGGGGGATTTGACAAGTGTGAGGTCAGTGTAGAACAGACTAATGTATTGAGACATGGTGAGGTTAAGAAAGAAACAGTGTTGAGCTTGTGAAACACATTAGGATAGATATGGATGAGGTATTCCCCAGGTTACTACAGGAGGCAAGGGATGAGATTGCTGGGGCTTTGATGACTGTATTTGTGTTCTCCCTAGCCGCAGGAGTGGTACCAGAGGATTGGAGGATGCAGGTGTTGTTTTGTTATTCGAGAAATGTAATAGGGAAAATCCTGGGGATTATAAACTCGTGAGTTCTATGTCAGTAGTGAGCAAACTGTTGAAGAGGCTCCTTAGGGACAGGATTTATGAACATTTAAGAAGTGTGGTCTTATTCAGAATAGTTAACATGGCTTTGTGAAGAACAGGTTGTGCCTTAGGAGCCTACTGAGTCTTTTGTGAGGAGGTGACAAAACAAATTGATGTAGTTAGAGCGATGGACGTGGAGGATATGTATTTTACTGACAAAACTTTAGACAGCACTTTTCAAATGCATGACTTCCACCAGTGACAACAAGAAAGCCCAAATCGAGAACAGTTATCACACGGGAGAACTCAGTTTCAAGGTCTCTGAATTATGCACCATCTAGCCTTGGACCAGTATTACCATTCCTTACCACTGATCAAAACTTCCAAATCTATACTGGCACCTGGTAAAGGGCAGTTAATTTCGAGATGGAAGTGTTAATCTTTCCTGAGATAGTTATCCCAAGATTAAATAAAAATAATTTCTACCTTCAGTGCAATGTAGAGGGTATATTCAAAGTCAAAAGTAAATTTATCATTGAAGTACATATATGTTACCATATACTACTTTGAGATTCATTGCTTCGCAGGAATTTACAGGAAAATAAAGAAATACAATAGAATTTATGAAAAACTACACAGAAGCAAAGACTGACAAACAACCAATATGCAAAAGATAAATCATGCAAAGGAAAATCAAAATGTGTTTCAGGATTTTATTATAGTGTGACCCACACTTACCTGTTTTTAAAATATAAAATATCCTACATTATTTAGTGGCTGGAGTTACCAAAATGCCTTTAAAACAGATTACATGACTATTCGCACAGGTGGCTGTTTCAGAGATCTTGCTGTATGAAACCTGCCTACAGAATCTTCTGAGACAACAATGACTGTCTCCACTCAGGCTTACTCTCCTGAGGACATTGAAACAATTGCTAAAAAGGAATTATTTGCAACAAGGAGATAAATATAGCACGCTTTTAAAGCAAAGCATGATTTGATTCTTCATCATTTTTCCAAACTGTATTTTCTAAAATAACAAAACCTATTGAAATCATCTGTCCAATAACACAAAATGATAAGAGTTTAATAAACTCTGAATTAACAAAACTCCTACTTAGTTTCTAGGAAATCAAACCATGGAATGATGCAAATGATAAGAAATTCTTTAGAGTTAATTTAATTGCTTTTATAACAATAGAACAAATGTTGGTCAACTCAGCTAGGTGAAATGTGCTTTATGACTGACCACCACTGGGTTGGTGGGTGCAAGTGACTCATTTGCAATTCCTGCCTGTATTCAGTAAAGGAAGATTGTTTGTTGGTGTTTCACCAATAAAGACTTTGCCTTTTTTAGAAAGTACAGGCAAAAATCTTGATTTTACAATTCCAAAACTCCTTAAGATTATTTTCTGGATAATGTGGAAACTATCAATATTGAGTGTTAGCTCATATTGGCAGTTTGACATTAATAGGAATTTCAATGTTGGACTGGAAGGATAGTTATTTTCTATTAGTGTAAAATGCAATGTATTGGGCATCACCAAGGGATGAGATTTTGGAAAAATATTTTAATCACTGGACAATACAAGCCAAAGAGAAAGATTTATATGAAATCAGGCTGGCAGATTTATGCAATGCTCCTTAACTGGATGTATTAATCCTTTCATTGGCTTGTCTCAGTTATACATTTGCCTCAATGATTCATTGTAACATTGTTTCCAAACTTTTAGTTTGCTAAGAATATTTGTCAATGAATCAATAATTGCTTAATAAACGAACTAGCAAAAGTTCCAATTCAAATATAATTCTGGTATTTAGGTAATACCAGTTCAAATGTCTGATGGTGGATAGACTAACATAACACTTGTCAAAGAGTGCCAATATTTCTGTGCAGACCTGGCTTACTGCAGCCTCTGCTCCATTGGGTAGGCTTCCGTTCTGTAATGGTGGGGGAGGATCCTTCGGAGGTGTCACTTCAACTTCTACGTTGGCTGTATTTGGCAGCTCTACTTTGTCTGCATAGTAAGAACATGCAACAAATCAGAAAATGATGTTGATCAATCCCAACTATAAAGATCAAATATGCTTAGCAAAATAAAGATTCAATTTCTTAAAAAAAAATTTTGTTTTCCTTGCAAAATATATAACTGAAACAATGAAATGTTATAAATTTTTGATACCACAATTTCACATAATGCAACTTTAAAGTAGTGTTTTTGGCCAGAAATGATTTCTTTTCAAATGTCAGATACAGAGGTGGATATTTCAGTATTCTCCTTTCTCCAAAAAGTGGCCATCTTGTTCCCGATGTTGGGGAAGTCCAGAACGAGGGGTCACAGTTTGAGGATAGAGGGGAAGCCTTTTAGGACCGAGATTAGGAAAAACTTCTTCACACAGAGAGTGGTGAATCTGTGGAATTCTCTGCCACAGCAAACTGTTGAGGCCAGTTCATTGGCTATGTTTAAGAGGGAGTTAGATATGGCCCTTGTGGCTACAGGGGTCAGGGGGTATGGAGGGAAGACTGGGGTGGGGTTCTGAGTTGGATGATCAGCCATGATCATAATAAATGGCGGTGCAGGCTCGAAGGGCCGAATGGCCTACTCCTGCACCTATTTTCTATGTTTCTATGTATGCTGAATATGTAGATCAATGGAAGTCCAAAATGGTACCTTTGTGGAAGTTGAGGAGAAAGGCATTAGGGATAGGTGAGTGTTGTTCAGGGTGATTAGGAAAGCAGGCTTGACATTCATGCATTGATGTTAAATAGTTTTGGTAAATGTAACAAAAACAGCAAGAATATAAAATACCACATTGGGAAGAAGCATTCAATATACTAGATACAAGACATTAATGAACCTGGCAGCACTGCTCCGACGGTGTGCGGTGTAAAGTGAGTCCAAGGACGGAAGATTGGTTTGTGTGATGTGCTGCGCCGTGTTCACGATCTTCTGCAGCTTCTTCCGGTCTTGGACAGGACAACTTCCATACCAGGTTGTGATGCACCCTAGAAGAATGCTTTCTACAGTGCATCTATAAAAATTAGTGAGGGTTTTAGGGGACAGGCCAAATTTCTTTAGTTTTCTCAGGAAGTAAAGTCGCTGGTGGGCCTTCTTGGCAGTGAACTCTGCTTGGTTGGACCAAGTCAGGTCATTTGTGATATTGACCCCGAGGAACTTAAAATATTTGATCTGTTCCACTTGTGCACCACCGATGTAAATTGGGTCATGTGGTCCGCTACTCCTTCTGAAGTCAACAACCAATGTCTATGGAGGAGGATATAGGCAGGAGTTCCTAAGGTTGTCATAACCGGGGGTGGTAGTGGGGATAAGCTCCCACTACCTATAAAGTGCTCCAAATGGCGTGCGACTCTAACAGCCTCTGACAACCAAGTTTAACTCTTGGCCTTCATGTGCGGCTTAGCTACCAGGCCGGTGGAACTGTTTCTACTGACAAGAGAAGGGGCGAAGGTGCACCACTGGTGCCCCAAAACCCGTTGCTTTGGGCATGTGGGGCTTGGCAGTCTTGGATGGGTGCCCGCCTAGGAGAAGGAACACTCCCCTGCCTTGTGGCCATACCCACCCATGAGAAAGGCTTCAGGAGTAAACCCCAAGGAAGAAATCTGGACCTGGGTTCCCTAAGGCAGTTTGATGTTATTTATAACTTCACTCTGGCAGCCTCTGTGACAACACTGGTGCCAAGCTGTATCAGTGCTTGTCCTTCCCTTGGACTACATCAGTGATGTGGAGAGGAGGAACCCACTGCATGGGCAACAGCCGGTTCTTCAAATCTTCCCGCCCAGGCTTGCGCCCTGGAGAGGACACAGTCCAACAGAGGCGTAAACCCATCATTCCCTGAGATCAATGGCTGCCTGCCTCTGATGGGCAGGTAAGGAGACAAAGTACTTCATCATATGCAAATATTTTAGTGGGACATACAAAATGGTTCTTCTTTATATTTGGGGGGCGAGTCCTTTGCAGACACACTACATTTACAGCCCAGCTGATCTATAGCCCATTGTACTCTTGGACGCATGTCCAAAACGTATTGCACCAAATCAATATACATGCTGAAATTTAACACTAACTTGACTTATTATTTGATATATTTGTTGATTCCCAGGAAATAATTATTTCCAAAAGAAGAATCCAAAGATGACAAGCATGTTTCTAATGCTATAATAGAACTCTGATTCCTACTCTGTTTAAATTGCAGATTCAAATCATACATTCCTACAACCGGTGAGCAACATCTGCCATTGGTAAAAGAGTCATGAAGAATTGAAACTGACCCTTTGGCCCGTCAGATATAGACCAGAGCAACACACACAAAATGCTGGAGAAGCTCAGGTCAGGCAACATCTGTGTAAAAGAATAAAAGGAGGGAAAGGAAGGAGGGGGGGAAGGTGTCAGGATAAAAAAGGTGAGGAAGAGGAAGAAGGAATAGTGAGAAGCTGATAGGTGAAGCCAGGTGGGTGGGAAAGGTAAAGGCACGGCGAAGAAGGGATCTGATAGGAGATAACAGTGGGCCATGACAGAAAGGGAAGGAGGAAGGGAGGTGATGGGCAGGTGAGGAGGAGAGGTAAGAGGCAAAAGTGGAGAACAGAAGAAGAGGAAAGGGGGAAGGGGAATGATAAAAAAAAACTGGAAGGAGAAATCAGAGCTCATGGCATCAGGCTGGAGGCTCCCTAGACAGAATATAAGGTGCTGCACCTCCACCATGAGAGTGGCATCATTGTAGCAAAAGGTGGAGGGGGGGGGGTCATGGACCAACGTGTCAGAACAAGAATAGGAATAGGAATTAAAATTAATAAAAAGAATTGCAGTAGCACACATTGCAAAGCCTTACCTGTGTGATTAGGAGTGCTATTAGGCTTCTCAGCATCATCCACATTGCATTTGTTTTTGGCCAGTTTGTGAAGTATTGAAGCTCTATGACGGAATTTACCTGCAAGAAGGAAATGGATGGGTGTTTACTTTTCTCCCAATTCCAGACTTGCAATCCCTTGTGTCTCTAAGTGATTACTTTTGTATAACAATCATCATAGAGCATGTCCTACCAAAAACCTCTGAACATTTTGTATAATAGGAGAAATTTTGGGGGAAATCTTAACCTACACTCACAGTGAGAATAGAGCAGAAAACAGTTAACCATTTCCATTCTCAACTTTCCATTTGAGCTTAATGTAGTTTGCTTGATATGACCAGGAACTCTGGAAATAAATGCAAAACTGCATCTTGTGCATGATTTCCATGTCAAACAACTCTGGAACAGCCAGCTCATTGGCTGAAGCTGTTAAAAAGCCAGGAACTCCAAGACTTTCCAGACAGGATCAAGTGCATCCAGACCTCAGAAAAAGTTTCAATCACAAGAAAAGTTTAGGCTCTTGCTACTTTGGTCACCCTGTTTCCTCTTGCCTCCACCCTTCCCATTCCTAAAATCATAAGAGCTGTAACGGAAGCCTCTCCTTAAATAAGGGTTTGCAGTCTTGCAGGTCCCATAGGTAGAATCTGACTCAGTTCCAATTCCCTGCTGGCCACTAGAGTTCCCACTATATCTGTCCAAATTCTACAAGCATCTATTTGGCAAATGAAGGCCAGCAGTTAAAATCTGCCAATCCAGTCCTGCCAGATTCCTTCCAGATACTAAAATCAGACCAACTATTTCTCTGGCACGATACTAACTTGAATGAAATAATCCAAAGATTAATGCTACAGTGCATTAGAAACAAATCAAAATAATTAGAAACATAAAAAAAAAACATTTTGGACCGCACTGACACTATTTCCAAATCACTTGCGGTATTTTCGTATAATTGCTGTGGAATTGACGCATACAAATGATGAGTTTGATGGTATGAAAGATGAAAGACAAATTACTCCACTTACAAGGATCACTTACTCTGATCACACTGAAGTAACTATTTTACTTATTTTCCATTACCATGATTGAATTTTAAAACATTAAACAAAATATATTTTATTACATCTTGAAAGAACAATACTTACTGCGATATTACATTCCTCTCAACCCTACCATTGAGAAGGGTTCCAAAAATTCATTGTTGAAGGGATCAAAATTTAAAAATTACTTCATCTTCAAAGTAAACCCACCAGTTTCTCAATGATATTTAAGAATGAATGTCACAGAGTTAAGTTTCTAAAGTCCACTAACAGTCTTAAATAATTGAGCTGACAGAGCTTCAACCATATGCATTTTGTGAATAGGACTAAGGACAAACCACCCAGGAGTTCACAGGATGGGTCACAAGAATTGGCATGGGTTTCAATCATATAGAATTGCCTTACCCTATGGTATGGAGGTCTTGTTTTCAAACCTCACTCCAAGACTTGATGTATCATGTAGGCTGCACTTACAGAAGGAATGCTTTGACGTTTTCAGTGACAAGGTTTAGTCTTGAGATTAAAAAATGTAATTTTCCTGCTCCATTGAATGCATAAGATTCCATAGAATCTTTTGAAGAGTGAGAAATTTTCTCAATGCATCAAGAAAATCTGATGTCATGTATCCCTTAGCTGCAATTGTACTCTTTCTGTGCATTCATCTCCATAACCCAGACTACAAGAGCAATTCTCCTTAATCTTAAACTCCTCTGAACTTCATGCAGTTGTGAAAAGGTGCCAAAGATGCATAAAGATTGATGGATGTACATTATCATTCCTGTGGGATACAAACGGAAACATTGAAACATAAGGAATGCCTTCAGCATGACCAACCCTCTGAGCAGTAATCAGTTTATGGGAAAACAGAGTAAAGTGTTCCAGGACCTTACTCAGTGCCATTCTGTTTTGTTCCCTTTATTCACAATGAACCTCCAACCATCATGGGCCCCCGGGGGTAAGAGGTTTAATGCCATCTTACCTGTTTACCGATCGTAAATCAGGAACTACAATGACAAATGGAGTGATATGATGGCCCATACGTCTTCGGTGCATCTGAGCCTGTTAAAGCTGTGAGGTTTTTTTATATTAATACTTTTCCTGAAGCTAGGAAAGGCCACAAATCAACCTTCTCAGGAGACCAGTGCCTACTTCAGGGCTGATTTCAACTCTGCATTGAATGCATCATATGGCAATCAATCAAAGCCTTTGTGCACTATTGTAATTGTACATTAATATCTCACAGGTTGTTTATTACAAGTGAATTTCCAAAGCCCTTCATTCTCCACAACATTGCTGTACCATTCTTTAATGAATTTCAAATCCTAATTTATTTCTTAGACCTTTTCATTGTTGGTTAAGTTCTATTCTGATGTAGTTTCACCTGGGTCTTTGAGGATGAACAAATATTGCTTTCCCATAGTGGCAAGTATTGGCATTCACAATGCCGAACTATCTTTTCTTGTCAGTATAGCAGTTTAAATTAAACCTCAACCATCTATTTCTCTGTCAGTTGCTAATTAAAATCAGCCACACTTGAAGCAATTAAATACTGCAAAAGTAACACATTTTGCTCGCTTTGCCACTGTGTATTGATTTAATTGCTGTTTTCACTTCTTCACTGGCAAGAGTCAATGGAAAAGCTTGGCAAGAAGTGAACAAATATGAGAACTGAGCTGGGCCCAATGCCATAATTATAGCTACAATGAGCAGTACTAAATTGTACAGTATTGAAATTATGGGTATATGTTAGTACGTTAACTTATGTAAGCAACACCTCTAATTCTATTTTCTGTCTATAAAAATATTTGCTGTGTTGCCATTATATTTCTTGTAAGAATATGATGTTAAGCATTCCATAAATATATTATATTGACAATGATGTCCATTGCTACTCTGTCAACTTTGTTATTACCAGTATTAAATCCAATAAAATCCTATTTTAATAATAATCAGATGAAGCCCATTTTGTACTCAGTTTCTGACACCCTTAATTCTTATACTCTGATTTACTACTTAACTGGATTTTTCTTTTCTGTGACCAAAATTTTTTCTTCTTTCTATTGAGTATAACTTTCCTAAAAAGAAAGGATATCTTGTTTAATTTTTTACCTAGAACAACCATTCACACGAGCGAAAACAAAGATCATGGCCAATACAGATGATCATAATCTCTTGTTCTAGATTCTGTTTTGAACAGCTAAGTAGAAAATAAGTGGTTTAATTTCTGAACTATCACTCGTGTGGTAGCCAGTTCTCTGGAAGATTTCAGTATGTTTCAGTGACATGGCTCCATGGCCTGACATTCCTGATCTCCCATACTTGCCTAATCCAAATATGGACACCCTATTAGGCTGGTGCAAAGATTCCTACTGTTTACTGAGAAGATGCTGGGTTGAAGTAAGGCCGCTAATACACTAAAGGAGTCATGTGGGTGGGCTGGAACAAATCCTGCTCTCAAAACACTTTTGAAAGTACTCAAAAGTTGGCCAGGTTCTAAACTTTGCTTTACTTGCTAAAAAAAACTATCACGATGTTCAAATGTTAAGCATCTTAAAACAAGTAAAAAGAAAACACTTTAATGAAAAATGGAAAATATTAATATAATCTGAAAATGCAAACCAAAAACATTAACTAGTGCCTTAAAGAAATTACAAGCAATTAAAAGCTGTCTTTTCCATAGTAAATTTTGAAACACCTAAATCACTTTGAAATCCATTGGCTTGAATTTTCTGCACTAGCTCCAAGCAGGAACATGATCCAAGAACACAATCTCCAGTGTGAACATGCTGTTTAGCAAGTTTCATGGAGTTGTATCAGGCCATAGCTTTGCTGCCAGACTAGAAGGAGGTGTCTGGTGATAGGGTGTGTAAAACTTACAAGTACCCAATCTGATAACTGATTTGGTTTGATGAGGACTGCCAGCATTTTCCAGCAAAACCAACAGATATTATTTTGTTTTCCAACAATATCAATCCCCAAGACTAATATAACACATATTTATGTTTATAAAGCATGTAGACAATTTGACACTGGGAATAGCAGGGAGGTTACTCTAGTTTTTCCTTTCATTGGTATATTTGTTTTTTTTAAGCAACCCTCCATGACTTTTGGTACTTCATTTATAAACAGAAGGAGAGATTCCTTTACTTGCTATTTTAGGATGGCAATAATATTACAGGAGATATCAGAACATTTATGGTACTGGGGCCCTTCATTAGCCAAACATGTATATAGTGGTTGAAAAAGAGCTACCTCACTTAATCACACTTTGCAGGTCAAAGTTCATTACATACACATCCAAATGAATTTGATGAGGGTTTCTGCTCCTACTACCCATTCAGTCAGTGACTTGCAGATCACCGCTACCCTTTGAGCAATTCCATAAATTACTTATAAATTTATACCCATTGATATTTGATCTTCTGCTAAAGGATACAAACCACCTCTATTCAATAGTTTTACAGACCTCAATTATATTCCTCCTTCTCTCTTCTAAAGATAACAACCCTAGTTTGTGCAATCTCTCGTCATAACTATAAACTTCTAAATCTGGCAACATTTTTATACATTATTGTGCAATCATGTCTTTTTTTTAAAAACAGTGATCAGAACTGTACACTGTTTATGCCAAGCCTTCTATTACTTATCACCTTGAAACATATGTTCCAGGAATGTTTACAGAGACTACAGCAGAAACCATCACTCAACTCAAAACTTTCTGGATAGCCAATGGGTGCCTGTGGAGCATTCATAACTAAAAATAGGGAAAAAAATTAATCACTAACTGAAGGTTGTGGAAAATACTTGAAAGAAACAAAGGGAATTGCAACTGTTGCCATGATAAATCAATTGTAACCTGGTTTTTAAAAAAACTGCAGTGTTTGAAAGGTTATGGCACTACAAGTTGAAATGATTCATGAAAGCTCAAGGTCTACTTACAGCTGGCATTGAATAAGGCACAGAGCAGCTGCCACCACCCAGAGTGAGTGCTGAACTATTGAAAGGTTTAAACAAAAATCTGAATGGTGATTTTAGATTTTTGAAACATGGATAAGTAGGAGAAAATTATGCTTTACTGCACCAGGACAAGCTGAATGAACTAATTATCCTGTTATTACTCCTATTTCCTGTGATTTTAAGTAACTAATGATCGCTTTTTTGTGTCTTTACCCTTTAAAAGTATTCCTTTAAACCATTATTATCCATCTTGGTCACTTCAGATTGATGAAAATACCCATTCCTGAGTATAGCCAAATCACTTTCAATGGTTTTCTTCCTGTACACAATGGACATTCCATGGAAAATTACTCGCTTTTAATATTTGTTATTCCTTGGGATACAAAGTAGGTGGCAAAATAAAATGTTAGTTTGTCAGTTCCATCAATCACAAAATCAGCTGCTTTAAAATACTGATTGCAGACTTCTGGTTTTGTAAGCTTAAATGAAACAGAACTTTAACTTTACTTCACAACAATACACAAAATGCTGGAGGAACTCAGCATGTCAGGCAGCATCTATGGAGAGAAATAAAAGGCTGATGTTTCCGACAGAAACCCTTCCTCCAGGCTGACGAAGATTTGGAGAGCAGCAGAAATCACAGATGGGGAGCAGTGAGAGGGGATCTCACTTATCTCTTAAACTTCTTCAGGATAGGTATTCCTCAAAGAGGTTTCACAGTGGAGTAGGAAATACCCATTTGTTATTTCTCTAAGTGGTTCCACAGCTAATTCTCAATTTCACTTGCACCAAGTTGTTTCAGCCCAGAAATGCCAACAAGACATCATTTTGCCATTGCTGGATAAAGTTGAGAAAGATGCACATTCTTCTTCTTACAGTGTGATCAAAGTGCTTCTTAGGCAGTCTCATGAGATTGAGGATGACATGTTTTTGCTCTGGTTTAGCAGATTCTGAGCACAAACTCTTCCACAGATGGAGTAGGAGGTGCTTAGGACTTCCAACACACTAGTGAGGATGTTGCAGTTTTTTCCAAGGAGGGGTTGAGATTATCCTTGAATTTTTTTCTCCATCTGCCAGAACTTGAGTGACAGAACTTGAAACAGGGTATCTATTTCTGTACTCTGGCACTGCACCTGCCCAACACGTATGCAATTAGAGCATCTGTGGTGGGGATTTTGACCTGTGAGAGGATATTGTGTTGGCTTACTTAACCTTTTAGTGATTTGGAACCAAATTTGGTGGAAATCTAGGTCTCAGAAGTATTTTATCACCACTGCCTGGTTTACCACATCTGAGGTCTTGATCTTCAAGGACCCTATGCCTCAATAGACCAGTCAATGCTTTAAACGTGATGGCAAATTTCATCATTGATGAGATGCTACAGGATACTTAATAGACGAAACAAAAGCAATACCTGAAGCAGAGGAAGTTAATTTTAACCCCATTGTTCATCAACACCATTGCACATCCCATTGACAATAGGAGATGACTCTTACAACTCATTCATCCCCTTGCAACTTGCAGCATCAGGCAAGCAGCCACATTTGTTTTCAGACATTCATCCTCGGCATGAGGATGACATTGTCAATATTGAATTTTAATGCCCGCCCCTAGCTGCCCTTGTACTGAGGCAACAGTTAAGAGTCAATCACGGTGGATCTGGATGCGGTTAAAGCCATGGAGTCATGCAATCTAGAAACAAGTCATTCAGCCCATCAAGTCCAAACTGACAGTAAGTATTCATTTACACTAATCCTACACTAACACATTCTGATTGCTTCACTAGTGATTCAACTGCCTCTGCATTCCCTTCACCCAGTCAGACTTCCTTCTCTGAAAGCTGCAAGTGAACCAGAGTAATTTTTACACTATTCTAGTAGTTTCACAGATACTGCTACTTATAAATTCCACCACTATTTACTTAAATGTAAATTCCCTAGTGACGTGGTGTTGTGGTGGGATTTGAAAATGCATTTCTAAAACAATCATCCAGAACTCTAGCAGATGGTGTAGTATGGTCCTGCACTGTACAAGACCATTGCTTTCTGTTCTGATGGGGTGGATGCTGGGATCATTGCTTTATGCAGAGACTGGGGAGAGAGTCTGCTGGATTTTCCAGCTGTAAGGACTGAGCTCTGAAAGACTGTGCTGGAAATGGCAAAGGCACTATTGATGTGGAAGGAGACAATAGCCCATTCATTGAAGTATTTCCAGGAGGCAATTTTCTACTCCCAACCAGATCATTTTTAACCTAATATGAGCACAATAAGAGGGATGCAACAGTTTGTCAGATTTGGTCTGAGTATCAGAAAAAAATCTTAAGTCCATATGTTCTGTTTGGAAATTAAAAGATCATGGTCAAAATGCTGTTACATTTACACCGAACAGATCTGTATTCCTGGCAACTTGATGTCCCCTTAATGAACTGAACGATGTGCAAAACTCCAGACTCCAATTGGAACTGATTAGTTGAACTGGTATGTGGTTAAGAAAGGCTTAGAAGATTATGTGCCTAACTTGGGCAAATGGAATGAGTTTGAATTGCTGTCTTGGTCGACATAGACCAACTGGGACAAAATTCCGAATTCTGTGCTGTATTAACATATGACTCTAGGACTTTAAAGAGCTGAGTCATGTGGTTAAGTGAGCAATTTATGATATTTCACTGCAAGTTCACTCACTGCACTGCGTCTTGTCCAGATGACCAGCAGATCTTTCAGCAATGAGGGGACAGTGGGTGACACTGAATGACAGCAGCAAACTCTTTGCAGGTGAAGAGATAAAGCACACACCATAAAAGAGCTTGAAAAAATGTAAGAGAACCTCAAGCTTTATTGGACTAAAGTAGGGCAGGGATCGGCAAAGCCAAAAGAATGTCAGTCTCCATTAACAAACTGATGTCAGCCATCTATACATGTTCTGGCTGCAACTCCAGTGCAGTACCTAGGTTTGTTAAGAAACAATTGCTATTCAATACCAAAGGGCAATGCAGAGAAAAGCCACAGTGCTAATTCTCAACTTCGCAGTCATGGTTATAAAGAATGACTTGGAAAATCTTAGTAGGGCTGAGCATCAATTTTACAACTTAAATATGGGGCACACTCTACAAAGACCTTACCAGCTTTAGTTCTCTTCTAAATTTTTCGGGGCAATTCTTTAAGCAATGTCTACTTGAACGAGTTACCGAAGGAGTTAATGCTGGAGAACCCCTGGGATGACCTAAACAAGTTGGTTTAATGCAGTTCCCCTAATGACTCTATAGCAGTCCTGAGGAACATTAGCTCACAGTAGGTCAGTTTGCAGCCAGCAACTTTCCTTGAGAATGTGATGTTGTGAGATGGGTACTTAATGGTCTACCGGGACTCACCACGTGCAACGAACTGTTTCTACTTAGCTTGGTAGCTATACAGAGCCTAGAAAAGTGACATTATGTCTTCTCTCATCTTTCTGTTAACTATTCTGCTCTCAATTAAGCAAAAGGATTGGATTATAATTAAAATTTTATACTTCACACATAAAAGTTGTTAATGTTTAATTTCTAATAAGTTTTCAATTAGGCTGTGAATGGAAATTGACTTAATTTTGTTATAGAATGATGGGTAAAGATTGTACCTCTGAAAGAAATATCCTGATGCTTTGAAATATCATCTGTGTTCACATAAAAGACTGCAATAGTTAATGAATCGGAAACTCCTGCAACACTAAGGGGGAGGGCAAAACACCAATACAAATCCAAGGTTGTGTCAGTAGTTCTAGTCTTGAAATTAAAGAAAAATAGATGCAGTACGAAAAGTATAAATGCCAAAGCGATATGGAATTTTTTTTGTTTTTTCAACATTTTTACTGGTTATTAGAAACATCAGTTAATTTAAATATGGTTAAATAGTCACTTTTACTCTACTCCTTACACACTCACTATTGTATGGCCAGATTCTTCTCTAATTCCATCTACAAGTTTGCAGATGACACCACTGTAGTGGGCTGGATCTCAAACGATGACAAGGTGGAGTACTGGAAGGACATAGAGAGCTAATTTACACACCCTTTTCCTCAATGTCAGGATACCAGAAGAGCTGATCATTGACTGGCAAGTACGGTGGAGCCCTTGTCTGTATCAGTGGTGTATCAATAGAAATGATTGAGAGCTTCAAGTTTCCAGGTGTAACTATCACCAATGATTTATCCTGGTCCAGCCACAAGGGTGTTATGATCAAGAAAGCATATCAGTGGCTCTACTTCCCCAGAAGTTCACCATGTCTCCAAAGACCCTCACCAATATTTACAGAAGCATCCAATCCAGATGCATCACAGCTGGGTATTACAAATACAGGCCAGTCTGACCTGCCTCCCCTTACATCACACAAAATGCTGGAGGAACTCAGCAGGCCTGGCATCATCTATGGAAAAAAGTACAGCTGTACTTTTCTCCCCCACAGATGCTGCCTGGGCTGCTGAGATCCTCTAGCATTTTGTGCGTGTTGCTCGGATTTCCAGCATCTGCAGATTTTCTCTTGTTTTCTCTTTACATCAATTTACATTTCATCAGTCAGAAGATACAAAAGCTTGAAGAATGTACTATCAGACTCAGGGACAATCTTGATCCCACTGTTATAAGACTCTTGTACGATAAAAATGAACCCTTGATCTTTCATTCTACCTTGTCACAACCCTTACTCCTTTTCTGTCTACCCACACTGTACCTTCTCTGTAACTGTATCTGTTACTGTCTTTTTCCCCCTTAGGCACAACTTGATTTACTTATGTTTGGAATGATCTGTGCAGATGACATGCAAGACTAAACTTCCCACTGCAATTCAGTACACGTGACAATAACAAACCAATTATCAATGGGTTTCCTTTTCCAAGTTAGATAAGTCGCTAGTTTTCTTGCTTTCATCCCTGGATTATTTTGCATTCTCCTTTAGGTTCACTAGCTACATTATTTAGTAACCTCACACTAACTGCTTTCTACACTTTAGAATGCAATTTTTCCAAAGGTTTACAGAATATTTATGAAAGTTCTACTTTGACTCATCAACAAAACTGATATCACAACACAATAGTTTTGCGTTTTGGAATTGAGGAGCAATTTCAGAAATTGTTCAGGAAAGCCTGACAATTACGAGTGATTGTGAAGAAAACAAGTTGCTACTTGGGGATTATAACATATAAGATAGAACAGTACAGCACAGTACAGGCCATTCGGGCAATGATGTTGTGCCAGCCTATATAAACATACTCTATGGTCAGTCTAACCTTTCCTTCAAAAACAGCCCATAACCCTCCGTATATTCTACATCCATTTGCCTAACCAAGAATCTCTTAAATGCCCCTATTGTATCAGCTCTACCACCACCCCTGGCAGTGCATTTCAGGCATCTACCACTCTCTGTGTAAAAGACCGACCTCTGACATCTCCCCTAAGCTCACCCTAAAAGGATGTCCACTCAATCTACAGTATGCCCCTATCAAGTCTCCTCTCATCCTTCTCCACTCCAAAGAGAAAAGCCTTAGCTCGTTCAACCTTTCTTTATTAGGTCTGTTCTCTAATCCAGGCAGCATCCTGGTAAATCTCCTCGTCACTCTCTTTAAAGCTTCCACATCCTTCCTAAAATGAGGTGACCAGAGCCGAACAGAATAATCCAAGTTGAACACAATACTCTAAGTGAAAACCCAAGTGTGGATCTCTCTCTGTAACAACGATTGGAAAATTAAACTTCTGCAAAAGAAACAAAATTAAATGATTTACAGCCTTCTCTTTTTAAATGAATTGTGAATTTTGCTCTGTCCACATCACATGACTCAGGTTTCTGCATTGGCACTATGGCCATGTAGAAAGGATCTTTCTTTGACAACTCAGTGAATGATTTGAAGTGAACAGGGAAAATGTTAACAAGTCGAGGGTCTAAATACTTTCTTACAAATTTATAAATCTTTTTCAAACAAATCCTCAATAAATCACCAAATTTCCCCCTTCCTGCGGCACTGAGAAAACTAAACCCAATTTATTAAAAATAATGGTTTGACTGCCAGAATTCATTCTTTTGAAGTAAACTGGGTAGGAAGTTTCAATGTACACAATTTTGTAGGCAAACAAGGTTATCCTGAAGTTGCAATCTGAGATGCCCAATTTTCAACAAATTGATCTATCTTGGTATGTTACTAAATACAGGGCTGAAGTCCATATACCTGAATATTAATATTGCAATTACTCACTAAACATATTAGAAAAAGATACAAATAAAAAGACCAAAAAATATTGGAACTTCTTAGCTATTCAGGTAGCATCTCTGGAAAGCATTAATATTTCAGGCTAATGGCATTTCATCAGAAAAATCCGAAAAAGAATTTACTAATGAAAGAATGAGGCTCCATGCCAAGAACTCTTTCAGCTCCAGAGAGATTATAAGGCAGCAGTTAAGATTTATTATGCCATTAAAAGTTCACTTACAATATATCTTGAACTGAGTGGTTCAAAAAGACCATTGACTTGAAACATTAACTGTTTCTCTCTCTGTTGATGTTGAAAGTCTCGTGTATTTTGTTTTTATTTTAACTTTCCACAGCTGCTGCATTTTGGTTTTAGAGAAAGTAAGAGTCAGTGCATACTTACTCAACGACTAATACTACAATAAACTAATTTTTTTGCCAAGCATCTTTTCTAGTACTGGAAGATTGTTGGCATGAAGTCATGTAATTTTGCGATTGAATATTGCTCTAGTCTAATGAAATTGAAAACTGTTCTTCACTTTTTCCAATCATACACATCTCACATTCTCTTTCTAGTGTTGAGCATGTGATTTTACAATGTCTGATGTATTCTTTTAGAAGTAATGAAACTAATTTTGAAAGCAGAGCACAGCTGCATGCATTTCCATTGTGCACATAGCAGAGGACAACTTTCCAACTGTTTCTCAGTAAGGATTCTTTAATCTGACTGATTAAGAAGCCTTGCTGTTGATTATCCTGGGTATTTATTCCACAAATTGCCTGCAGATCACATAGTGCTGGAAAGGATCTCTGAATACTACAAGCTGCAACTCAAAAGTCTGCAAAATATCTGTGGGTAGCTGCAGATGTGACCCCTTCCATTGTCTCCAAACAAAAATCCAGCTTATAACTTTTCACTCAGCAAATTTGTTCTGTCTGCCCATTTCTCTAATTTGTATAGGCTCTTTAAAAAAGCAACAAGGTTCACAAATGTATGACTTCAACCTCAGCAGCTCTGTTGGCGCCACTTCCATCATTACATCAGTAATGTTTCTAGCTACCTGACATTTGTTCCTATTTGTCTCAGTTATTGTGTCATCTCAAAGGTGTCAATCCACCTACATTTGAGCAAAATTTATTGTGTTACAAGAGGTGTCATGCAGAAAACAAACATGGACATTTCAATAATTGAATTAAAATGAATAAGCTGCTTTACAGCAGCAATAATATCTTAATAACATGATAAGCCTTGCAAAACTAATTAATTTTCTACATTACAACAAACCTTACATGGAAAAGAAGAGATAGTTGAATGAGTCAAAATGCAAATCTGCTGTACAATATATAGTATCTAGACACAGTGAAGGTAGTTCGTGGGATTTTTCATGTTATTAGGATATGACTTCCAAAAATATCACTACCAGTTTGGCTGACTCTGCAATTCTTAAAATTTAATTAAATTGGTAAAATATCCATGTAATCAATTTTGTAATTTTAATAAACTCTGTGGTACACAAGGAATATATAGACATTAATTATTCCTAGTTTTGTTGCTAATTCCTCCACTATTTCCTCTGTGAAATAATGTATTAGGTGGTTGGAATAAATAAAAGGTAACTGGCATGATACGAAGGGGATTAGTAAAATGAACCTTTACTTCATTACAACTAATGATGTTAGTATTACAGTATCTACAGTGCAAGTTACATGTATATATTACTAAGCATATGTAAGGGTCCATATGTGAATCTATTTATGCTTTGCACAACTCATTCAATAAATTTGCCTCGTGGCTTCAGCGTAACCTGTTAATTGATATCAGATTACTTAGCAACCACTTTTTCTAAATACTTAAGTTTATGATTAAGTTAAGAGGGACTAAGTTGAATGAAAACCAGCATGAAATGGGTGGGACACTGCAATGTAAGCCTGAAGCAGAAAGTCGCATGCCAATTGGATCTTCCCAGAGCAGTTTTAAGAAGTCAATGGGTATGCGGACAAGGATGTGATTGCATTGGAACTATTATCAAACAACACAACTTGCCAAATACAATCCAATATGAATAATATAAATGTCAAAGTTTGTGCAATTTTGAGGCATAATGTGGAAGGTTTCACTGCAAGAGCACCTAAAAAGAAAGAACAACTGAAAACCGAATCAACCAATGTTCGTTCCTACCATCATAGCTAGAAAAGGGATTGTGGCAGAAAGCAGGATAGAAAGATGAAAATTAGCAAGTATAAACAATGTAATTTTATACAAGTAATACTCTTTTCCTAATGCGGGAATACTAAAATTGGTCATATTAATGTTTATGAAAACATATTTACTACATACATGTATATAATATCCAATCATAATATACTAAACCCCTCAGTCAGCACCTGTACTCCTCGGTCCCACATTAATATACGGTACTAAGTTCAAGATATGGTGCACACTAAGCTCAGAACACAACCATGTCTAAAACCTTTATTTTCCAAACCCTAAGATGCATATGAGCAAGGCTGCTAATTTGAAGTCAGATATTAAGGAATTATGAGCAACTGTTCCTTAGAGCTGCATTAAACTCTCTGCTCGGACCTTGAAAGCCCAGTGATAGACTAGACTTCCATCTTATTGCTTTGGACTGGATTCTGTCCAACATTCAATTGAAGAATGCAGCAAGCAAAACATAGACGTGGCAGATATTTTCATTGGAGGGGATTAAATACTGTAGAATCAAACCAAACTGCAACTAGAAGTCTAAAATTAATTGAGACACAGATTGGGAATTAATCCTTATCAAAATGCCAAAACATTCCTTAGAGTTTACCAGCAACAATTTGAATAAAGGTGAGAAAGACGCCACAGAGCTCAAGATCATACATACATACAGACACACAAACATTGCAAAATTACCTAATTACGGAGGTAAGGTTTTTTTTTATTAAAGAATGAATTTTAATTGAAAACACAGAAGATGTGAGGCAAACAAAGAGATTGTAACACTTTTGAAACAAGAATAACAACAGTTCAATTCTGCACTAAAATATCTTTCAGCAGCATCATATTTACATTTTCTATATCAATACAATGTTCAACAGCACAAAAACAAACAAAACAACATATACGTAAAGATGTAGTGAAGATCAGGGAAAATGTTAGATGAAATAATGAGACAAAACATTGCTAAAATGATTTTTATTGCAATAAATGTATATGTTCATGACCATACAGTTAATGTAACAGAGAATAGATGAAGTTCTTACCTTCTTCAGTCATTGAGTCATAATATTTAAGTTTTCCATATGCTCCAAGTTCTACAACATCACAGTAAAAAAAAGACAAATGAGCAAAAAGCCAAAAAAAAAGAGATTAAAAAATCAGGAAGCAGCAGAATGCAATTTAAGGCGGCACACACATACGTGCTTTAAATATCAGGCTGCCAGGGACTGAAGTTCAGCGGTGAATGCTAAAATATGAAATTTGGAATATTGCTGTAGCAGATTCATCAATATTCAAAATAGGAAAACAGGTGATTATCTTAAACAAAAGCAATTTTATACTGTCAAAAGGGCACAGTTTTACAGTCATGCACAATTCTCTGTAGTGTACAGAAAATAATATCCGATGATTTCCTATAATATACTGATTTGAGTTTTCTGAATTGTGATTCGCTAAGTCCTACCTTCCAAAAGATCAAATTACTTTGTTTTGTTCATTACCATGAATGACTTATTGTACTTAATATTAGGAGGCCTTTTTGTCTTATTTTATAAGATTTTGTAGACTTCGAAACAAATTAGATAAAGAAAAGAAAAATGAAACACTTCTCAAGTCAAAGCCCCTATGTAATACAGTAACAGATTACACTTATCACATTAGGTTCATTGAGCAGATTGTGAGCAAGTGCTAATGAAAACAATTTTGGGAGCCCTATTGTTCATGTACAGTGCATGAACACTCCATTTCCTTGTTTAAAAAAAAATCTTATCCTGGAAAACAACTCTCACAATCCTCAGTTGCTTCTAACATCGATAGCTTGGAATATCATGTCTTATCAGTAAAAAGAAGGATGGTACTATTTTACACAAGATAGTATAAAGTAGTTGGACACATTTAAAAATTGCATTAAAATGTAATTGAATAATTGGCTGTATTTTGGTTAAACTATTGTTTATAAGTGAAGTTAGTATTTTTCTTTGCTTAGTTAGATCCATTATCTTGTAAAAAAAATACATCTAGAACATAATAACCTATGAGTTTACACACACAAATTTCCGGAGGAACTCAGCAGTCAGACAGCATCTATGGAAAAAGTATAGTCGTCGTTTCAGGCCAAAATTCTGTACTTTTTTTTTCCCCCCCCCAAAGATGCTGCCTGGCCTGCTGAGTTCCTCCAGCATTTTGTGTGTGTTGCTCGGATTTCTAGCATCTGCAGATTTTCTCTTGTTTGTGGTTTGAACCTATGAGTTTAACTTGGTTAAGTTGGGTGAATGTTTCACTCTAAATTGAACTACTCTATGTTTAAAAATCATTCCAGATTTAAGCACAAACTACTTCAAGTTTGAAAAAATTAACATGTGGGAGCTCAAAATTATACAACTAGACCATAAGCTAGCAAAAGAAACTTATAAATATTCTGTATGCATTGGCATTTTTGTTGAGGTGTTTTATTTTACCAAATACATTGTTTAATAGCAACATATAATCTTTAAGTAGTTTCACTCATGAATTTAGCATCTTTTCGTTGTTTCTTCCATGCTTATATAGAAAAAGAGACTGTTGAACCAGATTAGATCTTGTTATGTACAATATAACATGTGCCCAGAAACTATACTTTGCTTTTAAATTGTGTGGGACAAGAAAGGAAAACAGAACAACTTCTTTCAAGAATCACTTTCTTCAGCAATTTGAGAAAGTTTCATTGGTCATTAGCCATACAAATGGCATTTAATAAGAACTATGGAAGACTCCAACATGACTGGTGAAGTTTACAAGTGCAATAAAACTACTTAAAAAGTAGTTTAGGGCTGCGTTCTGTGATATATATCCAGTGCTTAGAAACTGATCAACCCTATGGGTGATCTATGGGGGATAATATATGCAAGACCAGCAAAGTTAAATTCTGCCTTGGGGCTCTAGAGGCAACGTAATCAAGGACCCCTCCCACGCCAGTCGTTCTCTCTTTAACCCTCCCCTTCTAGGCAGAAGTTACAAAAGCACATACCACCAGACTCAAGGACCGGTTGATTCCACTATTACCAGACTCCTAAACTGACCTCTCATGCCCTAAAGAGGAATCCTTGATCTCCCAGTCTACCTTGTTGTGGCCTTTGCAGATCATTTGTTTCATTGCACTGCGCTTCTCTGTAGCTGTAGCTGAGGCATTATATCCTCCATTGTTTTTTATTTCTATGTATGCCGTGATCTGCCAGGATGGCATGCAAACAAAAGCTTTTCACTGTGCACATGACAATGATAAAGCCAATATCAATACCAATGATGCATTATGATGGGATATTTACTTAAGCTTAAATAGATTGATTGGAGAGAAGGGCAGCTATTGACTAAAACTTTTGAAGTGAAGGGTGTATCGATTGTTGAATTTCATAATACATACATCCTTGCTGATCTAATTCCTAATTAATCCTCCAATGATATCCATTCCCAGGACTCGTGAAGTTGTCCCTTTCTAATACCACTTACTAGCTTCCCGGTTATCCTGGTACCAGACAGTGATACTTGAAAGTTTGTTCACACTCTTGAGCAGCTTTCTCCCTGAGTTTGGCACATTTTGGTGTGAGCTATGTGTGTTAATGCCCTTGAAAACTTTTCACTTGAAATAAATTAAATCAAAGTTATTTGAAAATGTAAATAGATTAGTTTAACAAAATAATTAAAACATTTATTTGTGTGAATTGATGCAAGAGGTGGAAACTAAATTATAAACTATTTGTTAAAGTGACCAAAACAATTTAATGCCTTCACTTTGCGTTAACATTTTTGCTTGTTTGTAGCAAAAATTTGTTCAAGTTAGTCATTATAATATAAATGATTAGGCATACTTTAGATACTCTAATTAATATTAATCAGTATATTAGTGCAAGGTAACAAAACAGCTTCCTATAACTCTTCATGTACATAATCTATGTGAGGCCATTCTCCCAACTGCCAACATAATTGAGTGCAAAGTAGTGGTTGCTATCTAATCTTCAGAAAGCATTACATATGTTTTACTAAATTTAATACCTGGAACAGAATTTTCATTAAAACTTCAGCAAGTGGGAGTGCAACAATTGCCCTTTATTTTCTCTCATTCTTTTTCTGAATTTTTTTTACATGGCATATTCAGAATGTGCCGGCTGATTTCGGTGCCAATTCTCCCTGGACAATGGTTACTGTCTAAATATGTAGTTAAGGAGAAAATATGAGGGAGGGGTTGGACAATTTTCACAGGGTAAAATTTCTAAGTATTTATTTCCTGAAACAATGGTCAAATTTAACAGTAGACATCTTTTAAACTTTTCAACAGACTTCCCTTTGGATAACCAGCCAATCTGTTTTCCTTAAAATGGCTCCAACTAAGGTATTAAGTGACTTAAGATGCAAGGTTAGAATGGATGTGTGGGTGTTTGGGAGGGGTGGGGGAGGAATGGGGGAGTGGAGAGTAGGAAGGATGCTAAATGGAGCAAGAATATACATTAGGCATGATCCTTGTGAAAACCAAAATGCGGTCAAATGGCTGAATGACCAACCTTAATACCTGTTTTAAGATCAGATAATTCTAGACAAACAAGAAATAGCAGCTGGAAATAGCCTTCTTTACATTCTAAAATACTGAATTCATCATTTGGATCAGGCATTCTGCTTCAATCAGATGTGCATCAATTAATATTTCATGTTTGACATTGTTAGCACTTAAGACTAAGAAATATAAATGCTAAACGAATTTTCAGTGCACACATGTAAAATGTGTTACAAGTTGCTCAGAGATGCAGTTTAGTAGTTTACAAAGATTTGACATCAGATGTGGAATTCCCTTTTGGCACCATATGGTTAAAAAAATCTGAGCTTGTTTTTTCTTAAGTTGCTTCTTTTAAATCCACAGTACCTACAGTGTGGGGAAAAATACAAAAACACACCCACTAATACAGTCAGCTTTTACTGCAAGGTTACTTGATATGGTTTACAGTGTCTACACTTCAGAATACAAAAGACGTATCACATATTGTGGCATGATGAACTGTGTACAACACAGATATTCATTAAATAATCATAGAATTTCTTGTGGTGTTGTTAATTACTTACAGGAAGTTGACTTGGCAGCAGATGGAACCAAAGCATTTGAGAGCCAGATAACTCAGGGCTAAGTTAATTCAACAGCCCTTAACTGTAAGCACTTAATAATTATTCTGGAGTAATTAATTTCTCGCACAATATGAGTCTCATTCAAAATTTTGGCTCACTGTTACAATTAAATCACTGTTTGCAATAGCTTACGAAATAGTATCTTCTTTCAAAGTTCACTTTTGTCCTGGGAAAAGGCCTGCACATAGGGTGAAAGTAACTTAAATTTCTTTTGGTATGGTTGTGTTGCTAACGTTGCAGATTTAACCTATTTAGGCCATTAAGACATATACAAAGGAGCACAATTAGACCATTTGGCCCATCAAGTCTGCTCCATCATTCCATCACGCCTGATCTATTATTCCTCTCAACTCTATCCTCATGCCCTCTCCCCGTAACCTTTGGTGCTCTGATTAATCAAGAACCTATCAACCTCTACCTCCAATATATCCAATGCCTAGGTCTGCACAGCTGTCTGTGACAATGAATTCCAAGATTCCCTACCATATGGCTAAAGAAATTTTTCCTCATCCCTGCTCTAAATGGACGTCCCTCAATTCTGAGGCTGTGCCCTATGGTCCTAGACTTCCTCACTATAGGAAACAACGTCTCCATTTTCACTCTATCTAGGCCTTTCAATACTCAACAGATCTCCTCTTCTCATTCCTCTAAACTCTAGTGAGCCATCAAACACTCCTTATACATTAACTCTTTCACCCTTAAAATCATTCTTCTGAACTTCCTCTGAACTCTCTCCAATGCCAGCACATCTTTTCTTAGATAAGGAACCCAAAATTGCTCTCAATACTTTAAGTTCAGTCTGACCAATGCCTTATAAAGCCTTAGCATTACATCCTTGTTTTTGTATTCTAGTCCTCTCAAAATGAATGCTAACATGCATTTGCCTTGCTTATCACTGACTCAACCTGCAAGTTAACCTTTAGGGAATCATGCATGAGAATTCCCAAGTCCCTTTATACCACTGATTTGTGAATTTTCTGCCTATTTAGAAAATAGTTCATACCATTATTTCTTCCGCCAAAGTGAATGACCATGCACTTCCCTATGCTGTATTCCATCTGCCACTGCTTTGCCCATTCCTCCAATTTGTCAAGGTCCTTCTGCAGACACCCTGCTTCCCCAACACTACCTGCCCCTCCACCTACCATTATATCGTCTGCAAACTTGGCCACAAACCTATCAATTCCTTTATCTAAACCATTGATGTATAACATTAAAGGAAGTGTTCCCGAATCCGAACTCTGCAGAACACTACTGCGTGCAGCCAACCATAAAAGGCCACCCCTTTATTCCCACTCTTTGCCTCTGGCCAGTCAGCCAATCTACTATCCATGCTAGTATCTTTCCTGTAATACCATGGGCTCTTACCTTGTTAAGCAGCCTCACGTGCAGCAGCTTGTTAAAGGTCTTCAAATAAACAACATCCACTGAATCTCCATTCTCTTTGCTGCCTGTTAGCTTCTTGATGAATTCCAACAGATTTGTCAGCCAAGATTTCCCCATTAGAAGACCATGTGAACCTTGGTCTATTTTATCATGTGCCTCTAAATATCCTGAAACCATATCCTTAATAATAGACTGCATCATCTTTCCCACACCAACTGGCCTATAATTTCCTTTTTTCTGCCTCCCTTCCTTCTTAAAGAGCGGGAACCACTCCAGAATCCAGTGATTCTTGAAAGATCGTTACTAATGCCTCTATAGTCCATCTGGTTCAAATAACTTATCTACCTTCAACTTGCCAGCTTTCCATGCAGCTTCTCCTTAGTAACAGCAATGACACTCACTTTTGCCTCCTGATACTCTCCCATATCAGGCATTTTGCTGGTGTCTTTCCGCCGTAAAAACTGATGCAAAGTACTTATTAAATTTGTCTGCCATTTGTTTGCCCCCCATTACTACCTCTCCAGCATCATTTCTCAGCGGTCTGATATCCACTCTCTTCCTTCTTTTACTCTTTACATATCTGAAACAACTTTTGGTATCCTCTGATACTTTGGCTAGCTTACCTTCATATTTCATTTTTTCTTTCTTCAATGCTTTTTGATGGCTTTTTAAAACTTCCCAATCCTCTACTTTCCCACTAATTTTTGCAGTATTATATATCCTCTCTTTTGCTTTTCTGCTGTTTCTGTCTTCCCTTGTCAGCTACAGTTGCCTCATCCTCTGTTTAGAATACTTCATCTTCCAAATACTAGGCCTTCTAAATTTCCCCCAGAAATACCAGCCATTGCTCTTCTGCTGTCATCCTGCTAGTTTCTCTCCTCTTCCAATCAATTTTGGCCAGCTCCTCTCTCATGCCTCTGTATGTCCTTTGTTTCCACTGTAATACATACAATCTTTCTAATTATACCCCCTTTGAATTACTCTCATTGCAAACTGCAGCATGTAATTTCCCTTCAAGCAACGTACTTTTAAATCGACTTAATGAACAACAGATTTCATTATCTTCTCAAGGACTCGGTGGACTTTACCATCAAGCAAGCAGGTGCGGCACCACCAAGTGGACGAAGGTTCACCAACGCAGCTGGAAGCAAGGCAGGAGTGGGACTCCAAGCCAAGCTGAAATACAGAGGAATGAGACACCCCCCCCCCCGCAACTCAGCATCTTGTTAGAAAATGTGCAGCTGCTGGAGAACAAAACTGAGGACCTGAAGGCAAGATTACTGTATCAGAGGAAAATGAGAGATTGTTGTGTCCTATGCTTAAATGAGACACGGCTTACTCCCAGCACGGCAGATATGGTGATGAGACCCGAAGGCTTGTTGATTCTCAGGATGGACCACACTGCTGATTCAGAAAAGGTAAAAGGTAACGAGGCTTGATTTAAAAAATACCTACCCAGTTACCATTAGCATATAACCTGTAGCACCAACACACTAGACCACTGTAACACTAAGATAAGGAATGCCTACAGTTCCATGTCCAGACAGCACTTTGGTAAATCAGATCACTTGGCTGTTCTTCTTCTACCTGCATACAGGCAGAGGCTAAAGAGCAAATCTCCAGAGATTAAGACAACAAAGAGGTTGTCAGAGGAATTAGAAGAGTGGCTAGAGGATTGCTTAGAGTCAATTGCTTGGACCCTGCCTGTTCAAGGACTCATCTGTGGATCTGAATGACTACACCATGATTGTCACAGACTTCATAAAAACAGTTGTAGATAAGTGTGTCCCCACAAGATCATTCAGAGCCTTCCCCAACCAGAAGCCCTGCATGGAGGATGAGATCTGGAACCTGCTGAGGGCCAGGTCAAAGGCATTCAAGTCTGATGACCAAGAAAGTTACAAGAGGTCCAAGTACAATCTCAGGAAAGCCATCTCATGGGCGGGGTGGCAACTCTGGACTAGACTTGAATCAAGGAAGAGTGCTCGACAGTTGCAGCAAGGCTTGAATGCTATCACTTCTTAAGTAAAATCAGACGACCCCAGCAACAATAGGGCTTCGCTTCCTGATGAGCCAAATGCCGTCTATGCTCACACTGACTGTCAAAACATGGAGGAACCATGACACGCTACCACAGCTCCCACAGGCCCTGTAATTTCAGTCTCTGAGGCTGACGTTAGGAGGGTGAACCAATGAAAAGCATCCGGCCCAGATGGAGTACCTGGCCAAGTATTAAAGACCCATCACAAACAGGAGAAGGGTCCTGTCGAAGGGTTTCGGCCTGAAACATCGATTATACTTTTTCCCATAGATGCTGCAAGGCCTGCTGAGTTCCTCCAGCATTTTGCGTATGTTATTAAAGACCTGTGCTGATCAACTGGCTGGAGTGTTCATTGAAATCTGGAACCTCTCACTTTGCTGTCTGATGTACCCACCTGCTTCAAGACGATTGCCTAAGAAGAACATGGTGACCTGCCTCAATGATTATCGTCCAGTAGCACTTACATCCACTGTGATGAAGTGTTTTGAGAGGTTGGTGATGAAACATATCCACACACCATCAGGATGCTCTTTATTGACTACAGTCAAAACCCTCAAAACTAATCAATAAGCTTCAAAATCTTGGTCTCAATACCTCTTTGCATAATTGCGTCCTTGATTTCCACACCTGTCGACCCCAGTAGGTCTGGATAGCAACAACATCTCTTCCACAATCACCATCAGCACAGGTGCACTACAAGGCTTTGCTTGCTTTACACTTATGATTGTGTGCCTAAGCAAAGCTCCAATGCCATAGTTAAGTTTGGCGACAACATTACTGTCCTTGGACAAATCAACAGAGATGAAGCAGCATATAGGAGGGAGATAGAAAATCTGACAGAGAGGTGCCACAACGACAACCTGTTACTCAATGTCAGCAAGACTAAGAAGCTGATTTTCAACTTCAGCAGGAGGAAGCCAGAGGTCCATGAGTTAATCCTCATCAGAGGATCAGAGGTGGAGAGGGTCAGCAACTTTAAATTCATTGGTGTTATCACTTCAGAGGATCTGTCCTGGGCCCAGGACACGAGTGCAATTACCAGGAAAGCACAACAGCGCCTCTACTTCCTTAAGGGTTTGTAAAAATTCAGCATGGAATCTAAAACTTTGACAAACTTCTACAGATGTGTGGTTAAGAGTATATTGACTGGCTGTATCACAGCCTGGTATAGAAGCATCAATGAATGCCCTTGAATGGAAAATCCCACAAAAAATGGTGATTACAGCCCAGTCGATCACAGGTAAATCCCTCTCCGCTATTGAGCATATCTATACAGAGTGATGTTGCGGGACAGCAGCATCCATCATCAGGGACCCCCACCACTCAGATCACACTTTTTTTCTCAATGCTGCCATCAGGAAGGTACTCACAGGAACAGTTATTAACCCTCAACCAGCAAGCTCTTGAACCAAAGGGGATACTACACTCAACTTCATTGATCCCATCATTGAAGTGTTCCCACAACCTATGGACTCAGTTTCAAGGACTCTTCATCTCATGTTCTCGACATTTATTGCTTATTTATTTATTATTATTATTCCTTCTTTTTATAGTTGCGTCATCCATTGTCTTTTGCTCACCGGCTGTCTGCCCAAGTTGGTACGATCTTTCATTGATTCTATTATGCTAAGTACTCTATTATGGATTTACTGAGCTTGTCAGCAAGACAATGAACCTCAGGGTTATATATAGTGACATATATGTACTTTGATAATAAATTTACTTTGAACTTTGAAACATCTTCTCAAACTGCAGGGTAAATTCTATCATAGTATGATCCATGATGGCCTATAAAACAGCTTCTTTCATTTCTATTATATCTTCTTTTCCTTTCAAATGTGGTTCTGGTACAGTTGGAGCCTATGATCTAGAGGTTGATGGTGTGTTTTTGGGCCGATTGACTGATCAGGTGTCTTGCTGTTTTCGAGAGTTCCAGGAGGCGAGGGGCCTCTTCGAGGCCAAGAAGCTTAGAGCCCATGATCGACTCCAGTTCTTGCCAATCTCGACAACTAAAGCCTCGAGGAAGACTGAAAACATTGAGGTGGTTGCGGAGAGCGAGCAAGTGTTTAGTGCCATCTACCAGCCCCTCACTCGCTGCTGCTGGAGAAGTTGTCTGCATGTGATTGTCTGTCTGTCTGTCTGTCTGTCTGTCTGTCTGTCTGTCTCTCTCTCTCTCTCTCTCTCTCTCTCTCCCGCCCCCCCTCCCCCCACCCCAATTGGCTCACTGCTCCTGAAGGGAGGTTTAATTGCACTGTAGTCCACATTATGATGTGTTTTCTGGCTTCTGTTTGCTCCTTTTTCTGTTACTATATTTTGGGCGACTTTGAATCGGGGCAGTCTGCAGATAATAAACACTGAGCTGAACTAAATGTGGATTAATTTTTGTGTTTTATATTTTGTGTTTTTATGTGATTTGACTTTTTGTGTGTGGGGGGGGGTGTTGATGTTTTCTTTGAATGGGTTCCATGGCTTTCGTTATTTTGTTGCTGTCGTGGGGAAGATGAATTTCGGGGTTGTATACTGCATACATATTTTGATAACAAATGTACTTTGAATCCTTTGAATCACTGCCTCCTAAGGCTCCCTTTACCTTAATCTCCCCAAATCAAATATGCGTCGTTACATAACACCCAATCCAGAATTGCTGTTCCCCTCGTAGGCTCAACTACAAGCTGCTTTAAAAAGCCATCTCGTAGGCATTCTACAAGGTTCCTCTCTTGGGATCCAGGGCCAATCTATATGCATAGTGAAATCCCCCATGATTATTGTCATATTGCCATTTTGACATGCCTTTTCTATCTCCCATTGTAACTTGTATCTTGGTTACTGTGTAGAGGCCTGAATATAACTCCCATCAGGGTCTTTTTACCCTCTACCCACAAGGATTCTACATCCTCTGATCCAATGCCACCCCACCCTCTCTGCCTACCTGTCCTTTTGCTACAAGGTGTATCCTTGGATGTTAAGCTCCCAACTATAATCTTCTTTCAGCCACAATTCAGAGATGCCTAGAATATCATACCTACCAATCTCTAACTGTGCTACCTTATTCCGTACACTGCATGCGTTCTAATATAACACCTTCAGTCCTGTATTTGTCACTCTTTTTGATTTTGTTCTCATGTCACACTTCAACTCATCCCACTGACTGCAATTTTACCTATCAGCTGCCTGTCCTTCCTCCCAGTCTCACTACACACTGCATCTACTTGTGTACCAACTGCCTCATCCTCAGCCCTTTCACAATGGTTCCCATCCCCCTGCCAATTTAGTTTAAACCCTCCCCCGCAGATCTAGCGAACCTGCCCACAAGGACGTTGGACCCCTTGGGTTCAGGTGTAACCCGTCATTGGTCCCCCTCGGGTTCAGGTGTGTAACCCGTCATTGGTCCCCCTCAGGTTCAGGGGTAACCCATCATTGGTCCCCCTCGGGTTCAGGTGTAACCCGTCCCTTTTGCACAGGTCATACCTTTCCCAGAAGAGATCATAATGATCCAGAAATCTGAATTTCTGACCCCTACACCAGCTCCTCAGCCATGCATTCATCTGCCAAATCAACCTGTTCTTATCCTCACTGGCACACGTGGCACAGGTAGCAATCCAGATATTACTACACTGGAGGTCTGCCTAACTCCTATATTCTCTCTTCAGGATCTCCTGGCTTTTCCTACCCATGTTGTTGGTACTAAGATATACCAATACGTACCAAGATTTATGGCTGCTCAGCCTCCCTCTTTAGAATGCCATGGACCCAATCCAAAACAACCCTGAAGCGGGCACCTGGAAGTCAACATACCATCCAGGTGTCTCTTTCTGTTTCAGGATTTTGTTTTCTGTTCCTCTAATTATGGGGAAACCCTATCATTACTACACTCATCTTCTCCTGCTTTCTCTTCTGAGATACAGACCTAGAAACCTGGTTGCTGTGGCTTCCCCTCGTATGTCGTCCCCTCCCAACAGTATCCAAAGTGGTATACTTACTACTGAGGGGAACGGCCACAGGGGTACTCTGCACTGACTGCCTATTCCCTTTCCCTCTCCTGACATTCACTCAGGTACTTGCCTCCTGCAACCTAGGGGTGACTACCTCCCTGTAGCTCCTATCTATCACCTCTTCACTTTACTATATGAGCTGCCTGATGACACTGATGATGTTAATCTTTTCTTACTATTACACTGCACTGGACAGCAAAGGCCCATGTTCACATCTATTCACACTTACATAGCACTTTTGCATTTCTTTTATAACTTCCTAGAGGATCTTGCAGCTAATGAAGCACTCCTGTAAATGCAGAACCATCTTGAACCAGTTGCCAATACTCCACAAACAATGTGTCACGGTGGTATAGCGATTAGCATAACACTACTGCAGCGCCACTGTCTGTAAGGAGATTCTATCCTCTCCCCATGACTGCATGGGTGTCCTCTGGGTGCTCCAGCTCTCCCCAGTATTCCAAAAACGTACAGGTTAGTAGATTAATTGGTCACATGGGTGCAATAGGGTGGTGTGGGCCCCTGGGCCCAGAAGGACCTGTTACCGAGCTGTATCCCTACATCAATGAAATAATAAATAACATGTTAATGGCATGACGATCTGCAAAAGGAATAAATACCAGTTGGGACAATGAGGATCCAGATCTACCCAAACGTCACTGAGACAGCAAACAGGGTTTCAGAGTTTCTCACTTTTCTATCTTTCAATTAAATACCGAGGGTGTTTTTTGGGCTATTTAAAGTCACGTACATTCCTTTGTACCATTAAGCATTCATCTGATTGTCATCAATATCATGTGATGCTCAAGACGAATCATTTGTTTCGAGTCCACAAACATTTACAAAAAGGAGTACAATAATATCCAATCTGACACTTCTTTAATTCTTCCTCGGGCAATGGACAAACACTTCCTACTGTAAGTTCAGCAAAATTTGCTGCTCACTGTTTTAACGAGAAGGATATTTTAATGAAGGTCCTGGACTTTACTACAAGATTTTAAAACATGCTGCTTCTTCTTACTCACTGGCTCAGTATTTTCTCGGAGCTACAAATGTTACAGATGCAACTTGCTCAGTAAGCATCAAAATTAAAATGGAGCTTTTGCCCCAGTTTGGATAAAGTGCGCGGAGCTGCAAGGACTTTTCTGGCTGTGTCCTTCAGCGCGATTGTGACTGTCCAGATGCAGAACTGACTTGATTGTTATGAGTCCTGGAAAGCCACCAGGTGAGCAAGATCAGAAGTACTTGCTGTTAGAAACTAGGATTTTCCATACACTATCTGGGCAATGAAGTGGTGACTAGAATGCTCAACCCGGATAATTTCAGCTGTTGGTCACCTTCAAGGATTACAAATACATTCAAAAGGTCCCAGGTCACCAATATCAATAAGTGACTTTGGAAAGTTGGATCTCCTGTAAAAGATATTTTGAATTTAATTTCCACCCCACCCCCCCCTCCCCATTTCACATTGTTTTAATCTAGGAAGTCTATCCTTTTTGGAATGCAATCAAGCTTGGAATTTGTGGGTCAATCAAATGCAAGTGTTTTAAAATGACAGAGTAAATGGTAAGGTGAACGATTTGGCACGCCATGACAATTTATATTCCCAGTCTGTGCAGTAAAATTTGCTACCAAGAATCAGGATTTTGCAAGAAAAGCCTCAGAAGCAATGAAGGTGCTCATCTTCTGATGTTGACAGCTCACTAAAACTCATCACCAGTGACCCTAGATATCCTCATGAGGCTGAAACTCTTCTTTGTAGTGGTAATTCTGGCTTTCTGGTGAAAAATACATATTCTGTGTCTGCTGGACAGCTCAACCTGCATGAAAAGGATTTAATGGTGTCAAAAATTTCATCTCACTTATTGATTCAGAACAACAAAGTAACAAACCAGTGCACTATCTTTATATTTTTTTTTGTCATTAAAATTATGTTGGTTAGCTATGGTGCACTTTCACTTAGTGTAGTTAATTGTTAAAATATACTTAACTAGCATTGAGCTACACATGCCTAGTAATTATTGTTTTTAAAAACGGCTAAATGTCAAATAGAGGGTGTATGATAATTTAGATCAATGCCTGATAACGTGTACTTACCAACTTCCAATCTGTATGCTTCTATTTCAGTTGCACCACTGATATATTCAGAAGAAACCATCTCAGGTGAGGTTTAAGCAGGCACATGGTTCTTCTTTTACATTGATTCTCCTTCTGTAGTACACTTGGCTATCTTGATTGCAATGAATATTTCTTTACAATTTTTGAAAATAGCTTTAAATTGATTCTGAGAATCCTTTCCATGTCCTTCACTTAGTAGATTGCAGTTCTGCAGATGTTGAGCAACCTTGTCTGAAGAATCAATCCTGTATTCATTGCTCCATCTGTATATCCATTCTTAGAAGTTTGGAAATGTTAGGTAGACTGCATCTTTAGCACATGGTTTGCAAGATTTGCTATCTTTTCATTTGATCGAATAGTTTTGTTGTTTTTTTAAAGCAGGAAGTGGGAACAACATATTTTAATTCAGTGTTTCAAGGAACATTTTATTCATGGAAATACTGGGATATTTTAGTGTACACATTTCCTAAGAGTTTGGTAAATACAGTTCTCCATAAGCACCATCTTGTATTTTGTTTATTTATACATGTTTCTTAATAATGCATGTTGGAGACATTAAAAATTAACTGTCCCCAAGACTCTTTAAACGCAAAATGTATGGACTGCAGACCTTGAAGGAACGAAAACATTAGATTTATATGATTGATTGTTTCGTTGGAGTTTTTATTCCAGCTAGTTTTGAGGTGGTTTGGGTTGGCCCCCTAGGCTGCACCCATGGAGATTTATACAGTATTGTATTAAAGTCAGAGAAGACCAAAATTAAGTGGGATAAAAATATGGTATCAACTAAAAACTGCCATGGTCTCAGCAGGTTATGTTAAGAATTACCCCTTGTGTTTTAGCCCCTTAAAGAAACATTTCCAACTTTATCAGGTACTTAATCATCCCTCTAGCGACTGGCTATCACCGAAGACAGAAGCTTGTAACCAATTTTGATTTTCTTTCAAAACAAGGAGTCATAACCTACATTTTTAAAGATTTGAATGAATTAGGGAAACTAATTCTTGACTTCTTTCCTCCTTTACAGTCCTTAATGAATTGAGTCCACTAGGGTACTTTGTGAACTGACTCAAGCCACCTTGTGCAATTGTGCAACCTGAACCTTTGCCAACCTCTATTAGAAAGTTGGGTTAGCATGATTACCATAGCCACCAACTGTTTAAAAAAAATTAGTGATCATTCAACTTAATATAGTGAATGAGATTTCTTGTTCTTTCATGCCAACTAAACTTTTAATCTGAATGAGTTTATCAGTTGGTGACACTTACCTCAAAATTTTCTTCTAATTGAGCAGTGTGATTTAATTAAAAAAAGGTCCATTTTGTAAGAAACATAAATACCACAAAGGTATATTACATATGCTTTCCTAATACTGGGATTAATGAACATTTTTGGATTTGTACAGTACATATTGACCATGATATGTCTCGAAAGCAATTCTAACCAAGAATTACTCAGTTCTGAGAAGAAATAAAGTAAAAATATCATATATGTCCAGGAAAATAAAATACACAACTACCAGAAAAGCTTGCCCAATTAAAGCAACGGTTTTGAAAGCACTCTCACGCACATTGGTTTTACCAAATCATAACTGAAGAATTCTCAACAAGATATTGGAATAGACCCAACATTACATTAATTCCCAGATCTTGCCTATGAAATTTGAAGTCTTCTCTTATTTCTATATGATATATGACATTACAAAGAAAATCCAAGATAACTGATTATCACAACAATACAAGGTTAGGAAGAAAAAACAATTTTGAACCTTTAAAAAAAAATCAGATCCTACAACTGAAATAAAGAAACATGGCCCTGCAAGTACAAGTTTGCTGTTCAAAGCAATGAAACAGCTCCAATTAAAAGTGCCTTATGGAAGAGTTTAACTAAATTCTTGGGGAATTTTTGCTGGTTAGCTTATTATTGGAATAAGGATAATATTAACCACCCAAATAGGCCAGTCATTGTACAGGATAAATTCAATATATAAATATATTTATATACCTCCTTATAGTACCTTCCAGATGAAAATTTATGCCATAAAAATCAGTTTTAATACGAAAGGTAATTGGAAGTGAGTTGGAGAGATTTGCAAGATATGTTGCAAATCACTATCATTCATTATGCAGTGCTGCCCAGGGTGAACTGAAATCCTAGTAGGCTTTGAGATATCATTGCCTATAATTGCTTGTTAAGCATCATTTTAGGTAGGGGAATGCCTGGCAGCATCTATTCCATAATAGGTCCTTGTTAATATTTTGGCAACATTTCACACTATGAAAGAAAAGACTAAAAAGTGAGTGCATATTAGCAAAACTGTTGGAAACAATTTATAAAATTCAAAGCTGGCGCAGAGGTGATGCTTTATGTACAGTTTCACATCCTGGTGCAGTAGATTACCTTCAGCCAGTGGATCCAGGGTGTTGATCATTAGCTGAAAGATGCTGTTCCTCATGAGTGTGTTGTGCAGTGAAGCCGAGCTCCCACCCCGCTGCAGACGTGGCTTGGGCTGCGGAATAACAAGAGATTAATAAGCACTGCATCCATTTCGTTATTTGTTATGCTGGAAGCTAATGGTACCTGTAAAGTGATAAATATATAGAAATATAAACAGTGAATATCCTGGTTAGCTGTCAGAGTATTTTAGAGTCATGAACTGATTAAAATGCCCAGCCATGTCCTTTGATGGGCTACTCTATAACATGAGCAGTTCATTCTCGTACAGTTTCATCTGATAAGGATTAATATCATTTAGTGTATGAACTTAGTGAAAGATTTCATTCCAAGCTGCTTCCTGGAAAATATCATCTGCAAGGAAAGTGTTAAATCTGTATTAGGGAACAATTGTTACAAATGTTTTAAAAAAGTTGTTGCATAGATTCCTTATTGGCAATATTTTCCAGATTCACTCTTCCTCCCTTGATCTTTCCAAGGAAACTAATGTTAAGGGTCTTTGGACTCGACTTACATATTAGCAAGCTTTCACAATTATTTCTCGTCTTGGGAAAAGGTATCTTTTTAAAATACGCACAAATTTATCCTTCCAACCAATTCCTTACAAAAACAAATTATTAGAAGTCAGGGCCACTTCCCATCCTGATATATTTTAACAATTTGTACCCAGAGAGAATAGCTTGTGTAAATCTTATTGTTATAAATCATTTTGATCATGTTGTACTCTATCATTTACCTGCACTGCACTTTTTAGTAGCTTTTATACCTTAATTCTTTATTGTTATGGTTTTACCTTATTGTTGCTCAATGCACTGTATAATGGTTTGACCTGTATGAACAGACATGCTTTCCTCTGTATCTCAGTACATGACAATAATGAACCAATACTGATACCTATAAATCTGCAGAGTGCAAAAGGGGCAGATGTACAGAGTGTGAAATTCAATGAATGAAGAAAGAGTAAAGGCCATGCAAAGGATGTGTGGTCTGTTATTCTATTGGTAATGTCAGAAAAATAGAGAATTATTAAGAGGTGATATGAACTCCTAAAACACCTGCATCCTCTTTATTCTGCTTTCTTCAATTACACAGGGGACATGATCACTTATCATCCACATAACACACCTTTGCATTCAGCATTTTGCTTTTCTCTTTTTGCACACATACATACAAAAAACTGAAGTAGATGACTCAGTCCTTGGAGCTAGCTTCACTAATTAACAAGATCATGGCTGATCTGTCCTAAAATCTGCACTAAGACATAACCCTAGTAATATCTAAAAGATGATTTACATATTGTATCTACTGTATGGAGCTACAAGTTTAACCCCTCTACATTTTTCATAACCTTTTGGTCCGCTTAAAAGGTAGTTGTGTCAATGACTTGACTTGAGGAATCAGTCACTTGTTGATTTGCTACAGTAGATTCTTCTCAATTGCCTTCTCTGTCCTTCTAAGTTTATTTCCCATTGCATACTTGAGAACGATATATGTTTGTGTTTCTTAGCCATTTTGAATGGTAGAATTGAAAAATCAATTCTATTTTCAGTGAACACCATGCTTTCAGGTTGCCTGAATTTGCATTTGGCAACTTTTGAAAGTGCATCTACGACTGCAAGCTGCTTTGAAGTTCTGCATCTGATCATATCATCGCTTTGGGATGAATAGCCGAGTTTCAAATCTTGCTACTGCCATTGTCAGTTTTGAAACTTTTGAACTGGTATTGCCAATAATGGTAATGGTCTGAGACCAAAATTAGACATCTGTGCCATTGGAATTGATGAACTATTTATACTCCAAAGATAATTCCTAATGACTTTGTCTTAAAACCTTTGAGTATAGTTTTTCCTGTTCTTTCTTAGTGTATATGATGCTCATGCATTTGTTTTTCTTGTCCATTACATGACTTATTCCAGAACCTTCTCTGAAATTTGAAATATCACATGCCCATTTTATGATATGTGCTATGCTATGGTGACCAAGCAAGCTTTGCCTCCCATGTTTCCTGGTCATGTAGGTTTTCTTCATTTTTGTTTCAATTCTTTTTTTAAAATCTTTCTTCATTAATTGATGCAATGGCATTGGTTGTGTTTGAAGAACTGCCTAGGAAGGGTCAAAGTTCTCAAGTTTTCTTGCCTTCTTGACACTGAACAGCAATTTTTTTTGGAAATGTTGCTTCCTCAGAACGTTATTGCGGTTATGATAGACCACTTGAAGCTGAACACAAATTTAACTTCAGACTTCAGGTATCACGAAGGAACTTGGAGAAACTAGAAATTAAGTTTCATTTAATTTGTTTTGGGCACATGGCCAAGTGGTTAAGGCGTTCGTTTAGTTATCTCAAGGTTGCTAGTTCGAGTCTCAGCTGTGGCAGCGTGTTTGTGCCCTTGAGCAAGGCACTTAATCACACATTGCTCTAGTCTGTAGGAGGAGTGGCGCCCCACACAGACTTCCAATCTGCGCCTTGTAAAGCATGAAAATGCCCAACACAGGCCAGTCATGGTCTGAGTCGACGTTCCCTTCTCTCCCTAATTGCATAACTGTACTGATGCTTTGCAACAGTTCAACAAAGCTAAAAAATGTTTTGTTGATGATTTTCATTTGTATTCACTGTTTGAGGCTTCTTGCTTAAGAGTCCAATGCAATCAGCTATCTTTAATGGATTTTAGATGCCCTGATACCATTTTTCCATGATCACAATGTCCTGGTGAAACCTTTCACCATGCTTGTTACTGACAGCGCCAAGGTTTGCAGAGGTGAAGTCTAAATGAATCATAAGTGACATGATGCACTTCATGGCTTTACATGTAGTTTGGTGCTCTGGAGTTGCCAAGAAAATTTTCAACAACATCCTTGAATGCCTTCTACGTGATTTTCTCCGGTACCACTGGAAGCTCTTAGAATTGCCTGTTATTGATGACCTATTTCACTTGTAGACCAAAAAACATGCTTTCATTAATTTTGGCGTCAGTTATATCTGTCTCAAATATCAAAGCCTTTCACCTTCCTTGATCATTGCTTTCACAAATTTTTTCATAAGTCCCAGTTTTATATGAAGAGGAGGCAAAAATATCTTTGTTGGGTCTACAAGTGGCTTATGTGCCACACCGTTCTGGCCTGGAACAAATTACTTACAAAGTGGCCAATTACTTGCAAATTACCATAGATGTTCCAGTTGTAGCTGCTATACTGTACGTGCTTCAACAGGGCTTCCAAATTTCGGTAGTTCTCTTTCATGCATTCTGCGTAGTCAACTGATATTGATGGGTGGACATTGCCAATTGGTATTGAGGATGGACGTTGCTGATTGGTATTGATGGGCACTGCCGATTGGTATTGAAGGGTGGACATTGCCGATTGGTATTGATGGGTGGACATTGCCGACTGGTATTGATGGGTGGACATTGCCGATTGGTATTGAGGATGGACGTTACTGATTGGTATTCATGGGCACTGCCGATTGGTATTGAAGGGTGGACATTGCCGACTGGTACTGAGGATGGACATTGCCGACTGGTATTGATGGGATGGGTAGATATTGCCAACTGGTATTGAAGGGTGGACGTTGCCAATTGGTATTGATGGGTGGACATTGCTGATTGTTATTGAGGATAGATATTGCCAATGTGTAGCAGCACAGCTTTCAGGCCTAACACTGAAGAATAAAAAAAAAAGACGTCTTTGTTGTGGGTCATACTGGCAACCCAAGGCATGCCCAGGTATGGACAAGATAGAAAACTTTTCAGCTTACATTGCGGGCTACATTTTAATTGACTTATTATGAATTGAAATAACAAATGAAGGTGATACCAAAAAAAATAGCGTGTGATGGGGAAATTTCATGGTGATTTTCATGATCAGCAACCAAAATACATAAAATTCACCCAACAGTATTCAAGAAACATAGTCTTTGTTGTCCAGTGTAATTGCTTGCACATTTTTTTTAAACTGGTGCTATCGATATGCGTCTACTTTTAGTTCAAGATTTCTTTCTTTCTGTGTATTTTGTTCTCTTTTGGTTAACTCTTGAACATTCTAATATCTGAAGGTTTTCTTTTTCTGTAATTGTCTTATATCATCTTGATGCTGTAGGCAGTAATCCATACCTTGCAGTAGTTGCCCATGGTAACATGAACAAAAAAAAATCATAGATTTACACTATTAGGTTGCTTTGTGTAGGGTTACAGGCTTTACGTATATTTGTTGCCAAATATTACTGACTTCCTCATCCACATTCAATTGACCTTATTCACATTGCAGATCTAGTTTCATGAAAACTTTGGCTCTTGCCAACTCTGCAACTACATCCTTTGAAGCAGGTAATAGAACTGCTTGTTATCAATTGCTTGGTTCAATGTCACCTTGTAATCACCTCATGACATCTAAAGTAGTTAAAATTGTTGGACTATTTCAATTGATATTGACCGCTTTGGTTCATCTTCACTGGAACTTGTTTCAATTTATCTAACTCCCTGCCTGGCTCTTTAATCCACGTGAGGCAGGTTAAGACTTTCAGCAAATTGGCTTTGCAATTGCCTTGAAATGAATGTTGGCAGTATAACCTGTAACACCCACATCAACATCAACGAACATTTCTGCAACAGCGATATCCAAGTGCAATTTTGAAATATCCATGCTTAATGCTTCTTTCCAAGGACAACATTGATGCTTCAACCAAGATTGCTGATTGGCTAGTGCAATCAGCCACAACTTTTGGTAGCTATTTGGCTTCATAATAATTTTGCATCTTCTAAAGTCTTCAGATTTTGAGTTTACTGTACTTTTCTTCAGTGTTATTTATATTCTTAGACATACTTGAATAATTTGCCGCCATGTCAATGGTGCACCAACTATACCTTTGTCTGGCATCACTCTGCTTTCCAATGTTATCACTGGTAACATAAGTATTTTACATAAAGCTAATTTTCCATTGTTCTTGATATCTTTAATTCTATTGGGACTTTCTCTGCAGATTTTCACTGACACCAATTATAGGAAGTGTTTTAGCTACAGATTTCCTGTTAAGGAACCTTAAATTACCTTACAATGAATTTCATTCATTAACAGCAGCTCATGCCCATGTGCTTCCTGATTTTGCTTCCAAACTATTACCTTCTATGGCTAAACAATCATTACATTTCTACTCAAGTACCTGGCATTGAGCAAAATTTCTCAATCTTCCTCAATTCAGTTTTCAGCTAAAATGCAAGATCCAGCTCAAGTTTACTCAGTAATCCGACCACAAATTTGACACACTGGACATGGTCACAGAAAGTACCTGGGTTGCGAACTTCGACAGGATGACATACTCACTGACAGTTTTGCTTGTCATCTGATTGCAAGTTCCCCAGTTTGTAACTCTCCACAATTTGAGTGGTTTGGAGTATAGTGATTCTGTACCTTTTCACCTTCTCACTAAATGAAACATCATTTGCTTTCATAATCTTAGACGGATTGTTAAGTGCCTATTTCAGAAGACTTACCTTCCAACACATGAGTGTAGCCTTACTTTATGCAGCTGGATTCTCACCTTCCATTTCCACTGCATTATTGTTTTGAGGAAGCATTTCTTTATACTTTTTTGTGCGAGTTAAAATTGCTGGATTATTTCAACTGATGTTGACCACTCTGGACCATCTTCCCAATCACATACGAAAAATGCTAATGTAATTAACTCAAGTCTGAGGAGCTATTATGTCCTCTACTCTTTGATGCTGTTCTCACCAAAACAGCTAAAGCATAGTTTCCAATTATTTTATTGTATATTTAATGGCCACACAATTTAACTCAATAACTGCAACACTGTTTTCATTGTGACTGCTGTAATGCTGGGTCCATTGAGGTCTCTAATTCCAGTAAGATGGCGGTGTGGTCAGATGCAGCAGCTTCTGTGCGGTCAAGCAAAGGTGTTATTGTCTTTTTTAGACATTTGTTATTATCGCAAGATCCTGCTGGACATTAAGAACTTAAAGTACTGCAGGTTTACACCATCAGTGAGTTGCTCGTTGCTCATTGGTAAGAGAAACAGAAGGAGCTGGATTTGGTGTGGACCATGACGCTGCCTGTGACGAAGAGGAGTTGGTGTGTGAGGGAGGTTGTGAGGTTGCACCCTAACAGAGAGTGATCATCTTAGTTGCTTTTCTTGTGATTGCAAGATCCTGTTGGACATTAGTAGTGTGCAATGTTGCAAGTCCAATTTATTAGTTTATTGGTGAACGGCGGGGGAGCTGCATGGCTTCGGTCGTAGCAAGGACTAGGCTTCAAGTCGCAGTGTCACCTATCTGCAGCCGCCTGGGGAAGGCAGTGTGGCACAGCGTCCATGCCGAAGTTGGTGCTGCCCCCCAGTGTTCGATCAGCAGAAGACAAGTTATATTTTGTTCGACTAGAGTGCTGCAACATTCATGGACTCAACAACATGGCTTGGACTCTTTTTTTTTGTATGACTGTATTTTATGGCTATCTTATATGCACTTGCTATCTTATATATCTTACATATGTGCTATATGTGCCTTGTGCTGTGTATGTTTGTTGTCACTGTGTTTTGCACCTTAGCCCCAGAGTAACCCTGTTTTGTTTGGCAGTATATACGAGTATTCATACATGGTTGAATAATTAAACTTGTACTTAATCCTAGTGTACGCAAATACTAACGATGTTGGTTGGATCTGTAACTCTTGTCCAGAAGAATCATGCTAATCCTAGCCAAAGTGTATGTCTTCATTATCTGTACTATCAATCGTCTCACATACTGTATCATGCAAACATTCACTATGCTCAGTGACTTTGACCTGACGGTGTCAACCTTTTAGACACTTTATAACGGATGTGTAGTTTTATTCTAATTGCATGTAAAGCTAAAAATATGAATCACTAAGGCACCTGGATCATTGCTAAAGAAAATATATCTTGTTTATTCCACTTTAACTGCACTGTGCATGGTTATGTTTGTCATACTACTTCAAGCACACATCACAAAGTTACATTTACTACAAGCTCTATAACTAAATGGCGAGTTTCAAAAGAGGATGCAGGAATAGTTGTCAGGGTTGTTAACAATGCATGTGGGATTATTGACACAGTTAACATTTAGATAATTATGAGTAAAAATGCAAGCGGAGATAATTAAATCAGGGAAAAGGGCCTTTTCTACAGATACTGGAGAAATTGGTATTGCGCTCTCCGTAAAAATGATTATGAGGGCATCCAGTAGGTGTTCAAAATGCAAATGGCTTTTCAGAAATAAATATCTCCAATGATTAAAAAAAAAGGTTGGTAAAGGAGAGGAAATGGTATTGAGACAATGTGAGAAATCATTTCATTTTCAGTGAGTTATATCAGTCTATGAAAGCACTGCTTGACTGACTCAATTCCCTTTCACAAAAGGAAATATTAAAAGGGTGAAGATCCAATTGGACAGCTCTGCTGAAGAACCACTGCACTCAAGGCAGGCCAGATGACAGAATGACTATTTCTCAGCTATAACACCATATTCAATTGAATTTAAAGAACACAACTTTCTTATGAGTTAACGTCAACAGTACTGCAAATCACAGGAATGAATTTTAATGAACAGTTTGCTAAATTTAAAATTATAGTTTGCACTCTGAAGCAGAAAAAGCAACATTTTGAAAACAAATTTAAAAGAGATCTGATGTGTCTATTAAACTACAGTGTGGTTACAACTAGATTCAAATCAGGAAGTGGGGTCTCAAGCTGATTAAGATATTAACTACTCCTGTTTTAATTAGTCCCCTGACCATTATTATCCTCTGCAGCTGGACATTGTGCTATTAGTCAATGCAGTCAGTCATTCTCAGCATTTAACAAAACCAATTTATCAATGAATTTCATGCAAGCCTGTGTTCGGTATTCAGATATCTTGCAACCAGCAAAAAATTTAAAGACACCTAGAAACAATTACACCACATGACAAAGGGTGGGAAGCCAAGACACACATTAATGACTAGAAATCACAATAACATCACCACGATAACTAGTTACAATTGCTCCTACCGTGAGCATGTTGGGGTTCTTCTGACCAGCATTGACATCCTGATGATTGCCCACCATTACATGTAGTGAAGGGTGGGAGGAGTGAATAAAACAGTAAATCATAATGTAATAAAGGAACATAAACAACTGGCAAAACAATTATAAAATAACTCATTTTATAATTAGAGGAAAAAAATTGTATTACACAAAAAATGAAGGCATTTCAAAGAAATTTTTGCATTGAAGAGTTTGGAAATGTTGCAGAGATTACATATTGTAGCCGACAGACCAAGAAATAGATAAAGTTTAAGTAAAAACAAAAATACTCTTTCTGTATAGGTACTTTCTGCAGGATTAAGGACTTGCTGAGATGTAGTGAATGAAATTATTATTCATTTAATGTGTACACTGGATGAGTGAAATTGATAAAACAATTTTTCCATGCTCAGCCACTAATCCCACTGAAATGGTTGTTCAATTTACTTTAACAAAGTAGTTACATGTTTGGAACATCTAATTTAAAATGTTTTCTTTAATTTAGTGTTACTTCTGGTAATTTCAGATTTTATCATCACCTCCTATTTCCTCCCCCCACTCCAGACAAACCTTTTATTATTTACCAGTCTCTATACCATTTACCTGGCACTGTCACTATCACTTAAACTCGACTCATCTGATCACAGACCTTTCCTTTTGTGGACTGAGCAGTTTCTCTGGGGAGGAAAGGAACTGTTGCCATTTCATGTTGAGACACTACATCAGGACTGAGGGGGGGAAATGGGGGATAGCCAGTATTAAGAAGTAGATGTTGTCTCTCAGAATTCCCTCCAGTAACTTCCCTGCAATTAAAGTCAGGTTCACTGGCCTGTCCTTGCAGCTCTTCTTGGACTATGGATCTGTGTTAACCACCCTCCATTCTTCTGGAACTTTATGATATATGATTACACTACAGCCGTCACGGTTATTCTGCCTTACTCTCTAAAGTTATTTTTCCATTTGCAAGTCCTGGTTAAACCAGTAAACCAAGGCATTTTAATAAAGTCAACAGATTTGCAACTCTCATTATAAAATAGTGGAGTTTGTTGTCAACATTTTACTCCAGGGGATCCCTCAGTTAATGGGTAGGGGCCTATAGCATAAAAAAAGGTTGGGAACCCCTGCTTTATTTAGAGTTAATCTAACTAAAGTTTGAGATGGTGAACTAACTTCAACAAATGGACATTTAATACCTACTTATAGCAATCAGCTATGATTTCTGTAGAAAATCATGCACTAAGAAGTAATATTCAAAAGATTCAGTAAAAACAAATGGACTTGTCATGTCATTTTCAAAAGGAATGAACACTTGTCTTATTTTACCAATGTAATTATATGGTGAGATATTTAGTACTACCTTCTGACAGCAGCTTCCAAAGGCTCAAGCAACATAACTCAGCACTGTTCAACAAGCACATGGATCTTCAATTGATATTCAGCGATGGAGATTCTAAGACACTTTTTGGATCCATTCTGTCGAGGAGTGTTATTATTTGAGTATCTATTTGGAATTAGCCAAGTGTTCTCTCATTGTTTTGATGAGACTGTAGCTTTCACATAATATAACCTTCCAGGAAAATTCATCAAATTTATGATTTAAATTCAAGGCATAGTTAGATAGTGTCATACATGCCCATTAGCCTCAAAGATACTCAGCTAATATAATGAAACATTTGTAAATTGCAAATTGGACCTTTTGAAATTTGGTTGCAGATAGTTGCATTATGACTCATGGAAATTATTTTATCATCCTTTAGCTACTTATTCCACAGTTATGGGTAAAACATAGATATGATGTATCCAAACTGATTGTAATAATTTATGAAAATGAGCTACCTAATCATCAATTCGTCAGCATGGACATCAATCATCAGTGACTTAGAACTCAGTACCAGCTACAATCTTTCTGCTAATAACTGATCCAGTAAAAAAACAATACCAAGCTGTGAATGGGAAATGCCCAGTAATCCTTTCAGAACCGACCTCCTCTATGTCATGTACAATTTTGGATAAAGTATTCACCTAGAATTTCATCTTAATCACAAAATATCCTTGCAGATTTCCATGACATCAATCTAAACAGTTAAGCCAGTACCCCTCAAATGTTTTGCTTATTAACATTCTCAGAGTTCTATTATTATTACTACCATCATTAACAGTCTCAGGCCACATTTAGCTTCAAAGAGTTTTATCATCAACAGGTACATTTACCACTTTGGCATTTAGTTTTATTTAGAACTGATTCCATCCAGCATTGCTGTGGCAACCCCCCACCCCGACCCCATGCCCATCCAAGTTTCTTTACAACTAAAGACACTAACGCATGTTATTTTAAGGGATTTTGTTTCAAAGATTTTCTAGTCAAATTCATATCAATAAATTCTATACACATTCACAAGAAAAATTAGACAAGCTGATGCAATCCAATTGGCATGCAACACAGCTGAAGATAGGCTGGACTTGTTGTGAAAGGATTTGCAATCAAAGTGCAGAGGCGCACCTGGTTTTAGAGACTTTTTTTGATCATATTTACTAAAGCTAAATTATGCAAAAGGCAGAAGTTTAACCAGCAGCAGCAAATGTCAAGTTTACTGATGTCAGTGATGAGGGTACAAATCTCTCTGGAGGGGGAGAAATAGCCAAGCATTTGCTACCTACAAGTTGTTTCTGCTTTTAGTTTGAAATCCATTCTGATATAGCCATTAAAGCTAAACTAATTTCTTTGGAAGTGAGAAAATAGGCTGCAAATGAAAACACAAGGTAGTGGAGGGAGGCGCATTCATACTCATTTTCAATACTTGTGTAGAGAAATACACATTCCTCTTTCAGAATGGAACATGCCTGAACTTTCTTTTACTGAAGATGGATATCAGGTAAAACTTAAAATAAGATTTCTCTCGCTAACAGTACATTACCAAAGAGGCTTTAATCACGGTTAAAACCATCTATCTCCAATAATTTTTCCCCGAGTCCATAGTGATACCAAAACTTTTCGTACTAATCCATCTCAAGTGTTGCAAGGACTAACTCTGAAATGCAAGGTTGACTGGAGAAACTTTATATATCTTTATGCAATAGACCAATGAATGTTATCACCAAATAAAAATAAATCTTTTTTGAACATAGCTTTGGAGTTTAAAGAGGTGGCCTCTCTCTCCCACCCGACACTTATCCCTGCAAGTAGCCAATGTGCTACACCAGCCCATTCACCTCCTCCCTCACCTGCATTCAGGGCTTCAATCAGTCCTTCCAGCAAATCTGCAGGGGTCGTCTATTGCATCCAGTGCTCCTGATGCAGCCTCCTCTGCAGTGGTGAGACCCGTCGTAAAATTGGGAGGCGATTTCGTCAACCTCTGCTCCATCCGCCAAAATCAGAACTACCCAGTGGCCAAGCATCTTAGTTTGCATTCCAACATGTCTGTCTGCTGTGCTATGATGAGACCATCCTCAGGTTTGAGGAGAAACACCTTACATTCTGTCTGGGTAACCTCCAATTGACAGCATGAATATCGATTTTGCCTTCTGGTAAATAATTTTTCCCTGCCCCTCCCCTCTTCCTGTATTCCCCTCTCTAGCCTCTTACCTCTTCACACCTTCATATCACCTCACCCTGGCAACCCTCCTCCTTCCCTTTCACCTATGGTTCATTCTCCTATCAGATTCTTTTCTCTCCAGCTCCATACCTCTCCCACCCGTCTGGCTTCACCCATCACCTTCTAATTATCCTCTTTCCACTCTCCCACCATTTTATTCTGGCATCTCCCCCCTTCCTTTTACAGTCCTGAAGAAGGGTCTCGGTCTGAAATGTCCATTGTTTATTCATTTCCATGAATGCTGCTTGGCCTGCTGAATTCCTCTAGTATTTTGTTTTGCTTTGGATTTCCAGTATTTGCAGAATTTCTTGTGTTTATATTTAAAGGAAGCTTTTACACTTGTAACATTTGCATTGCTCTCTATGGGTCTTTCTTCAGTCCACTGCCAAAATTCCGTATTGCCATTTTGCATCATGTGAATAATTTTGATGAGGGTGTAAAAGTAACATTTACAAAATATTGTTTCTAAAACAATCTGAAATAATATTTTCTTGTACTGTACCATTTTGATGGGAATAGCTATAACTTCATTTTAACCTCAGATCTGTTTTTCATGAATTAACTTCTTGGCTGGATGAAATTGAAGGTCACTGGTAACAAGCCCAATTTAGTTTGTATTCACTCAATTATTTACTTTGGGTCCAATAATCCCCAAGACCTGCTTCACCAATAGGCAAATTGTTTGCAAATGCATTGTAGGAAAACCGACCAAGTTTTCTGGATCCACTGAATATTCTAGTCAGACTGTTTGTGATGTATTTCATTGTGCTGGGTGAGAACAGTTGATCAACTCAATTCATTGCCGAGTGAGTTTGTGTGTGTACAGTACAGTAGTACTATAGGTTATACTTTAGCCTTGTTTGTATTCATACTGGAAGAAATCATAGAGGTATACACCACAGAAACAAGATCTGCAGCCCATCACGTCCATGCCAAACCATTAAGGGGCACATCTATGTTAATCCTATGTATCAGCACTTGGTCATTAGCCTTCTATGCTTTGGCAATTGATGTGTTTCCTGAGATCTTTATTAAAATGTGTGAGAGTCATTGTCTCCATCACTCCATCAGGCTGAAAAACTTCTAACTTCGAACCCCTCACCCTTCAAAGAAGTCTAGATACACATTACAACACATAAAAAATCCTGCAGGAACTCAGCACCTCTTCCACCTAAACTTATGTCCTCTGAGTTTTAAGTATCTTTAATATGAGGAAAAGCTTTCCACTATTTTCTCTAGAATGAATCTAAATTGAGTTATAGCGTGTTCCTAAGTCAAGGACACAGCCATCACAGAAGTGGAGAATTTTCTCAAATTATCATCTTTTTTTACATCACAAAGCAATCTAACAATCAGTCCTATTCATTTTTAAAAACATCGATGAGAATAGATTTTTATAATCGAACTACTTCTGACACATGTGGACATAATTCCAATTAGAATCTGAAAAAAATTATTAGCACAAAAAAACTGAAAAAATTCAGTTTCTCATTTGTTTTGATGCCAAGAACAGATTTAAAATTCTATTTGGAGATAATTGTGGTATCTGATTATTGGCTTTACAAAGACTTCAAAGAGGCCTAGATACTCATTACACACACAAAATACTGCAGGAACTCAGCAGGTCAGGCAGTGTCTATGGAGAGGAATAAACAGTCGATGCTTCAGGCTGAGATCCTTCATCAGGACTGGAAAAGAAGGGGGAAGAAGCCAGAATAAAAAGGTGAGGTGAGGGAAAGGATTCCAGGCAGGTGATAGGTGAAACCTCGTGAGGGGAAAGGTGGGTGGGTAGGAAAAGGGGAAATGAAGTGAGAAGCTGGGAGGTGATAGGTGGAAGAGGTAAGGGGTGGAAGGAGGAAGAATCTAATACCACATTGTGCGTTTTGCCCAAGATCTCTAGCATCTGCAGAATCTCTTGTATTTACTGATACTCATTGTCTTCTGGGGTGCTTTACACCTCTTGGCACATTTAAGCTATATTCTTCACATGTTTTTATCTTCAAAGGGGAGCTGAAATGTGACATTAAAGAATGAGTACACATTTTAGCTTGTCTCAGGTCAGCGTTAGCAGAATCAGAATCACGTTAATTATCACTGAGGTGCATGGCATGAAGTTGTTTTGTGGAAGCAGAACAGCGCAAAGACAAAATTACTATAAATAACAAAATAAAAAAAGGAAAACTGAAATAGTGCCCAGGGGCTCATGGACTGTTCAGAATTCTCATCATGGAAGAGGGAGAAGTGGTTCTGAAATCACTGAGTAAATAACTGCAAGCTCTTGTACCTCCTTCCCAATGGTAGTAACAGGAAGGCTTGGTGAGGGTTCTTTCTTTTCTTTTTAAATCTTTTTATTAATTTTCAAAATTATAAACTCAATAACAAAGTTGGTACAAAGAGATTGGAATAATCTTAATCAGCATATACAAAAAGGATTTTAAGTAACTTAGGTATAATAGACTTCCAAACTCATAATGAAATTAGTCATAAAAAAAAAGAAAAAATATATATAAACAAAGAAAAATCCCCAAAAGAAAAAGAAAATAAAACCCAAAAAAACCCAGAACAGAACAGGGCTAGACCAATATCTTGAATCAGACACATTCAGTTATGTCGTCAACTTCGCTCCTCTATTCATATAGTTTAAGTTTAAAAAAAAGATTCAGAAATGTCAGATTACATCATATGAAAATGTTGTATAAAAGGTTTCCAAGTTTCTTCAAATTTAACTGAAGGGTCAAAAATATCACTTCTAATTTTTTCTAAATAAACTTAATATAGTTTGAGAAAACCATTGGAATGTAGTAGGAGGATTGATTTCCTTCCAGTTCAACAAAATGAGGGTTCTAAATGATAGTTGCTGCCTTTTCGAGGCAGTGACTCATGAAAATGTCCTTAAAGGTGGCCTGAGTCACACCCATGATGGAGCTGGGCGAACAACCGCCTGCAACATCTTTCCACCCTGTCAATTGGAGCCTCCATACCAGTTTGTGATACAACCAGTCAGACTGCCCTCCACCATACACCGGTGGAAATTTGCAAGAGCCCTTGGTGACAAACCAAATCTCCTCAAACTCCTAATGAAATAGAGCTGCCAACATGCCTTCTTCATGATTGGATCAGGCCATGGGGCCTGGATAGATCCTCTGCATTCCTGACGTTCAGAAACTTGAAGTTGTTCCCCCTTTCCACCACTAACTCCTCCATGAGGACGAGTGTGCATTTTCCCGACTTCCCCTTCCTGAAGTCCATCATCAATCCCTTGGTTTTGTGCACAAGATTGTTGTTGCAATGACACTCAACTAGCTGATCTACCTCACTCTCGTATATGCCTGCCTCCTCATCGCCATCTGATATTCTACCAACGACAGTAGTCATCACCAAATTTATAGATGGCATTTGGGCTGGGAGATTCACCAGTGGGTTGGGTTTTGGCCTGAATGAAGAAACAAAGCAGAACTGCAGTTCTGTGCACTATTAATCTGAGTAGAAAATAACATTAAAACTGTTCCCTTTATATAAACTTCTACACCGGGTTGGTGTCAAATGCTTGATGAAATTTGAGTTCCTGCTGTAGTTTCTGTTCAATCACTGTACATTAAATTACCGCTTATTAATACAACATGATGTATCTTTTCTTGGACTCCTACTGAAACTCAAAGAATGTATTTACTTTCAATGGTTTAAAATACTTCTTTCTAATGGTTTAGTAGCTAACTGTACACTAGCTACGTTGGATCATGACTCCCTACCGGAATCCAAACATCAATATCACGGTTAAACCTCCATTACTACAGGCTGCAGCGGAGATATCCCATAGATGGTAACATAAAGAAGAGGGCAGACATGATGAAGTTCCTTTGTTAAGTTAGAATGCAACCATTTAGAGATAAATCCCTTGGAGCTCAACGATGAGGAAGGGTTGATGGAAGACAACATAAGGCGAACACCATTTAACAGTCAAGTTGGCTCAAAGGGAACTGTGTGTCACATTGGAAGGAATGTTATTTTCAGTAATGCTTCAGAGTTTTCTGGTGACTTGAGAAAGATAACAAAGAGTTTGGGGCAGCAAGCTTCTGACCAGAAGCCTGTGCACTAGGAAGTAACAAAGCCGTTAGGTAAGGGAGAGGGGGCATAGATGGAGCATGGTTAGAGAGATCTTTGTTTGAACTGGGGAGGTAACAGCTGTTTCGAAGGGAAAGGGGAAAGAACTTCAGTAAAAGAACCAAGCTGATTATCAGGTTTTCAGAGGGGGAGAGATTCGAAGGATCAGTAGTTGTGAATCTTTTACAGGATAAGATCTATGATTTGGACAGGGAAAAAGTGGGAAATTACAAAAAAAAAGATTTTCTGATTTAAATGGATAATTTATCAGGAGTGTGACTGCAAATTGCACGAACAATGATCTATTTGCTGAGTGAGGGTGTCAAAGCCAGAAATTACCAAGCCATAACTAAACTTCTCCTGACAGTCAAGGAGAAGCTCAACGTATAGAAAATTAACTTAGATTCAAAGACCTCCTGATATTGTGCTTTCTGAGAATAGTCCAGTAGTCAGTAGACGGCAGGAAACAGAGCAAATACCTGTAGTTATCATTACTGTAGCTTAATGATGAGGCAGATAGAAGTACAATCCTGTTCTGACTCACTGCAATGGAACATGTGAACATTGTAGAGTCTGCCACCTAGTGGCCCACATGGAGGCCAATTAAATGAAAAATGCAGATATACACTCACTGGCCACCTTATTAAGTACAGGAGTGGAAGCCAGTGAGGTCTTTTCCTGCTGTAGACCATCCCTTTCAAGGTTCGACATGTTATGCATTCAGAGATGTTCTTTTGCACACCACTGGTGTAATGTGTGGTTATTTGAGTTACTGTCGCCATTGAACTAGTCTGGCTATTCTCCTCTGACCTCTCTCATTAACAAAGAGTTTTCGCCCACAGAACTGCCGCTCATTGAATGTGTTTTGTTTCTCGCAACATGCTCTGTAAATTCTAGAGACCAATAAGTGAGAAAATCCTAGGCAATCAGCTGTTTCTGAGATACTCAAACCACCCTGTCTGGCACCAACAACCATTCCAAGGTCAAAGTCACTTAGATCACATTCCTTCTCCACTCTGATGTTTATTCTGAGCAAATGAACCTCTTGACCATATCTGTATGGTTTTATGCATCGAGTTGCTGCCACATGATTGGCTGATTAGTACTTGCATTAAAGAGCAGGTGTAAATGTGTATCTAATTAAGTGGCCGCTGAGTACAAGTTTATGCCTTGATATCTGCACAAATAAATGAATACTCCACTGCCCTTAAATGTACTGATATCAATCAGCACGGTAGAGGAACAGAACATGTTCTGTTGAAGACAGACCTTAAAAACCAATTCTCAGGTAGCTTCAGGTAATTATGATTGCAATGTCCTGCTGTGATCCAAACTGCTCACATCGATGTAAGATGCCAAACGTTTGGAATGTTGAAACTACTGTTAAATGTGACTGCACACACACAGCAGTACCCTGGGCAACAGAGCTTCAAATAGTTTAAAAACAACGGACAGACTAGCACTTAAAGAATTCCTCACACATCTCCTTCATAACTTTTTACGCAGACTATTTCTTCAGTGCAGTCATGTGTAATGCAGGAAATGCTACAACCAATTTGCACACTGTAATTTCCTACAAGAACAATGCGTTAATAAGTGTTAATCTGCTTCTGCAGCTTTGGTGCAGTGGTGCACCTGGTAGTGCTGTTGTCTCAGAGCTGTAATGACCTGGATTTAATATTGACCTTTGGTGCTGCCTAGAAGTTTACATGTTCTCCCAATGATCACATGGGCTTCCCCCAGATGCTCCCAAAGACAAGCAGGGAAGTTGGTTAATTGTTGACTGTAAACTCCATCCAATATAGATGATTGGAAGGAGAATTGGCGAATATGAGGGAGAGAACAGGATGGAGGGAAAGGTTGGTGAATGGGATTACTCAGAGACCAGTACAGATTCAATGGGCTGAATGTATTACAAATAGAAAGCAGGTTTGAGAATATCTGGGAAAACGCTCCTACTTTTGAAAATAGTGCTGTGAGATTATTTATATCACCTGATGGGACTTTGATTTAATTCCTCACCCATGGCACTCTTGACAATGCTATACCTCATCAGAATTGGAGTGACATGTCAATTTAGGGTCAGTGCTCCATTTTTATAGCTGGAGGTGAGCCGTCTGACTCTGAGACGACGGTGGCACCAGCAGATGCATAACTCGCACACAACAGTACAAGTTACAACACTGACATACATCCCTACAGGACAGTTAGACTATTGCCTAAATCCATGCATGATTGTTGTCAAAACAAGTGAGAGAATTTGAAAGCCTCTAAGAATGGCAATCTGAAATAAAAGCTGACAATATTGGGAAAAAAGTGCTGGTGAATTATAATAGAGGCAATAACAACAGTTTAGGTTCATCATCCATGAAGAGTTCCAACTGATACATTATATTTTTGTTTTTAGAAACCAACTTTGGATCTCCAGAGTAACACATACAAAATGCTGGACGAACTCAGCAGGTCGGACAGCATCTATGGAAAGGGATAAACAGTCAAGATTTCGGGCCAAGACCCTTTATCAGGATTGGAAAGGAAGAGAGAAGAAGCCAGAATGATTTTTTCCTCCATCTTCATTGACATATCTCTAACCACTAAAGGCAGCTATTATTAACATAAAATAATGCACTCAAATAATCTATTTGACATATTTAAAGCACCACCCCAATCCAGGCTACATTAACTAGTGGAATTATCCCTAACTACATTAAGAATAAATAATGTAGACAGCTTCAGGAAAGTTTCGAATCAGCAATTGTCTTTCAGTATCAATACTAGAAAAGATACTGTGCATTTAGTTATTACTTAATACGATCCCTGCTAGAATGATTCTGCACTCTAGCAGGGATTATATTAAGTAATGACTAAATGCACAGCAATACACATTTTAAAGAAAATTGATTGCATGTATAATTATATATTTTATCTAAAATATATCTTGCACTTATCCCATGACTTTCAGTCTGAAATTACTCTGCATGCTCAGCAAGATGCCTTGTCAGCCCTGTAGACAAGGCAGTCAAGAAACTATTCTGCATGCTTGGTGTCCAGTACTATACTATGGAAATCAGCCCACTTTTTGAGAAAGGAGTCTCTCCTTTCATTATTAATTTTTAAGATGTTGGAGTGACTGAAGATTCACCTTTTAATTAGGGACTTTGAGGCTCCTGACCCAAGGTGCCTTCCATGACTCTACTGCACATGACAGCAATTCCCATGCTAAATCTTCCAACCTTGGGAAACAAGACAGGGATCAACCAACTTTCTTTTGGTTCCTGAGGAAATTCATGGCATGTTGCCAGAATTTAAGCAATAAAATTAAAGCAGAAACAGAGAGCACAAATTTATTGCTGTAACTTATAGGCTTCATTCACCCCTTTGTCTGGAGCAGCAATTGGCTCTTTACATCTGACATACAAAGTCATATTTATGTAGAGTAAGTACAAAAGTCTTTGGCACCAGAGATTTTTTTTTAATATATGGTTTCAGATCCTACGACCTCCACAGAGCCCTGCTCTCAACATCATCGAGGCTGTCTAGGATTACCTAGAGAGACAAGCAAACAAGCCAGCCAAAGTCTGCAGAAGAACTGTGGCAAGTTCTCCAAAATGCTTGGAACAACCTACCAGTTGATCTTCTGATAAAACTGCACGACAGTGTACCTAAGACAATTGATGCAGTTTTAAAGGTAAAGGATGGTCAGGCCAAATATCGATTAGTTTACTGCTCTTTATCGCATTTTTAAAAAAATATTAGAAACTTAATTTCATTATTCTGAAAGCATCTTCACTTTACAGATTTTTTTTTACATAGTACTGTAACAGATGCTCAGAAAAACAGGCTACTTAAGACCCAGGGTCAGTCAGTCAAGGTGACCAGGATAACAGGTTTCATTGTAAAGCAAGAGCCAAATTTAGCAGCATCAAATGTTAGCCAATTAGTATTGATTGCAGCAGTTCCAAAACAGAGGTCACTGATGGTACTGCAGTGGCAGAGAAGAGAAACAAGCAGTGACTGTGTAAAGGTAAATTCTAACTGCAGCCCAGTTGTGTACTAGCGACATGTTCCATTGAAAATGTCATGGAAATACTGACAAATAACACGCTCTGGGACAGTCTCTGTCTGTAGATCTGGAACAGCACTGACATGGTGAGCTGCTTGGGGCTGGTGCCAAGTTACCCTGATGGTGGCATTTGTGCCCCTTTATTGCAGGGAGATCAGTCTGCGTTTGGCATACCTCTAACCACATGCTCAAAAGTTCTACTCCTTATAGACAAGCTGATACTAGGATCAGTTAATGCTTGAGTATTAATTTCCTATGTCAAATGTTTAAATTGTGCAACAAGGTCTCCCAAATCATTAGCAGGAGGAATTTATCTGGCAAGATCAGATGGATTTTGAAAGATAGAGATTAATAGACTGCATAGAACAGATAATGAGCTCAGATTAAGATTAAATGCACTTTTGTTTAAGGATACAGGCAAAAGAGAAGTGTTTATTTTTATCCTTTAAAATCAAAGTCTGAGGGAAATGCTAGCACAGAAGGGTGCTGTAACAGAAACCATCAGAAGTCAACTGTTGTGCTTCTGAAGTCCCAGATACTGCCATTGACAATGAAAGCAATTTGGAAAAGATAATCCAACACTTAATCACGTGCCTTGAACCTCTTCAGCCACTAAGTAGATCAACGACTTTGAAAGACTGTGGTACAGTAGCTTGAGTGGCCTTCTCAGTCCTACTGCAACTGACAAAGATCAATTTATACCAGGATAAAAATGTATGCTCAGAATAAAAGATGGTATGTTCAAAGCAGAGGTTGATAAATTCTTGATTAGTAAGAGCATCAAACGCTGCAGAGAGAATACCATAAGAAATGGGAGCAGAATTGGGCCATTTGGCTCATTGAATCTGCTCTGCCATTTCATCATGGCTGATCTATTTTCTTCTCAGGCTACATCCACACTAGACCGGATAAATCTGTAACCGAAGCTTTTTCTCTTCGCTTTGAACCTCCGTCCACACTGAAATAGTGTTTTCCTCCTCGAAAACGGAGATTTTCTAAATCGCCCTCCAGAGTGTGTAAACTTGAAAACGGTGATTGTGCAGAGCAGTGTGAACGGGGTAAACGGATATTTCTAAAAACGCTGTCATGACGAGCCGGAACAGATGGCAACAGCACAGCATTTCGTTGTTTTCTTGAACGCAACCCCGACACAACCTAACAATTTCAGAACAGACGGCAACGAGACTGAAGCCAGAAGAATTAGAAATGTACTCACCAAATACTTCGACCCATAGCTTACTGAATAAATAAGTATACTCACTTTGCCCTGTTTTCTGTCCTTGCTTGTATGAAGGTGGTTTACCTATTTATGCAAGTACTTCTCTGACAATAGATGTGTAACAGCCTAATGTAACGTTGTATGGAATTACAAGATAACACTGATGTAGGCATGTTTTATACATTTAACAAGGTGTTTTATTAATGCAACAGAGTTAGCCAGTTTTCAATGTTCGTTGTCAGCCGGGTCATACTGTCCGTGAACTCCCTGTCAGTTGCCTCCGTAAGCTCCAGTATTTGTTTTTTTTAGTTTTAAGTCCTCCTGCGCAAGAGCCAACAGCAATTCCTTTTAGGTTTTTCTAGTCTGTAACTGGACAAACGTGCACCAAGCATACTGTTTCCTCTTTGCTTGTTTTCTATGTGTCCTGCGCATGCTCATTAGGAGGAGATTCGCCCAAATATCGGTTCTAATGTGGACGGAGATATTTTTAAAAACGCCTGGTGTGGACGCCTGTCGTTTTTACGTGAAACCGGCATTTTCAAAATTATCCGGTCTAGTGTGGACGTAGCCTCAGTCCCAATCTCCTGCCTTCTCTCCATATCCCTTCATGCTCTGACTAATCAAGAATATATCAAGCTCTCCCTTAACTATACCCAATGAATTGGCCTCTACAGCCATCTGCGGCAACAAATTCCACAGATTCACTGCATGAAAATAGGGTTCAGAGGGAAAAGTAATCAGCCATGATCAAATGGTGGAACAGATTCGATGGGCCAAATGGCCTGATTCTGTTCCTGTGTCTTACGGTCTTATATGGAAGGCTGTTCACTTCATTGCATTTCTCTTGACTTTGAAAATGGCTGTGCAGTTACTCACAGTATTGTTTGCCACTGGCTTTACAAACATTTCCTTTCCAAGTATTTACCAACTTCTTTCTTGGAAGTTACCACTAAATCTGTTTGCAGGACACATTTGACAATACATTTGAGAAGTGTGTGCTATGTAGATCTTTTTTTGGCAATTACCCCTCTCCGACTGAGGCAATTTCTGCTAAATAAAACCTTTGTAATTCTAAACATCAATGCTAGTAAAAATACATTTTGAAAAAATCCATTAATTAGATTACATTGTTACGAATATGAATGTTTAATACTGTCACTATATATTTATAATCTATTATGTGACATAAAGCAATACAAATATTTGAATTTTTAGTTTTCAATCTTCATGAAAATGATTTATTTTCTTTCCTTTTCTACATCCAGTGTACCAACAAAAGAATGGTCCTGAAAATTTACTGTTAACTGCAGTGATGCTTCGAATTATGAAGGCTTTTGTTTGGGAATGACTGCTTCCAGTGGTAACAGGGTTCATGACCAAAGAATAAAGATAAGCTACCACATCGAATCATCCCACATTCCAGTAACATTTTCTATAAACTTCTCCTTCCCAGTTCCTTCTTTTTTTTAAACAAATATTAAGCTGCCTATTCTTGCGGATTTACCAATTTATGGAAACAATTGTTCGCTGGCTATAGTTCATTCATGAATTTTGAAAAACTGAGCTCACCCTCAACATCTCTGTTCCAGTAAAGGAAGCTTCAAACCTTTCTTCATCATCGATGTCTGAGAGCTGATGGTAGCGAAAAACATCCCAGAAAACACAGTGCTGCTGAAGCACTTGCCTCACCCTCACATGGTTAACATAAAGAGTAAGAGTTAACTGTTGTTGCTGGTGTCATTGAGTGAATGATATTAAACCGTTTGGGGGCAATATTCCACAGTATTTTATACAGCCAACCTCAGTAGTTACGTACATTAATTTAAATTTTAAGCCCCTTTGAAATCTGAGGTTATGACATGTGACCCTTATTCCCCAAGTTTCCAGATTGCTAACGAGGGGCAGTGTGTTGCACTTCATTCACTTGCATGTCATTATCAAACAAACATCCTTATGGGGAAAAAACTTACGATGAGATAGCTCCTAGGGAATTTCACTGGTTGGAAACATATGAATGGACCTTGAGCCAAACTATACCAGCATAAGGATAGCACAAGGACTAGAAGTCAACATGTCAAACCTTCTGTAATCAGTAAGAGTGATCTTTCCTGACTAAAAGGATATCCAAATATCTACCGTGGTCTTGGCAAAGCAATTAAAATGGTCACTTTCAACTTGATTTCTACATTGTTACTGAAGGCTTTTCTAAAAAAAGTCTGTAATATTTTTATAAATAGTTCACTGACCTAGTCTAATTAATATTGCTAGTGCCATCATTTTGAACTACTAAAGGGCAGGAGGTACATGAGCCTCAGGTCTCACATTACCAGGTTCATTATCTGCTATTACTCTACAACCATCAGGCTCATGAACTGGTGTGGATAACTTCACTCACCTCAAGTCTGAACTGATTCCACAATCTCGAGACTCACCTTCAAGGATTTTACAACTCATGTTCTCAATATTATTTATTTATTTTTTATTTGCACAATCTGCCTTCTGTTGCACATTAGCTGTTTGTCAGTCTTTATGTACAATTTTTTTTTATAGATTCTATCATGTGGGAATGTATTAGTTTTCATGTAAGTGTGTGTAAGAAAGTGAATCTTACATATATACTGCATATACTTTGATAATAAATTTACTTTGACTTATGTATGGCATTATCTGTCCGGGTGATATACAAAACAGAAGTTTTCCACATGTGACAATAATAATAAATTAACACTACATTTGGTAAATTGCGGAATCATAGAAGTAACACCACATTAATGAAGTGCTGACCTGTGTCAGACTCCAAGAAACTCTCCAACTTTCTCACAGCTGAAATGAAAGTAATAAGCAGCCAGTAGATGCTACTTCTGATGTGAATGGGTTGAACCCCCAGTCACCAACTATGTTCTCTCATCAACAACAGACTTCATTGTATGCCATCAATATTGTATGCCATCAATTCACATCACCAAGTACTTATGAAGTGTAAGAGTCACACAGCAAAACATTTCATGAGATTATAATATTCATGTGCTTATAATTTAAAAATCAATTTATCACAATATTTTTTATCTAGAAAGAGGAAATACTTCCGACAGAAAATATTTAACTATATGGCCTATGTAATATCATTCATCTCAATTTTCAAGACTTGGGATTTAATTAGCTGCAGGACTATCTGCCATTGCAACACCTAAAACAAGAATGGAGACAGGATCACATAATTTTATTGAATAGTGAAGTAGCTTAAGGATCTGTTGGCTTTGTCCCTTTTTTATGTTCTTCTGCACATTAACCTGCACTGAATTCCAATGGATGAAATTTATATTCTCACCCCATTCTGTGGTATCGCTCCATCTTAACCTTGCAACATTTTCTGGTTTTTTGTTGTATCCCCACATTACCAGCTATCAGTCCCTACCATAAGAACACATTTTCCAGTCTTCTTGTTGAGGTCTCTTAAACCAGTGGTCCCCAACCTCCGGGCCATGGACTGATACCGGGTGGCGAAGCATGCAGGGGTGCAGCGGTAGCTGGAGCGCACCCAGCACATTTTTAAGAAAAAAGCCGAAATAAACAAGCTAACAACAGGAATTCTGCAGATGCTGGAAATTCAAGCAACATACATCAAAGTTGCTGGTGAACGCAGCAGGCCAAGCAGCATCTATATGAACTGGCCTCAACTGTTTCCTGTGGCAGAGAATTCCACAGATACACCACTCTCTGTGTGAAGAACTTTTTCCTAATCTCGGTCCTAAAAGGCTTCCCCTTTATCCTCAAACTGTGACCCCTCGTTCTGGACTTCCCCAACATCGGGAACAATCTTCCTATAGATGCTGCTTGGCCTGCTGCGTTCACCAGCAACTTTGATGTATGTTGCTTGAAATAAACAAGCTAATTAATTAGGTGCCACACAGTAGCCAGTCTTCATTAGAGGAACTGAGGTGGAGAGAGTCAATAACTTTAAATTCTTCAGCATTAAGGATCGACGTTTCCCTCTCTGAAAAGTGTCAGAGGATCTGCCCTGGGACCAGCATGTAACTATCATTACAAAGAAAGCACGGCAGCGCCTATACTTTATTAGAAGTTTGTGTAGATTCAACATGTCACCTCGATCCTGACAGTCCTGTCTTTTCAGCCTGTCTGGACTGACGTTTAAATTGACCAAACAATGGAACAGCTAAAGGCTCCAGCGCCCTGGAAAGAGGAGTGAACATCGCGTAGAGCAAGTGAAATTGGCAATTGCCTCTGATCTGGTCCGACATTTACATGCTGGGCAGCACCTAATTAATTAGCTTGTTTATTTCGGCTTCTTAAAGATGTGCTGGGTGCATTCCGACTACTGCTGCACCCCTGCATGCTTCGCGGCCTGGACATTGGGGACCACTGTCTTAAACAATTCCACTGAACCAACAAAAGAGGGAGCTGATGGGATGGAGTAGAACATTTTCCCTTAAAAAATAACCATATAGAAACATAGAAACATAGAAAATAGGTGCAGGAGTAGGCCATTCGGCCCTTCAAGCCTGCACCGCCATTCAGTATGATCATGGCTGATCATCTAACTTAGAACCCTGTACCTGCCTTCTCTCCATACCCCCTGATCCCTTTAGCCACAAGGGCCATATCTAACTCCCTCTTAAATATAGTCAATGAACTGGCCTCAACTGTTTCCTGTGGCAGAGAATTCCACAGATTCACCACTCTCTGTGTGAAGAAGTTTTTCCTCATCTCGGTCCTAAAAGGCTTCCCCTTTATCCTCAAACTGTGACCCCTCGTTCTGGACTTCCCCAACATCGGGAACAATCTTCCTGCATCTAGCCTATCCAATCCCTTTAGGATTTTATACGTTTCAATAAGATCCCCCCTCAATCTTCTAAATTCCAACGAGTATAAGCCTAGTCGATCCAGTCTTTCATTATATGAAAGTTCTGCCATCCCAGGAATCAATCTGGTGAACCTTCTTTGTACTCCCTCTATGGAAGAATGTCTTTCCTCAGATTAGGGGACCAAAACTGCACACAATACTCCAGGTGTGGTCTCACCAAGGCCTTGTACAACTGCAGTAGGACCTCTCTGCTCCTGTACTCGAATCCTCTTGCTATGAATGCCAGCATACCATTCGCCTTTTTCACCGCCTGCTGTACCTGCATGCCCACTTTCAATGACTGGTGTATAATGACTCCCAGGTCTCATTGCATCTCCCCTTTTCCTAATCGGCCACCATTCAGATAATAATTTGTTTTCCTGTTTTTGCCACCAAAGTGGATAACTTCACATTTATCCACATTAATTTGCATCTGCCATGAATTTGCCCACTCACCTAACCTATCCAAGTCACCCTGCATCCTCTTAGCATCCTCCTCACAGCTAACACTGCCACCCAGCTTCGTGTCATCCGCAAACTTGGAGATGCTGCATTTAATTCCCTCATCCAAGTCATTAATATATATTGTAAACAACTGGGGTCCCAGCACTGAGCCTTGCGGTACCCCACTAGTCACTGCCTGCCATTCTGAAAAGGTCCCGTTTATTCCCACTCTTTGCTTCCTGTCTGCCAACTTCTCTATCCACATCAATACCTTACCCCCAATACCATGTGCTTTAAGTTTGCACACTAATCTCCTGTGTGGGACCTTACCAAAAGCCTTTTGAAAATCCAAATATACCACATCCACTGGTTCTCCCCTATCCACTCTACTAGTTACATCCTCAAAAAATTCTATGAGATTTGTCAGACATGATTTTCCTTTCACAAATCCATGCTGACTTTGTCTGATGATTTCACCGCTTTCCAAATATGCTGTTATCACATCTTTGATAACTGACTCTAGCATTTTCCCCACCACCAATGTCAGGCTAACCGGTCTATAATTCCCTGGTTTCTCTCTCCCTCCTTTTTTAAAAAGCGGGGTTTAATTAGCCACCCTCCAATCCTCAGGAACTAGTCCAGAATCTAAAGAGTTTTGAAAAATTATCACTAATGCATCCACTATTTCTTGGGCTATTTCCTTAAGCACTCTGGGATGCAGACCATCTGGCCCTGGGGATTTATCTGCCTTTAATCCCTTCAATTTACCTAACACCACTTCCCTACTAACATGTATTTCCCTCAGTTCCTCCATCTCACTAGACCCTCTGTCTCCTACTATTTCCGGAAGATTATTTATGTCCTCCTTAGTGAAGACAGAACCAAAGTAGTTATTCAATTGGTCTGCCATGTCCTTGTTCCCCATAATCAATTCACCTGTTTCTGTCTGTAAGGGACCTACATTTGTCTTAACCAATCTTTTTCTTTTCACATATCTATAAAAGCTTTTACAGTCAGTTTTTATGTTCCCTGCCAGTTTTCTCTCATAATCTCTTTTCCCTTTCCTAATTAAGCCCTTTGTCCTCCTCTGCTAGACTCTGAATTTCTCCCAGTCCTCAGGTGAGCTGCTTTTTCTGGCTAATTTGTATGTTTCTTCTTTGGAATTGATACTATCCCTAATTTCCCTTGTCAGCCATGGGTGCACTACCTTCCCTGGTTTATTCTTTTGCCAAACTGGGATGAACAATTGTTGTAGTTCATTCATGCGATCTTTTGTTAATATATCTTGAAATTTTGTTAAAAGTGTGCCCTTCAGAGACACAAGCTTGTACTTTCAACAACAAAAGAACGATTCTGTGTTGAGAGGTGCACCGCAAGGTATTTCTGCAGGATCAGTGGTGATAATGATATCAGAATCTAATGTGCACTGGCCCGCAAATAAATAATAACTTACAACATGGATTAAAGTGGGACACCAAAGCAGGTACTTGGAGCTGCCTGCAGCTTAGGAGCAATTATTGACTGATAATCTTCAAATGAAAGCTGCAAGTTTGTTTAAAAACTCATTTGTGAACACCTGCCAAAGGAAACAAAATAAATGAACAACCTTCACTTAAAGGTCCTTTTGAGTTAGAAACATTTCATCCGGTGCAGTGCTAATGCATGCTTTAAAAGTTCTTTGGATTTGTGTGATTTATGAAGTGCGTAATTTTTCTTCTGATAATCTGTTGGACCAATGCATGTGAGTGCAACTAAACATTTGCAGTCATATCCATATGAATGCTATTTGCCCCTTCTGTAAAATTTACAGAATGCAAGGCCTGATGCAGCACAATATAAAGGCAGGTTCCAGTCTATGGTCTTAATGCTGGAATCTAGTTCCTGGTGGGTTCATTTTAAGTCAAAAGCTCTGAGGCGCTTCCTTGTATCCTAGAGTCCTCACTCTCTGAACCCCACGCCATTTGAGCAATCTATTGTGACATTAACCGCAAGCCCCACATTCCCATCCAATGCTTGAAATCCTAGCCATGTCGCTTCCTCCACTCACCAGCATCTCGCCAAGATCTCTCACGCATCTCTAATTTTCTACACTTCACAAGGTCTTGTCATTCTTTATGATGCACTTTGCCACATTAGTGCATTTTAATCGCTCATTGTCAATGTTTTGATTTGCTGATTAATTTCTTCTCATTACAGCCTTTATTCTGTAAGTGTCTGCTGCTTTATAACATCTTAAAAAGTTGGTAAAGTCTATAGGGAGCTGGTTAGGAGTTGCCACATAACCTGCCTGAAACGTACCACAAGCACAAAGGAATCATATCAGCCTATAACCCAGCTAGAATTGTAGTGTGTACGTTCAGTGCCAAACTGCTGTTAGACACTGTGGCAAACTGAAGTGTAACTAGGTGATAACGTTGATAAATTCTGATGATGTGACTAAGATTCCATGTGCAAACATGGGTAGTAGGCATTCAGTGGAAGAAAAACTCCCATAAAATATACAATAATGCAAGTGACTGGCTTGCTGAAACAATGCTGCACAGACTGTTGAGAGTAGTTTTCAAAGCTCAAGTAGTCTTACACAAACTTTCCAGCATGAGGTCTTTGGTCTTATCGCCAAATATATGAGAAGAACTGACATGAAAATAGAAGAGGAAGAGGACGAGCTGGGGAAGAGGGAACAAAGTAGCACCATAACTGGTCCTTTCTGCCAAAGTTATCCACAGAGAATTAGATTAATTGAAGTTCCAGTAAACATAATCACAGATGCCCTGTTCACTAATGGTTCTAAGTTATCTTTTCCATCTCAACACAAAATGCTGGAGGACCTCAGCAAGTCAGGCAGCTTCTATAGAGGAGAATAAACTCTTGCTGAGACCCTTCATTAAGACTGGAAAGGAAGGAGTCTAGCTCCTTCCACCTTCTTTTTCAGTCCGGATGAAGGGCCATGGCCCAAGATGTCAACTGTTTATTCCCCTCCACAGATGCTGCTTGACTTACTAAGTTCCTTCAGCATTTTGTGCATGTTCCTCTTGACTTCTAGCGTCTGCAGAATCTTTTGTTTTTATGCTTCTCTTCCAACTGCTGCTCTTTGCATGATAAAAGTGCAAAACTTAAAAAACTAGTGCAAACTAAATTAAAAATAATCTTGGGAGTCACTTTCCTGTCACCTCACTCTTCAATGCCATTGCAGTCACAGTGGTGGAAGGAGTGAATGGTTAGGGTGGTTGACAGGATACCGATTAAGAGATTGCTTTATCTTGGTGATGAGCTTATCAAAAGTTAATGGTACTGCGTTCATCCAAGCAAGAAGAGCATTTCATTATGATCCTGACTTACTGTATGCCTTGTAAGATGAACGAAAATCTTCATTACCCTCTCAGGATTCAATTCTGCTATTCATTACTAAACGGGTGTGGGAGAAGACACTGACAAAAGAATGTTCATGTCCTCCTTTCAGTCTGACTTGAGTTCAGGCTGAGAGAAGCTACTATTACAGAAGAACAAGTCTAATGGCTAATGGCAAAATCACGTATCAATTGGTTCAACAGAGGAAGAAAAGATAGGCTGTGTTGCAAATTCAAATTACAGGGCTGCTTTATGCTGCCTTGCTGCACTTTAAAAAAAAATCAAGTCTACCTGTTTGCAAAGACTGTGTGAAACTATAACTTAATTATATTATTGCAGATTTCTCTTAACTAGTGATTACTTTGTGTATCCATAGGAAGGATTGTTGCTACACCTTCAGAAAAGCAAAAACGGCATCTTATGGAGGAAGATGATCTGCAGCTCATATACGTTTTATACATGTGTATCATCTTCATGTGATCCCTCCTCTCAGCTGTAGACATATATAATCTTAAATTTAATTTCTTTTAAACTGAGTGCTACCATTATTGTCACTTATCGAAAGGAAGTTGCCTAATTTATCGAGGAAGGTTTGAGTTGTCAAAGGCAATAATCACCTTTTTCGCAGAGTGCATGTAGGTGCAATTACCAGTGCAATTTGTGAACAATTCAATCGAGGTTTATTTGTCAGTTTCTGAGCAGAGCCAGATGGAGGCAAATTATGAGGGGGAATTGATTAGCTCCTAAAGTACAACTCAATGTAATTTATTGACTGTAGTTCTTTTCTCTAACTTTGTGCCTCAGATTGTCCCTGAATGACTCCTTTCCTGTGGTCTTCATTTTGTCACTTCATCTTTTCCACTCGAATCCAATTTCATTATAAATCTAGCTACTCTAAAATAGATTAAATTCTTGGTTTTTCACATTGAAAGATTAAAGAAGATTAGGAGTCAAAATGATCATAGGAAAATGGAAGTTAAACAAAATGTGGGAAAGGATAAAGGTCAACTTTTCAATATATGGTTGTTGAATCCTTGTGAAACTATTATACTTAAACCAAATGAATGTTACCTCCAAGAGGACCACAACCTCGTCGTGGTTTGGAGGCTTGTGTGCCTCAATGACCCAGAGGACTATGTCGGCTAGAGTCAGGGCTTTATGTTCTGGCTCTTGGTAGGGTCACCCATGGTAAGCAGGTCAAAGTGTAGAGGCCAGACCAAGCGTGGTCAGTCCACCGGTCATCCAGGTTCGGGGGTTCAGCTCAGGGCTAACAACATTGACTGGTCAAACAAAATCATTACAGGAATAGCAATGAAGAATCCATCTACATCTGTGTGCGATGGTATTCCTGAGTCTCCACTTGGGACTTGCTTGACAGTAGTGGAGGACCTTCATTGCTGCCCTAAATGCCAGCAGTGTAACAGGCAGTAATTTTTTTTTATATAAGCATGTCGTACCAAACGTTCAGCCATTCTTGTCTGGCACGTGGTGTCAGGATTAACCGGGTCACGTTATGAACATTCCTGACTCGACCCTTGTATCTTTTACAAGGCCGAGTGGCTAGCTGGACGCTCAACTCGGCATGGATGGAAAGCGTGCTCGGGGGTGGCCTGACCTAGATTTGAACTCGGGAACCTCCACTCTGGAGTCCGGCGCTGATCTCACTGCACCACCAGCCGGCCTGGGCAGTAAATTAATAAAAAAGAATAAGAATTTAAAATAAAAATATCCTTAACAGAACAACTGCAGTTGCAAATAACTGGGACTGAAATGCAGTTAAATATTGGTCTGTGAATAATATAATAACACGTACATGCTTTTCAGTTCCCTCTTCTCAGTTCGAGAAAGGAGCAGCTTGTACAGTATACAGAAAGCAAGAATGAAACTAATCTCAATCTTATTGTCAAGTTACACATTTGATCAATACTTTTTGGGATTATAGTGATGCTTATTCATGGTCTTTAAAAAAAACCTGGTCCTTGAACACCTGAAATAGTTAGGCATTGACAAACATTTAATGATCCACCTGCAGAAGGACGTTTTTGCAGCTGTCAGCTGATTGGAAAAAAATGGATGGAAAGATCAGCTGCATTGGCAATGACATGGCTCCCACACTGGGAAAATCTATTCCACCTGCACTCAATTTTATTTCAAGATAAAACATATACACAGGGACAGACAATGTGTTGTGTTTACGCATCAGTACCCACATTCTGATTACACTTGGTACAACAGTTAGTGGTTATTTACCGCACTAGTAACTTCGAGGCATGGGCTATGAACATGAAAATGAGCATGAACTCAAGTTTCAACTTGCAAGTTTTAGAATTTAAATTTACTTTTAGAAGAAACCTCGAAGTATTTTGAAATTTCAGTAAAAGTTGAATTCTATCAAAAGCCGAACCCAGATGTCACCAATTTGATTGACTCTTACTGTCTCTAAATCCAACACCAGAGTGCATGGTCCATTTCCCCCTGGAACAGTCATCATCCTTTACAGCAAAACCAAAGAACTTCAGGGTCATCTTTTCAGCTAGTTTTGATCACTCGACTGAGTCAGGGAGGAGTTTCTGATTTGGCCCTGGAGGGCTTCTGTATTTAGGGATATTTCAGAAAATATTTTACAAGGTAAAGGTTGCGTTTTGTGAATGTATCAGGAAATTGTGGCATAAATAAACTTTGACAGGTCAAAGAAGAAGTACTGCAGATATGGAACCTTTGATACATATCTAATTTTCTAGTCATTGACTCCACAGAGAGGTAGAATAGCTAGCCAATCCACAGTTCAAAGTACAAGGTACGTATACATTATACAACCTTGAAATTTGTCTCCTTACAGGCAGCCACGAAACAGAGACCCCAAAAGAACCCACTAAAAAAGAACCATCAAACGTCCAAAGTGCAGAGAGAAAAAAAACAATATGCAAACAATTTAAAGTAAGCAAATAGCATTCAGAAGTGAAGTTTTATGAAAGACACTCAGCCAGGCATCACTGCACCGGAGCTGGCCCCAGCCACAGTCACCTCAGTCTGCGCTCAGTGCCTCTTAAAGCTGAAGTTCACACAGTAGGACAAACTCTCCACTTTGAAGTTGAATATTAATCATAGAATTTTAGAGCAAAAAGAGATAATTTAATCCATTCTGTCAATACTAGCTCTTTAAAAGAGGAATCCAGTTATTTCCCACTCTTTTCCTCTAAGGCCTTGCAATCAAAATATGTATGTAATTCCATTTCAAAAGCAGGTTTAATAACAACTTTCATCAACTCTTTGGCTGTGCATTCCTGACCATAGGCTGTGTGTAAATCAAAGCTCTTTCACCACATGATGAGCTCAGCCTTTCATTTGTTGGGAGCAAGGATCCATTCTGTAACGTGTTTTGTCAAGTACAAACCAATTCCTACTGTATAAAATTGATCGTTGAGTTCTGCTTTAAGAACTAAAGCATGTGCACTGTGCTTTAAGATAGTACACATTTTTATACAATGGCAAGTTGCCATAGGGTGCCTCACATGGCAAATCAAAAGGTGCTTTGATGGTCTGAGGCGAATATCGAGGGACCGTTTCCATGGTGCTGTTCCATCCATATTATAAATACCTCTTGGAAGGCGACACAAAGAAAAAGTTCATGAAGATTAACATGGTGAACAGAATCATGGAACAGTTGTTTATGTTATTTGGGCAATCATCCAAGTCTGCATTGATAAATGATTGAGCAAAACTGCAAATCCCATTATAGTCGCTATGGATCTTAGTTAATTATTTAATTATGAATGACGTACTTTGTCAGAAATAGTGACCATGTTACTACATTATTGCCAGAAAGTACCTATCTGGTTCATTAATGTCCTTCAGAGAAAGAAAGATGCCATCTCCATCTATCCTGACCTCACTCCAAAATCAAAGCAACAGTTTCTACGCTCTTAAGTGGTGTTGCAAGGCAATCCATTGGATTTAGAAATCTCTACAGAGTATAACAAGGTTAACACTGGAAAGATCATTTGATGTTAACTTCAGCAATGGTGTTGGCAAAGTCTAAAGACAGTTGCAGCCCAGTTTACTATGCAAAGTCTTTCTCACAAACATCTGGGGATTTGCTCCCCCTGTTAAGAAAACTGACAGAAGACAGTAGTCAGCATCATGGACACAGTATTATTGCACTGAGCTAACATCCAGTGGTTCTGCATCACTATCCCTGGATGCTTTTTGGTCCACTGCCAGTACAGAGTAAGAGGGGAGGAAGGCAATCAACTTGTGAGTTTAATCACAAATAGCAACAAATATTAAACGCCAAAGAAAAACCCAAGTATATAATATACACCTGCATTTCTTAAGGGTTGTGTTCTTAGAAAACCATATGCATCACTGTTTTACTTTTTTCCCCATTGAATCCCATGTTATAAGTTGTATATGTTTCCTTACAGGAAACTTCTCAACAGTAATGACCCCCATTACTTTGTTCAGTTTTCTTCTATATCTTAAAGTTTTTAATAGCGGTTTGTGAATTCCATAAGGGTGAATTTTTGATGCCTGAACTGTTGTATTGTGGGAGTACACTGTATTCACTTTTGAACTGTTAAACCCATCCTTAATCCTCATATACATGAGAAAATCTGCAAATGCTGTAAGCAACAGACAGAAAATGCTGGAGGAACTCAGTAGGCCAGGCAGCATCTATGGAAAAGAGTAAGCCGTCAACGTTTCAGGCCGAGAAACTTCTTCGGGACTGGAAAGGAAGCAGAGAAGTCAGAGTAAGAAGATGGTGGGATGGGAGGACGAACTACAAGGTGGCAGGTGATAGGTGAAACTGGAAGAGGGGGAGGGGAGCTAGGAAGTCACTTTCTGCAGTGGTCACTCCTCATGCAACTCCTTTGTCTACTCGCCTCTCCCCACTGATCTCCCTCCTGGTACTTATCTTTGCAAGCGGAACAAGTGCCACACCTGCTCCTACATCTCCTCCTGCATTACCATTCAGGGTTCCAAACAGTCCTTCCGGGTGAGGCAACACTTCACCTGTAAATCTTTTAGGGTCATCTACTCTATTCGGTGCTCTCAGAATGGCCTCCTGTATAACCAGTGAGAGCCTACGTAGATTGGTAGACCGCCTCACTGAGCACCTATGCTCCATCTGCCAGGATCTCCCTGTAGCCACCCATTTCAGTTCCACTTCCCATTCCGACATGTCAGTCCATGGCCTCTTCTACCATCGCGATGAGGCCACAATCATGTTGGAAAGCAACACCTTATATTCTGTCTGCATAGCCTCCAACCTGATGCATGAATATTGATCTCTCAAACTTACGATAATTGCCCCTGCCCCCACCCCCACGCCCACCTTCACCATTCCCCATTCCTGTTTCCCTCTCTCACCTCATCTCCTAACATGTCCATCACCTTCCTCTTCCCTTTCTGCCATGGTCTTCTTTCTTCTCCTTTCAGATTCCCCCTTCGCCAGTCCTTTATTTCTTCCACCAATCAACTTCCCAGCTCTTTATTACTTTACCCCCTCCCTCTCTCCCACTTTTCACCAATCACCTGCCACCTTGAACTTCTTCCTCCCCTCCCTCCACCTTCTCACTCTGACCTCTCCCTTTCCTTTCCAGTCCTGAAGGAGGATCTCAGCCTGAAACTTTGCCTGCACTCTTTTCCATAACTGCTGCCTGGCCTTCTGAGGCCCTCAGCATTTTGTGTGCGTGTTGCTTAATCCATGTGCTCTCTACTTACTTTGAAAGTTTGGTCTCCTTAGTTCAAATAGAATTATGGACAAGCTCAGCTTTGCTGATATTTTATGGGAACAAAAGAGCTTTAATGAAGTTCAAAAGTTTCTTGGTGGTTCCGACAGAATATTGTATTGAGATTCAACACTGGCCGGAAGTATTCCCTTCATCCTCCCCCAACAACACATACACCCACATATACAATTCCAAGTACATCTTGAATCATAAAGGGAGAATTATAGGATGCTGGGAAATAAAACTGGAGGAAAATTTGGCGGCATCTCAAACTCAATGATTTGCTGGACATTGTGGGGTTTTAGGGGGTGCTAGGGACTAGGTTTAGACATATCCAGACAAACGAACCAGGATATGAGGTGCCTGGCTTTCTCACCATCCGTTAAAAATGTAAACCTTTAAAATTTAGAACTGCTTGTTAAACAGTGCATTCCACTTCCTACAATAATCTACCAACCCCCACAAGTGCTTCATACATAATGAACTACTTTTGAGCAATGGGCAGTTACTATGCCAATGGCTGGTCTGTATGCTTTGATAGAGACTGGGAGGGAAGATGTTAGGATGAAATCCAGAGTTCCCTGGTTTTCAGTTTAATTTTCAAAGCACCTTTTGGAAAAGCAAACAAGTTCCAGTCTTAAAATTACATCCAATAACCATAATCTACAGGGTGCTTATAGTGCTACCCCAGGACACCCAGAGGGATTATGTTAAGATCAAATCTGTAGTGTAGTTTAAACTACAGCACAACTCAAAGTTGAGGGTGTTACAAACTATGACGTATATGAAGTATCTGAAGGGGATGAAATATTATACACAGTTGATGTTTTATAATGTGACCTACTTTAAATATCTACCTTCTGGCTATATTATATAAGAGTAAAATTACCCCATCCCATGTATACAAAAGAAATGGTGATTGTGTGGTTACTTATCCAATTAGTAACTTGTTTTAGAATTGCATACGTTTGCCAAAAAGCAAATTAAAATAATTGTTATTGAAAGTAAATTGATTATCAAAGTACATGCATGTCTCCATATACAACCCGGTGATTCATTTTCTTGTGGGTATACTCAATAAATCCATAATTGAATATCAGCCATAATAGAATCAATGAAAGACTAACTTGGGTGTTCAACCGGTGTGCAAAAGACACAAACTGTGCAAATACAAAAAGAATGAAAAGATATAACAATAAGGAAGCAATAAATATTGAGAACATGAGATGAAGAGTCCTTGAAAGTGAGTCCATAGGCTGTGGGAGTATTTCAATGATGAAGTGAAGTTGAGTGAAGTTATCCCCTTTGATTCAAGGGCTTGATGATTGAGGGCTAATAACTGCCCTTGAACCTGGTGATGCGAGTCCTGAGGCCCCTGTACCTTGCACATGACAATTATTGTCATCCCTGCAATTCTGTTTTATTTGGATATACTTCTAAAAAATGAGAAGTTTTATTTTAGTCCTATGACCTTGAAAATACATGTTCCTGTAAAAAATGACATTCTCAGTACACTGTTTCACAGTAAATTCACCATGAATGAAAATGCCAAGTAGTCTTCCAGGAGGCATTTGCTTCCATTTTTTAAATGCCTCAAAAATTATTAGATACATCATAAATCACATGTCATTAACAACATAAGAGCACAAAAAAATGAAGCAGGTTATTTCGACCCACTTATTTTCCCCTTCATCCTGGATGGCCCAAGTCATGTAAATAGAGATAACTTTATAGTTAAGTATGGAAAACAGGTCCTTCCGCCCAACTCATCCATACCAGACAAGATACCTTGCTGAACTAGGCCTATTTACCTGTGCTTGCATCATATTCCTTTAAACCTTTCCTATACCTACCCCAAAGCCTTTTAAACATTGTAATTTTACCTGCCTCTACCACCTCCTCTGGCAATTTATTCCATATATCAACCACATCCTGTGTGATAAACTTACTTGTCAGGTACCCTTTAAATCTTTCCTGTTTGAACTTTAACCTATCCCTCTCAACCTTTGCCTTCCCCAACCCTGAGAAAAGAATGACAATATATTTTAACTTTGCCCCTCATGATTTTACAAACCTCTATAACAGGGGTTCCCAAGCTGGGGTCCATGGAGCCTTGGTCCATTAGTATTAATTGGTTCATGGTATAAAAAAGGTGGGGAACCCCTGCTCTAAAAGATTGCCAATCAGCCTTCTTCACTCCAGTGAAAACAGTCCCAGCCTATCTCGTCTCTCTTTATAACTTAGTTCCTTCAGCAACTTTCTTGCAAATCTATTCTGCACCCTCTCTTGCTTGATCAAATCTTTTCTGTAGTTTGGAAACCCCACTTGAAGACTTGAGGAGAAAGATAGCAAAAATTAAATGAGGCATACTGTATGATCACAGAGTGGCAAAGTCTGTTTAACTGCTCAGTATGTTATACATTTTCTCGGGATATACTAAGAATAGAATTAAAGCTAACTTGCAAAATCAAGATTCTACCATCTGGATAATCCCCTTACTGTCAAGAACAATTATTAAACTGGAAATGCTGGATTACCTTGGCAGAAAAGCCTGTGACTCTCAAAGGATGCTTTAATACACAAACCATGTTTTAAATCAATCCACCAACGTCACATTGACAGGCAGAATCACACGACTGAGCATACAACTTGTATTGGTATGCTTCGCAGATAATTATTTGACATTTCTTCTATTTGTTGCTCATTGACACATCCTTTAGAGATATGTGATTTTGTAAACATATCAAAAAGCTGGATTTGTACATTACTGCCTAGATTTGATATCACTTTATAATCCATATCACCAACCCTTTCATCAACTGGCAGCATTCCAGTCAAGAGCAAAAACTTTACAATTTAAATGACGTAATAAACTGTTAAGAGAGAATGTTATCATGCATTCATTAATTTAGGACAAGCCACTAGAGCTTGAAATTCCTCAGGGCCAGGAGTACTTTCAAAACACAAATCTGCAGATTAGGTGGCCAATTTACAAAGCACCTGTACTCTGTCCACAGTGGGCATCCAAGCTCCCAATTGTATGCCATTTCAATACCCTTTCCCAAACTGACATGTCTCCCTTTAGCTGTCTCCACAGCCAAGGTGAGGCCCAATGAAGACTGAAGGAACAATACCTCATATTCCACCTGGGCAGTCTACAACCAACTGGAAAATTCAGTCTTCATTCCCTTTGGTTACATACCTTACTTCTGGTACACTTCCTTGCACTTCCCCTCCCCTATATCTCAATCCAATCCTCCTCAGGAACTCCCATTTCTGTCTCCTTTCCCACAACCCCTCCAGCTCCCCTTCACCCATTTTTATCCTCCTTTCCCCACCTGCTACCACACATTTCATTGTGTTCCACCTCATATGATTTTCTTCCATCTGCCCTTCACCTCTTAGATCTCATTATCACCTTCCTTGCTAATTCCAACATGTAGCCTTTTTGCTTCTGCTTATCACATAGATTAGCTGTTTCTCCTTCAACCTTGCACCCTCCCCCCACACCAAACCCACCTGGACCCATCTGCCCTGAAGCACTAAAATGCAAAAGAGGCATATTAAGATTAAATCAAATGCCTGTTTTGTAACTTGCTATTGGAGACACAAAAGATTGCAGATATTGGGATCAGCAGCAACAAACAATGCGTTCACAGCAAAGAATCCTGATGCAAGGTTTTGGCCCAAATCATCAACAGTTATATTTCTGCTTGAACTGTTAATAGAATATTTGGCAGTGTAAATCTGATCCAATTCATTTGAATTGGTTTGGTAAAAAAGATAATCTTTCATGAATGCTTGTTAGATCTATATTAGCTAAGAAACTATTTCCATGTAAACCTATTAACTATGAACATATTGCACTACCACTGGACTACAATGAAGCCAGGAAACAGCGTCTGATTTTGGTCCATAAATAACCAAGGTCACCAGGTCAGGTTTCCACACAACTTTGTAACTTATCAGGAGTCAATCAGAACATTAGGACTGTATTCTTTAGAATGTAGAAAATTGAGAGGAGATTTAATAGACGTATGCAAAATTATGAGGGGTAGATAAGGTAAATGCAAGCGGGCTCTGAGTGGGACTACAACCAGAGGTCATGGATTAAAGGTGAGAGGTGAGAAGGTTAAGGGGAACATGAGGGGAAACTTCTTCACTCAAGGTCATGAGAGCGTGGAATTAGCTGCCAGCTCAGATGTTGCATGCAAGCTTGATTTAAACATTTAAAAGAAGTCTGGATAGGTACATAGATAGTACAGGTATGGATGGCCATGGTAGGTTGATGGGAGAGAGTAGTTTAAATGGTTCAGCATGGCCTAGATGGGGTGAAGAGCCTGTTTCTGTGCTGTACTTCTCTATGACTATTATCTTTACATCAAATAGTAATAGGCTGTTAACATGTATTAAGAGGGAAAAAAATATTACTGACCAACCTCAACTCAAGAAACTGACATTGCCTGGTGTTTCTCTCCCCACCCCCACCTTTCAAATCTACTCCTCAGCTTTTTTTCCTCCAGTCCTGCCGAAGGGTTTCAGCCCAAAACGTTGACTGTTTTTTTCCATAGATGCTGCCTGGCCTGCTGAGTTCCTCCAGCATTTTGTGTGTGTTAAACTGATATCAAAGCTTTGCATTTGAAGTCAAACCTTTGAAGCAGAAGGACAGTGTATTAATTCTGTACCTCTTCTGAACTCAATACAGTATAAACATTCACTTTAAGGATGCGCTGTTTATATTAAGCAGAATCATTATACAAAACTATGCTTTCGCGGTATCAAATTGCATGAAGAGTATAGTTGTGGTAGTGCATTAAAATTTGGAAGTGTCAATAGTTCATCTCTATCATTCTGCTTCTGCTTATTACTTATTGCTGAGATTTAGCTCTGCCAGTTTTTGCTTTGGTTACTTCCTAAAAAGTTTTTAATCTCTCTGGCCCACTAAACAGGATCAAAGATAAATTATAAGAGCCCTTTTCTCCTGAAAACAACCTATGAACATAGCCCAGTCTGATAAGAATCATTCTGCTCCAAAGAGAAATTTTTTTCTTTGGTTAATATTGTTTGCAGGACAGAGCAAGTAGTCAGCATTTGAACTGATTTAAACCATGTTTTCCTAACCATAGATTAACCTCAAAAATGATACCACACCAAAAGTACAATTTAAATTTATTGACTTCAGTGTCATAACAGCATTACCATTTTAAAATAAGGCAGAAAACAAAATATTGAGGAATTTCAATGGTCAAGTCTTTTTAAAAATTATATAGTAGAATGCTGCATGACAAAAATCTGCACGTAGTTGTCAATTTTCTTGTTTTACTGGCAGGAATGATCGTCTGTGAGCCTGGATTAATTAAAGCAATCATTTACCAATCAAAGCAGACACATCACAAGCTTCAACCAATTGGCACAATGGCCACCAAAAAACTCAGCCTCCTCTGAATCAAAATAGCTACAACTATACCATAGCTAGCTCTTCTCTTGCTTTCACACAGTTTCTTCTGTTCAATTTCCAGGCACACATAATGAAAAGCATTAGGTGTTGACTGTACATTTCCTTCTCTGGGAAATACTGCAGAAAGCCACATTTTCTCTTTATTCCGGAGTGGTTCAAGCCATAACCATAGCAGGGTTTGTAGGCTATTACTTCCTATAAGACCTATATTACTTCCTATATTATGATTCCTAGCATCATAATGGCTATGGTGCTTCACTCTCCAATAAGTTGAACACCTTTTATGCATGCTTTGAAAGGGAGGTGTGCAAATCTTTGCAGCATCTGATGATCTTGTGATATCCAGAGGCTGATGTGAGGGTGAACCCTTGCTAGGCGTAAGGTTCCGATGGTGAATACCTGTGCCAACCAAATGGCAGCAGTGTTCAAGGACATCTTTAGCCTTTCAGATTGGACCTAATAAAATGATGCAATTATGACATAGGTAGTCTAGCAGCTATATTTCTTCAGGAGTTTGAGAGGTTTGGTATGTCTCCTGCAATTCTCCAGATGTTCTGACTGGTTGCATCACCATCTGGTATGGAGGGAGCAAATCACAGGATCGGAAAAAGCTGCAGAGGGTTGTAAACTCAGCCAGCTCCTTCATGGGCACTAACCTCCCCACCATTGAGGATGGCTTCAGTAGGCGACGCCTCAAGAAAGCAAGCATCCTTCATGAAGGACGCTCACCATCCAGTGCATGACCTCCTCTCAGTTTTGCCATCAATGTGAAAGTACAGGACCCTGAAAAGACACACACTGAATGTTTTAGGAACAGCTTCTTCGGCTCTGTCAGTTTTCTGAATGGTCCATAAACCTATCAATAACTGCCTCACTTTTTATTTTGCTCTCTTTTTATATATTCTTATAGTAGTTTATATGTACTGTATTATTATTTGTATGTACTGCACTATACTGCTGCCTCAGAATGGGTGACGTGATAACATAGTGGCTAGTGGAACATTTTCACAGTGCCAGCAACCCCAAGTTCAATTCTGTCACCGTCTGTAGGGAGTTTGGACATTCTCCCCATGACCACGTTGGCTTCCTCTGGTTTCCTCACGCATTCCAGAGATGTATGGGTTAGTAGGTTGATTGGGCACAGGAGTGTAATCGGGTGGCATGGACTGGACGGACCTGCTACAGTGCTGTATCTCTAAATATACAAAAATATAACAGCAAATTTCGCAACACACGTGAGTGATAACAAACCTGATTCTGATTCTTATTCTGATAATTGTAACAATAATGGAAAATGTTTCATGAAAAATGACTTAACTATAGCATCAAAATGGATGGCATGATGTCTCCTGTATCTGGTGCTCCTGATGGAGCTTCCTGTACATTGGTGAGACCCAACACAAGTCGGAGGCCACTTTGTCGGGTACCTTTGCTCCATCTGCAAATTCCACATAGACATGTTAGTCCATGGCCTCCTCTACTGCCATGATGGGGCCACTCAAAGCATGGAGAGGCAGCACCTCATATTCCTTCTGGGTAGCCTCCGACATGATGGCACGAACATTAATATCTGTAACGTCTTACCCCTTCTCTTTCCCTCCCCAACTCCCGCTCCTCTCTTACCTCTTCTCTTCTCCTTACCTGCCTATCACCTCCCCCCAGATGCCCCTCCTCCTTCCTTTTCTCCCATGGTCCCCACTCCCCTATCAGATTCCTTCTTCTCCAGCCTTTTACTTTTCCCACCTTTCACCTCTCAGCTCCTTGTTTAATTCCCCCCACCCCAATCTGGCTTCACCCATCACCTTTTAGTTTGTACTCCCCCCTCCCCCACCCGACACCTTCTTATTCCAGCCTCTTCCCCTTACTTTTTAGTTCTCAAGAAGGGTCTCAACCCAAAACATCGACTCTTTATTCATTTCCAGAGATGCTGCCTGACCTGCTGAGATTCCCCAGCATTTTGTGCGTGTTGCTCTGGATTTCCAGAATCTGCAGAATTTATTGTGCCGTAATGTCTCAGCCACACTCAAACTCAAAGCGAGACTCAATGCAGGAGAGTGGTGCACCATTGGCATTACTGCACTTTAATTAAACCATTTATACTTATTGAATGCATTTTATTTCTATTGTGTGCTGCAAACTTGCAGAAACTGTAAGATGGGCAAGCGAGTGAGGGAGATTGAGAGGGTGCGAGTGAGGGAGATTGAGAGGATGCGAGTGAGGGAGATTGAGAGGGTGAATGAGTGAGGGAGATTGAGAGGGTGAATGAGTGAGGGAGTTGGATAGCCATCTTCTGGTTTTTCCCTTGGTCTTCTTCACGGTTTCCCACATTGAATCACTGGAATCTCTCTTGGAATGAGATCTCTCAGGCAGATTTTTTCAATTTAATGGAGTTTTGAAGTTTCAATTGACCAACCTTTAATGACTACCATATTAATATTTATAACATACTCTAATTTTCAGAGTTTTTCAATCAACTGACCTCCTATATCATTTGTTTGAATATGTCTTGTCAGGAAACTTTGCTTGCGACAGTACTAGAGAACAGATGTACTTTGAGCACTACCAAAGCCTTTCATATTGCAAATGTGCCAGCCTGTGATGAGGCCATTTTCCCCCTTCTAAACATTTGAAAGACAGTCATTTTTTTTATTCTTGCCCCTAACCACTGGTTCCATCACTCCTCTGGCCACAGTGCAATACTATTTGCCGTCTCTGCATTCCATATGATGCCAAGATCTCATATCCGAACCTACAGAAAGACTTTCTAACCCATCACCCCTGCAATACTAGACTACATTGGCTGCTCTAAGTCCAATTTTCTTGCCTCTGCTCCCCACCTCAATTTACAAATTCCTATCCTCAATTTAGAGTGTCATCCTTGCTTCAGCTCCAAAATTTTCTGAGAACTCAGCTCTTTGGAGCAGACATCCTCCACCATTTTCCATTAGCACATCCTTTTGCCTATGGCTTCAACCATCCAAATCTTAAATATTGGTAATTCCATCTGTAAATCTCTCCATTTCTGTTTCCTCCTGAAGTCTGCCTACATCAGTCTTTTGGCCAGCCTTCCTAATATCTCTTTCTAGGCCTAATAATTTCTGAATTCAGTACTTTAGCACATTGCATTAAAGCTAATATTAGTATTTTTTGTACAGTATTTAAGACAGATGAAAACACCTAGTCTGATGTTATTGGCTAATATTAAGTTCCTGTAGCTTTACCCCATCAGCGAAATACAAAGCTGCAATAACCCCTCACCAAAAATGCCCAAATAATCAGTAAAAGTTACAGTTCACACTTTCACCTAATACAAGTTTAATTAACTTTAGTTAGTCATGTTTTGCCTGCTCAGATATTGGTATGTGTTAAATACTTCCTTTATCAGTAAAATCACTAGCATTAGGCATTACTGAGACTGACTTTGGAGTCAAGCCAAATTGACATCTCTTGTTGAAATTATGCACAATCTTTGAAGCTGGCTGGGTTAATGACTGTACATCCACTGTCGTTAACGCTGCTTGTTTTTAATTAAATAATTGTCCAAACACAACTAGTGTCAGTTAGAAAAGATGCACAATTTTGTTGCATACATGTATGAATCTTTAGATTAAAAGTAAGATCCAAATGCAGGCTTTTGGAGGCATTAATAATTGAATTTATTAGCATTTTAATTCATCCAAGATCATTCTCATATGACAAAACTGCCTTGAATTCAATAATAATGTCTGCCTTTTGCCAAGTTACATTTTGTGCCATTTTGGGACAGCCAGTGCAATTTTGCACTTCAACAACTTCCCATTTTTAAAATGATTCCTTTATTAGTTTTGCTTTACATCCATTCCACGTTATGATAGGAAGGAAAGATTAATTCTCTAATTATCCTCTCAGGAATAAGTCACTTTTTACCCTCCTGTACTTTTAGCACCTGCTATGATCAATGCAATCCTCCTCTCATCTTGCTGGTGACTGCTAGACTTTAAAACACATTATTGCTGCTATTTATAAATATTAATTAATAAGCAGGCAAGATTTAAACATTGTCCATTACGAGCATGAATGTCTATTTATAAACATCCCAGTCCTGAATACAGCACATTTACTACTTTTTACAGAAATGAACAACGCAATGCTAGATGGTTGCAGTGTTTGTTCCCACCTGCAAAATCCGAGCACATGAACTTCCTGTACTTCTGGCTACAATAGTACCTTTAACTCATAATAACAATAAAAACAAAGGGACAAGCTCTTTTTGCATTAATACCATCAAGCCTGACGACCCACAATTGGTGTTTTAAGAATAGTTTCTTCCCTTCTCCCATCAGATTTCAGAACAATCCATGAACCCATGAACACTTCTTCGTCATTTGTCTTTTGCACAATTTATTTTTGTAAATTAAAGCTATTTTTATGTCTTGCTCTGTACTGCGGCTGCAAAACAACAAAATTTCACGACATATGTCAGTGATAAGAAAACAGATTCTGATTCAGTTAGAGATGTTGGTCAGACAATAAAGCTACATAGAGAACACTATTTTAATGAAATGTAAGCTCCTAAAGATTACAGAAATCTATTCAAATACATCACTTCATGAAACAACCAGGTGTTTGTTTTTATTTGTTCAAGGAATATAAAGTTCAAGAAGAATGCTGTTTCATTTGGCTGTGTGTATGGCTGAACGACAATTGAACTTGAAACAACATGGTGTTTGTTCAAGGAATAGAGACATCATTGGTAACCTTAGCATCCTTATTTACTGCTGGACTGAACAAATAGCAAAGAGTCAACCACATCAGTGGATCTGGAGTCACATAATGGGCAGGCTGGGTAAGGAGGACTCCAGATTTCCTTTCCCTGAAGAACACCAGTAAATCACATGAGTTTTCATGACAGAGTTCCTCCAACAAGAAATTCTGCAGATGCTGGAAATCCATACAAAATGCTTTTGTTTCTCTAGCATTTAGTTTTATTTTGCTCCAGGCTCCAGCTTGTGCAGTTTCTCGTGTCTCCAGTGGTTTCACTATGATTGTTACCCAGGCTCTGCTTTTATTTTATGAAATTCACTGGGTGGCACTCCTACTAGATTCGGTCATTTGTAAGACCTTTTTAGGCTGTTAAGATGAAGTTTTCGAAGTGGATTCCCCGTGGCACATTTGAATGAATGAAAACAGGTGCATTTTCAGGGATGGACAAATGGTGTGAGTGCCCCATAAGTGTATCAATTGGAAAGAGTGGGTACTGGGAACTGGGGGGGAAGGATAGTGTGTGCAGAGTATATTCAGTCAGGACCTGCCTTCATACATGTCACACTGGCGAAGGGTGGAGGCCACTTTGTATTTGGGCCCAGATACCAAAAGACCAGATGGCACTCACAATTGCATAGCCATTCCCCCACCCCTACCACTCATAAGCCAGCCATCTTCACTGGCAGTTCCAGCAAAAAACAACAGGCAATGACGTTCCTTTAATTTCTCGAAGTCCATTATCAAATTGCTCTGCCACCTACCCTCAACCACTCCCCAACTGCTGAGCCTCGGCAGAGCAATCTAACAACAAATATTGCCTTGAGAATGCGAGGATCACAAACCCTACTTACATGATCGGTTGGTCATTATCCAGTTATAATCTAAAAATTAGGGATGAAGGAGTCCTTATCTGATAAGATTTACCAACCGCCTGCAGACTTCCTAGTTCAGCGTGATTAACATATGGAAAACCATCAACAATTACATAAGTTGGACAAGAGTCAAGTTAGAACAAAGCCTTACAATGCATGTACAGTATTTTTCTTTCCCACCTAAGAAAATGCAAAGTCATTTTTTTAAAGAAAATCTGCTAGAGCAACAGACACTGTTGGAGTTTTGAATAACACATGTATAGCTAAATCCCTAAGACTAAACAGGATATACCCCAGGTAACAATGAGAAATCAGGGAAAAGATTGCTGAGCCATGGGCAATGATCTTTGTTTTCTCCCTGGCCACAGGAGTAATACACGAGGATTGGAGGATGGCAAATGTTGCTTCCTTATTCAAGAAAGGTAATAGAGATAATCCTGGGAATTATTCACCAGTGTGGGGAACATAATGAAGAGGATTTTTAGTGACAGGATTTACAAGCATATGGAGAAGCATAATCTTGTTCGGGATAGTCAACATTGCTTTGAGAGGTGCAGAGGTGCCTGAGATTTGAGGAGCTGACAAAACTAATTAAGTAAGATAGAGCAGTGGATGTGGTGTACATGGATTTTAGTAAGGTTCCCCATGATGCACTCATCTAGAAAGTTATGAAACATGGGATCCATAGAAACTTGGCTGGATGGATTTGGAATTGATTTGCCCACACATGGCAGAAGATGGTAGTAGATGGAGAGTGTTTTGCCCAAAGCATAACACATAACTAATAGTGTTCCACAGTAATCTGTTTTGAGACCCCTGCTTTTTGTGACTTTTATACATGACTTGAATAAGGAAATGGAATGGTGGGTTAGTAAGGTTGCAGATGTCACAAAGATTAGTGGTGTTATGGATAGTGTAGACGCTTGCCATGGGTTAAATGGGATATAGACAGGATGTAGAGCTGGGCAGAGAAATGGCAGATGGATTTCAGTCCAGAAAAGTGTGAAGTGATACACGTGGGAGATTGAATTTGAAGGCTGAGTGCAAGCAAGGATTCTTAGCAGTGTGGAGGAACAGAGGGATTCTGGGATCCAAGTTCATAGATCCCTCAAAGTAATTATGCAAGTTGATAGGGTGGTTAAGATGGTGTATGCTATGTTGGTCTTCATTAGGCAGGGGATTGAGTTCAAGAGCCATGAGGTAATGTTGCAACTCAATAAAGCTTTGGTCAGACCACATTTGAAGTATTGTGTTCAGTTCTGGTGGCCTCATCGTAAGAATGATACAGAAGCTTTAGAAAGGATGTGGAAGAAACTTGCCAGGATGCTACCTGGATTAGAGAGCATGCCTTATGAGGAAAGGCTGAGCGAGCTAGTGCTTTTCTCTTAGGAGTGAAGAAGGATGAGAGGTGACTTGAGAGGCGTGAATAGAGTCACAGCCAGCAGGTTTTCCCAGGGTGGCAATAGCCAATAGCCAATATCAGAAGACATCCACTTATAAGGTAAGTGGAGGAAAGTTTAGGGGAGATATCATAGGTAGTTTTTTTCTTTACACACAGAGTGTAGGTGTCTAGAACACATTACCAGGGGTGGTGGTAGTGGCTGACACAATTAAGGATATTTTAGACAGGCACGTTGATGTAAGAAAAATGGAAGGATATGGACTATGCAGGAGGAAGGGTTAGATTGATTGTGGAGCAAGTTTACGTCAATCTGCACAACATCGTGGACTGATGAACCTGCACTGTGTTGTACTGTTCTACATTTGAAAATGCTGTCCCCAGGGACACAAAGCTGAGAAAGTTTGCATTCCTATCCTCTTATTACTACTTACTCACTCAGACAATACAACGCGAGCTTTTCTGAATCAAGTGCTGGAGGAGGCCATATGATCCCTTGAACCTGCTCGCCCATTCAAAATAATAGTGACTTCATCTTGTACTCAGCTGCACTCTCCTGACCGCTCCCCAAATTCCTCAACTTCCCGGTAGAGCAAAAGCCTGCCTTTCTTTGCTTTGAATATATTTATGGATTTAAAGACCTTAAAAGCATTTGGTGCCTACCCATATCTACAACAAAACAAACTCTTTCATTTCTCCATATTCTATCAATAGCTATCCCATTATTTCTCTCAGCGCAACTGCTGAGGCGCACAAGCTTGGAAGAGATATTCAAAGGCACTTTGAAAATGGAGATAATCAAATAAATACTCTCTGAGACAGGTCAAGTACATCACTTGTCCCCAGCAAAATAGTTTGAATCAAGGTCAAGTATATATCATGACTAGAAAAATCAATCAGAAGCACTGCTGAAATAGTGCTGAAATCTAATCCATGGACTTGGATAGAAAACAGAGCAGCTGCTTATTTTTCACACTGTACTTAAAAACTGCCTTCAAACTAATTATGGGTAACTAGACTGGATATGAAAATGTCATAAAAGTGAGTGGAAGTGCAGTTCCTTTGAAAGTTCCCATTCGCACTCAGGGCTTGATGAGAAATAGAAATGGTAAGAGAAGAAGTAAGAATGTGCATGAAGGAGAGAGATATAGGAGTAGGTAAGAGCACAAATATTTTTAATAACATCTTTAAATGAAAGAAGTATCACAGGTGACATAAAACATACTTGTGTTAAGATCAGAAGAGAATTTCCCTCAGTGGTGTTTGTCTCATTGAACCCTTTGTTTCCAACAGGTAATGAAATTTGCACTGATGTAGACTCGCAAATAGTATCATTATACACATTAATGTCAGACTGCTGAGAAGATTTAATGAACAGAGCTATGACTTTCTATATCACAAAAATTGAGAGGATATTGCATTGCATATACAGCCATTCAATCAACTGATCTTAGCAGATTGTATTCTACTCAAGCCTCTCAATCCTTCATCCACTTTACAAAATAATCCTGCATTTCCTTCTCCTTCATGTGCTTTCTCCTTAATGCACTAAGAGTATTCATTCAACACACATCAAAGTTGCTGGTGAACGCAGCAGGCCAGGCAGTATCTCTAGGAAGAGGTACAATTGACGTTTCAGGCCGAGACCCTTCGTCAGGACTCAGTCGACGTTTCAGGCCGAGACCTTTCGTCAGGACTCAGTCGACGTTTCAGGCCGAGATGCTGCCTGGCCTGCTGCGTTCACCAGCAACTTTGATGTGTGTTGCTTAAATTTCCAGCATCTGCAGAATTCCTGTTGTAAGAGTATTCATTCCATCACTTTGCTGGAAAGTTCCACATTATCACCAATTTCTGGGTAAAGAAGATACTTCTACATTCTTTGATTACTTGCTCACTATCTTATCCCACCCCCCATCCTCATCACATTCTACAGAGGTTGCACTGAGAGCATCCTGAGCAGCTGCATCACTGCCTGGTTCGGAAATTGCACCATCTCGGATCACAAAATTCTGCAGTGGATAGTGAGGTCAGCTGAGAAGATCATCGGGGTCTCTCTTCCCACCATCACAGACATTTACACCATACGCTGCATCCGCAAAGCAAACAGCATTATGAAGGACCCCACGCACCCCTCATACAAACTCTTCTCCCTCCTGCCATCTGGAAAAAGGCACTGAAGCATTCGGGCTCTCACAACCAGACTATGTAACAGTTTCTTCCCCCAAGCCATCAGACTCCTCAATACCCAGAGCCTGGACTGACACCAACCTACTGCCCTTTACTGTGCCTACTGTCTTGTTATTAATTATTATTTATTGTAGTGCCTGCACTGTTTTGTGCACTTTATCCAGTCCTGGATAGGTCTGTAGTCTAGTGTAGTTTTTTTTTCTTATGTAATTCAGTGTAGTTTTTGTATTGTTTCATGTAGCACCATAGTCCTGGAAAACGTTGTCTCATTTTTACTATGTTCTGTACCAGCACTTATGGTTGAAATGACAATAAAAGTGACTTGACTTGACTTGATATATTCATTTCACAAGAAGTGCATTTTGCTGGCAAGACCAGCACTTATTTTAGACCATAAGATATAGGAGCACAATTAGGCCATTTGGCCCATCGAATCTGCTCTGCCATTTCATCATGGCTCATCACTTCCCTCTCAGCCCCAGTCTCCTGCTTTCTCCCTGTATCCCTTCATGCTTTGCCTTGAATATATCCAGCGACTTGGCCTCCACAGCCACTTGTGGCAATGAATTCCACAGATTCACCACTCTCCGGCTAAAGAAATTCCTCCTCATCTCCACTCAAAAAGGAGGTCCCTCTATTCTGAGGCTGTGCCCACAGGTATTAGACTCCCCAGTTACAGAAAGCTTCCTCTCCACATCCACTTTATTGAGGCCTTTCAACATTCGATGGGTTTCAGTGAGGTCGCCCCTCATTCTTCTGAATTCCAGTGAGTAGAGGCCCAGAGCCGTCAAACACTCCTCATATGATAAGTCTTTCCATCCCGGAATCATTTTCGTGAACTTCATTTGAACTCTCTCTAATATCATCACATGCTTTCTTAGATAAGGGGCCCATAACTGCTCACAATAGTCCAAGTGAGGCCTCACCAGTGCCTTATAAAGCCTCAATATTACAAACTTACTTTTATATTCTGGTAATTTTCTATCACTTAATTACTTTCAGTCATGTGCTGGTAAAACATGACCTCGAACCGTAGTTGCCCTTCTGAAAAAAGACACTCTCAATGTGCTTTGGGGGCTGGATGGTGCAGAAAACCAGAGTTGAACCCAGCATTAAAGCAACAGTAATAAATTGATGTCAGGTTGGTGTGTGGTTTGGAGAGGAAGTCAATGCCACCAGTCTCTCAAACATTCATTTGTACATACGAGTTGTCCACGCCTAGGCATTCGTAAGCATGGGAGAATCTGCACTTGCTAAAATAATATTTTACATCATACCCCACCTATGATCTGACCACAATACAGGTTCGGCATAGCCTTACAACTTGCAATTCCAACCATCTAGATATGAACCAGTACTTGATTTGGTTTTGCTCTTACCTTAACCTGTATCATTATTTTTTAAAGATTTGTGCAAGTTCGTCTCTGTTACCTACTTACTTTCAATATCAATCTAGCATTAATATTATATTTATTTATTTATTTCAGTCTGTTTGTGTTCTTCTTATGGCCTTCGGCCACAGAGTTAATGAGCTAAGAAGGAGGAAAATCAGCTAATGTTGCCATTTTTAATCAATATCCAGTGAACTTGCTTGCCTGTATCCTTTAGTTGGAGAGGGATTTGGGATGTCTGGAAAGTACTTTCAAGGTGAATCCATATATACTCTCATCTGGGGCCATACAAGACAACTGGCTACTTGGATCACATTGAGCTGTAAAAGCTAGCTTTAAATCTATAATTTAGCCTTGCTGGGAGTTCACTCTTTGTATTCCCTATTTTTTTGAGGAGGGAGAAGAAATCATCTAACCTTTTCTGTCATTGAGGCTCGTTGATGTTAATAGCAGATTTCTAGTGATAGTTATGGCACGTGGTGAATCAATCTGCACGTCCTTTATTTAGAGGCAGTGTCATTTTTTTAAAAAAAAGGATGCATGACCAAACACAGTGACAAAAAAAAAAATCTGTGTTTGGCAGGAGGTACAAAATAAATAGTACAAAAAAAAAGGAGTATTGACATGGGCCATTCAGAAATCTGATGGGACAGGGAAAGCAGCTGTTCCTAAATCATTGAGTGTGGGTCTTCAGGCTCCTGTATCCCCCTCCAATGGTAACAAGAGGGCATGTCCTGGATGGTGCAGGTCCTTAGTGATGGATGTCATCTTCTTGAGGCACCAAACCTTGACAAAATCGTTGATGGTGGAAAGGATTGTGCCCATGATCCAACTAGCTGGGTCTACAACCCTTTGCAGCCTCTTGTATTCTGTGCATTGGAGACTCCGATTCAGGCTATATTCCAACCTGTCAGAAAGCTCTCCATCTGCAGAAATTTGTAGGAGTCTTTGGTGGCATATCAAATGTCCTCAAGCTCTGTACCAAGTAGGGCTACTGGAGTACCTTCCTTGTGTTTGAAAGGCCACTACATTCTAACTCTGGCTAAAGAAATATTGTAAGCTATTTAAAAAATAAAATTAGTTTATTGGTCCAGATTTCTGAGAAAAGATAATATTAACATCAACATAATGTTCTGAGCAACAGATGACAACCAGTAAAGTATCAACACCTCTGCCATGATTCATGCTCTACAATAGCGTCCTCAGCCCCTACTCTACTCCCTGTACACTCGTGACTACGTGGCCAGAATCTGCTCGAACTCCATCTACAAGCTTGTAGGTGCTATCACAGTAGTCGGGTGCGTCCCAAATAATGAAAGAGAGAACTTAGTGACAACCTTTCCCTCAAGTCAACAAAGTGATGATCTTTGATTTCAGAAGAGGCATGGTGCAGATGCTCCCGGCTACATCAACAGTGCTGATGTTGATCGGGTTGAGAGTTTCAAGTTCCTGGGTGTGAACATCACCAAAAGACTGCCCTAGTCCAACCGTGTTGATGTCACGGCCAAGAAAGCTCACCAATGCCTCTACTTCTTCAGAAGGCTGAAGAAATTTGGCATGTCCCCATCAATTCTTACCAACTTTTTTATCAATGCACCATAGAAAACATTCTATCTGGATGCATAACGACTTGGAATGGCAACTGCTCTGCACATGACCAAGAGAAACTGCAGAGAGTTGTGGACACAGCTCAGCACGTGACAAGAATCAGCCCTCTCCCCTCCATGTACTCTAACTAAACTTCTTGCTGCCTCCACAGAGTAGCCAGCATCATCAAAAACCTTCCTCACCCTGAACTTTCTCTCTTCTACCCTCTCCCAATGGGCAGAAAATACAAAAGCCCGAAAGCATGTACTAGTGGGGTTATGAACAGCTTCTATCCCACTGTTATCAGGCTCTTGAATTGGTGTCTTGTACAATACGATGGACTCTTGGCCTCATGACCTATCTTGTTATGAGCTTGCACTTTATAGTTTACCGGCACTGAACTTTTTAAGTGAGTTTTATAATTATTCAGCATTGTTTTTGTTTTACTTTATTCTAGCTTAATGCACTATGCAATAATTTGATCTGTGTAAACAGTATGTAAGACAAGCTTTTCACTGCATGTTGGTACATATGACAATAATAAACCAATACCAAACTTCAGTGCCCCAACCCTGCTTTTCTGTAACTCTAACAGCAACTTTCCAAGTAAATAAATTTTAGAGCTAAAGACTATGGATTGGATAAATGGAAAGGGGAAGGCGAAAGTCCTTTTCCTTCTCCAGTCCATTTATAAAAAAATGTTATATCTGAATGATTGAGATAGTATCACAGGATAATGCAATGGGAGAAAAATAATGACAGATTGTAACCTCTACTTATTTAATAATAGATCTGGTTAAAAATAGTTCATGTAAATGTCTCAGTGTATTTTATTCATGAAGCCTAATCATTCCTCTCACTTCAAAATGACAAGCTCATTACAAGATTTAAGGGAGCATTATTTTATTCTTTTCTATTATACTTTTAGTATTATTGCACTTTAAGATGCAGGGAGCAGAGTAGACTAATCATGAGCAGTAACCTCTCCCTAATTTAGTGATAGCAGGATTGGAAACAGAATGAAGCTGTTACACGGTGTCAGCCTTAATTGAACAGCCATTGTCTCTGCAAAGGACAATTTCATACCGCCCCAACTGGCCATCAGGACTTCAAAATTAGATTGGAAACTTATTGTTCAGGTAGGTGCACAACTACACATACACACACATATGTATATGTATATATACACACACATACATATATATATACATTTTTAAAATAGCTATACCTTTTTTAATATATTGTATTTCTCTTTTTGCACAATTTTTAATCAATTCAATATATGTGTGCTGTATAAAGTATACTGAATAGGACTCATTTATTATTATTTTATTTTTTTCTTCTAGATTATGTATTGCATTGAACTGCTGCTGCTAAGTTAACAAATTTCACGTCACATGACGGTGATAATAAACCAGATTCTGATTCTGAGCACACACAACTTGCCTCCTAAATTACTCTTATAGCAGGAGATATCTAAACACCAATTTTCACCTTTTGAACATTTCCATAATTAATGAATATTGTGTATTTAATATTTCAGTAATATTGGAGTAATCTTGTACATACATTGGCTGATTAAACATTCTTGATGCACTGAGAGATCATTTAGTTTTGTGGTATTTTACAAAAAAGCTTTCAAAAATGGCTCCCAATGGATGCACGATTACATTTAAAAGAGCAGTTGAAATTACTGTATAAATGTAATCAGCTGACAGAGGTGCAATTGAGTTGCAGTCAGGAATGAAAGTGAGCATGATCAAAATTGCGATGTCTAAACAGAAGCCAGCCTGACCTAGTAAATTGTTACACCATTATGGCAGGGACTCACATACACCAGATCAATGCAGATTTAAAAGTGAAACTTGCAGAAAATACAATACAACAAAGTAGGACACATAAATAGAATATGTCAGGCAGACATAAACATATGGACTACACAGGGAAGAGAAAAAGATAAAAAGTCAAATTACAGTTTCAAAGAGAGCACTGCTCTGCACACTGTTGATGAACATCTGGTAATGATGAGGGCAATAGTACTATGTAACATTAAGACTTACAGTGTGAAAATTAACAATAGACAAGCAATAGGGCTTCCACCAGAAAAGAACAGCAAATTAATTAAAATGGAATTGGAGACTGGCTAGGCTGTTACAGCCATTCCACAAAATGAGTTTGAGAGGCATTTCAAAGGTACTAAACTGAAGCCCGGAGATACCGAACTAAGAACCTACACTAGAGAAAAGATAACTTCTGTGGGAATGACATTCGTAACAGCAAGCCATATTGGGCTTGTATGTAGTATAAACAGGAGGACCAGCATTGTGGGATACCGATTGGCTGAAACAACTAGAAATGGATGAGAGATCCATCCACCATTTGCGTGCCTCATCTCCTACAATAATGTCAACTGAAAACCAATTAAGGTACTTGATAATGCCACAACGGTTGTCATGCTGAACACCACAAACCACTGCCCGATAGAGGGCAAACAGATGTTGGTGCCAAACTCTGTGCCTCTGGTTAGAAAAAATACTAGAACATGGAAGGACCATGCAGTGCAAAGAAATCGTGAAAGTGTCAAAAGCAGTGGTCCGACGACAAAAGTTTTTGGAGGCAATATATTTGAGAAAGATTCTGATCAGTTAATCAGAAAGTTGCTTGCAAAATGTGGCTTGGTTTTAAGCTGGAAAAGAGCTCAAAGAGCTTCAGGAAAGTTGCAGGAATTTGGCTTTTGTGAGTATAAAGAACCCGAATCTAGTCTGCGTGCATTACAGTTACTGCAAAAACTTGAATTGTGAGACAAAAAGCTGCTTGTAAAAGTAGAAGCAAAAACCAAAACACAGCTGAATGAATGGAAGTCCAAAAAGAAAGGAGTCAATGGTGATAAGAAAACAGAGGATTCATCAGATCGTAAAGGGAATCATAGAAAGACTATTAAGAGAATCACATGGGCCTTTCCTAGATCAAGATACACAATCTGGAAGAAAAAGGAAAGAGAAGAAAGGTGTCCAGAGCTGTCAGAACCACTTCCTGTAGTCTCAGTCGACTGCTACAACCACCACGGAGGAGGTCGTTTCACAGCAAAAAATCTCACCTGCCTAGCAGAGTGATTGAACTTGTTAGGAAAGACATTATCCCACAGGAGTAAGAAATCCTTCACAGAAATTGATATTTAGGGCTGACTGTGACAATTTAAAATTTACTATGCTTGGATGTCTGTATATGGTAATTGTATTATATAGCATACTGTGTATATAGTTGAGATGCACTCTCTATTGAGTTGGAGTTTATAGCTAAGCAGGGAGGAGTGTTGTGTGTTTATTATTTCAATAATATTTGAGTAATGTTGTGTATATATAGCATTCTTGTTTATTTAATTTACAAGTTATATGTATAAATAAGTGAATTGTATATATCATGCTACCATGTGATACGTGTGAGCTTCACTTAAAGAATGAAGTTAGACTTGCATCTGTCCACTCTCGTTTTCTTTTGAATTAGTTTAATGACAAAATATAACAACGACCTCCACTCTTTTCTCCCATTTTCACTGGTTCCATTGTCTCCGTTCTGATGACCACACCTTCCACTACAGTGGGTTAGATGTCTTCCTGTGATTTCCCCTCCACCACTTGACAGAGTCCTTAACCATGCCTGTTCCATTTTTTGTGCCTCTACTCTCACCCTCTCCCCTCATTCTCCCTATATTTGCTTCTACTGCTGTTACATTTAGTAGATCATGCTCTCCAATTTCTGCCACCTTCAATGTAATGCCCCCACCAGACACATGTTCCTCTCCTCTTTCAGCATTCTGGTGGGATTATTCATTCCATGACTCCCCAGTCAATTCTTACAAATCCACTCCCCTTCTTATAGCACTTGCCAATGCAAATTTAAGAGATGCTACACTAGCATTTGAACACTTCCTTCCCACCATGCAGAGACTCAGCACTACTTCCAGTTGAAGCAGGAATTTGATCTTCATCCAGATTAGTGTATTGCAGTCAGTGCTCACACTGTGGCCCCTCTATATTGCAGAACTCAATCACTGATTGGGTTGGCCATTTTGCACAACATCTCCATTCATTTTACAGGGGCGACTCTGAGCCTTTCCCATTCTAACTCTGGCAGCTGCTTTTGGCCTCCGAGCTTTCTAAGGAAGTAATGGTAAAGTTAAAATCTGGTACTTCATCTTCCAAAATGGTACATTTTGGGATGCAATCTTAATCCTAACAATTTCAGATTTCCATCTTTTCCAGTTTACATCTGAATTGCCCTATTCTGACAAAAGGCCATCAGCCCGCAACCTTAAATCAGTAATCTCTACAACTCGGCATTCAAGTGCCTGTCTAATTACTTTTTAAATATTGACACTCAAACAGAGTAGTTCACATTTCAGCCTTCAGTGTAAAAGTTCCTCCTCATTCTCCCTCTCAACTTCCTAGCCTTCTGGTTGTAGACACCATTGCTTCACTCCATTTAGAATGCTGAGGCTTTGCAGAGAATACAGTTGAGTTAACTAGTATGCTGTCTCAATTAAAGAGTTTCAAGGAGAGATTGGATAAACTTGAGATGTTTTCTCTTGAGCAGTGGAGGCCAATAACAGACATGATAAACATTTACCAAATTATGAGAGCCTGAGTAGAGTAGACAGCCAAGCAACACACACAAAATGCTGGAGGAACTCAGCAGGCCAGCCAGCATCTATGGAAAAGAGTAAACAGTTGATGTTTCGGGCTGAGACCCTTCAACAGGACTGGGGGAGAAAAGATGAGGAGTTAGGGTTAGAGGGTGAAAGGAGGGGAGGGCGAAACACAAGGTGATAGGTGAAACCGGGAGGGGGGGGGATGAAGTAAAGAGCTGGGAAGTTGATTGGTGAAAGAGATTCAGGGCTGGAGAAGGGGAATCTAATAGGAGAGGACAGAAGGCCATGGAAGAAAGAAAAAGGGGGAGAAGCACCAGAGGGAGACGACGGGCAGGCAAGGAAATATGGTGAGAGAAGAACAAGAGGATGGGGAATGGGGGTGGGGGGGCATTACTGGAGGTTCAAGAAATCAATGTTCATGCCATCGGGTTGAAGGCTACCCAGACAGAATACAAGGTGTTGCTCCTCCAACATGAGAGTGGCCTCATTGTGATAGCAGAGGAGGCCATGGATGGATGATGGAATGGGAATGGGAAGTATATCGGTGAGACCCAACGTAGAATGGGAGACTGATTCGCCTAGCACTTATGCTTCATCTGCCAGGAAAAGTGGGATCTCCCTTTTGCCACCCATTTCCCATTCCCATATGATTATACATGGCTTCCTCTACTGGTACGATGAGGCCACACTCAGGTTGGAGGAGCAACACTATATTTCATCTGGGTAGCCTCCAATCCAATATTTCCCTACAATTCTAATGCTCTATCTCAGGCAAATTCCATCTGCTATTGCTTTTAGCATCCCATCAGCTGATCAATACTTAACCCTCCTCACCATCACTATTTTTTTTACCATCTTCAAACATGCAAATATACATGTAGTAAACAACGTCATCTCACTGATCACTAACAAACAGTAAGTCACTTACTGTTTTCACGAATTTTACCTCCTATATTCATATGCAAATATACTGTATGCAACAAACAGTAAGAGTCACATCACTGATCCTTGTGGTACATCACTGAAAACAACGTAAAAATTAATTGAAAGCAAAACATAGAGCCGGAAGATAAGTTGTGTACGGTCGGTTTTACCTTAAGCAAATCACACACATACGACGTGCATAGCTATAAACTCCAACTCAATATAGAATGCATCTCAACTTATATACAGTAATGTGCAAAAATATTAGACACGTGAAAAATTCTGTAAAGTGGCTGTAGGGGTTTACTCTGGGACTGCAGGAAGTGGTTCTGACAGCTCTGGACACCTTTCTTCTCTAACAATTGACTCTGCTCTTCTCAACTGATCAATGTGTCATCTCCAGATGACATCAGATACAATCTCCACTGAAGAGGAGAGTGGTCCAGTTCAGATTTTCCCTGTTGAAGTGAGATGCAGGGGATTCGTTGCTACATCTATGACCATTCTATTGAAGAAGATGGGGGTGAGGGGTCACTCCCTCCAACAAGCAATCAAGTCCTTGTCATACGCAGCAGAAGAAAGCAGCAATTGGATTTGGATTAAAAGGAAAGACAACAACTGGGCTGCAAGATGAAGACAGGAGAGTATGGAACTGAGGGGGGTGTATCTGGGATGCCAGGTAGCATCGTTGAGCCCTCTGGAGACATCATGGGCTTATCAACAAAAAGTCAAAGAAAGAGGATGCCCACCTGATGACCCCGATGACGTACCTACCCTCTCTCCTTGTGACCACTCCAAGCCCATTACCAACATCGAGAGTGCCGACTTACCACAGGGATTGAACCATCAAGTCCTAGTAGCTCTACTGTCCTTAACCTTTCTAAGTACCCACTTTTGCTCATCTCTATGGTCCCTCACCAGGACCGATTGTCCGGCAGCGAAACATTGAGCCTCCCTGTTTGAGGAGCCCTCAATTTGTCTCAGCTGTTTGTCCTGATTGAGGAGATCCAAGCGTGAACAGAAGGGACAACACAGGAACAGCACAGCTGATGGGTTGCTGGCTGTGAAGTGTGCTTTATTGCAATATGCGAGGAAATTGGCAAGCTTCTGGTTCAGTGTTAGTGTAGTGAGTTCTCTGACCTTGCTTGCACTGAGTTCTTTAGACTCTAGACAAACTTTCCACTTTGGCATTTGTAGCTAGGTGGTATGGTGCAGATGTAACATGTCTTATTCTATCCATTTTCAGGAATGACTGAAGCTGTTCTGCCACAAACTGTGGTCCATTGTCACTGACTAAGTGTTCTGGAACACCAACCCTCCAGAAGAGGGTTTTCAACACATCAACCGTGAGCGAGGCTGTAGCGGAGGCTATTGGGAACACTTCTGGGCACTTTGTAGCTACATCCACTACTACAAAGAAATTTGTCCCCATGAATGGTCCAGCAAAATCCACATGAATCCTCTACCAGGGCAATGAAGGCCATTCCCAGTGATGGAGAGGCACTGCTTCTGGTATCTTCTGGATGTGCTGGCAACCCGAATAGTGTACGGCAAGCTGCTTGAGCTGCTGATGTATCCCAGGCCACCAAAGTTTCTAGCCAATACTTTCATGTTAGCCATGCCTAGATGATCCACATGTAGCTCCTCCAACACTTTCACTCTCAGCTTGGATAGTACGACAACTCTTAATCCTCGCCAAAGGCAAGTTCACCTCACTGCTGGTAAAAAATAGGGAAAACTGGAGTTTCTTCTGCAAGTTCCAACCATTTCGAGTTGCAATGTAGGCCTGAGACAGTGTGGGAACTTTTCTGTTTTCCCTTTGGATTAACTCTGCCGTAATAAGGAGATTTTCAATTTGCATTAAGGAGAACACGTCAAGAGGAGTGTCTTCTTTTGTAAATTTTTCAGGTATTTCCTTTTCTAAGTGGGAAAAAAAAGGACAATCAATCAGCATTTTCAATATTAGTTGTCCTCTTGAACTCGATCTTCTAATTGTGTCCTCCAAGAATAGAGTCCATCTCTGCATTTGTGCTGCTGCTGTTGGTGTAACACCCTTCTGTGGATTGAAAATGGACACTAGTGGCTGATGATCAATAATGAGGGTGAACTCTCTCCCATACAAGTACTGGTTGAAAGGTTTTACACCTCAAACCAGATTCAAGTCCTCTCTATCAATCTGTGCATAACTTTTTTTCTGCAGCGGTGTGAAGACACAAAGGCTATGGGTATTCAATTACATCATTCATAATGTGTGACACAACTACATCTACAGTATACAATAAGGCAAGCTTCATTGGATGATGTAAGATCATAATGTGTGAGTACACTGTCTGACATCACCATTTCCTTTACCTTTTTGAAAGCCACCTCACACAGTTTTGTCTATTGCCATTTCTTCCCGATCTGTAGTAACAAGTTCAAGGGGTGAAGCCAAGTAGGCAGGTTTGGCAGAAACCTGTTATAGTAATTGACAAATCCTAAAAAAGACTGCAACTGTGACATGTTCTTTGGCCTTGGAGCATCCACTACTGCTTGAATCCTCTCAGCACATGTGCATACTCTTAGGTGTTAATGGTGTAACCACAGTAAGTGATACTTGTTTTAATGAATTCACACTTGTCATGTTATGCTCTAAGCCTATAATCTTCTAATCTTTTTAACAGGCTTGAGATATTGGAGATGTTCCTTATCAACTTTAGTGGTAACACTGAATGTCTGGGCAGCCTTGCAGCACTCAGTCTACAGCTTTCTGTCAGAGTGGACTCTTCTTCAATCTCCATCAGCTGAGTCCACTTTGCTAAAATATTTCCCGCCAGAAAGACTGGCAAAGATATCCACAATCCTCAGCAAAGGGTATTGATCCACTTTCAGAACTGGATTGGTGGTGACCCTTAAAATCGCCATAGGTCCTGACTGACCCATTCTTAATGGCTACTGGGCATTGGCCGTGGGCTCCACTCAACCATGAAAACAATTCCTCCAGCCTCCATGCAATCTAGCATGGAAAAGTAAAGTAGATCAAAGTCTTTTTTTTTTATTATTGAAGTGCATACATGTTACCATGAGATTCATTTCCCTGTGGGCATACTCAGGAAATCTATAGAATAATAACTATAACAGCATCAATGAAAGATCAACCAGAGTGCAGAAGACAACAAACTGTGCAAATGCAATGTAAATAAATAGCAATAAATAACAAAAACATGAAATAGCAAGATAAAGAGTCCTTAAAATTAAATCATTGGACGGACTTTGTTAAACTTGGGTGTGACATCATCCAGTACCTTTCTTAATTCACTTTCAGTTGACTCTATTGTGGGGGATGTGACAAGCAAAAGGTGGATGGGCTCCAATCAAGTTGTGGTTGTCTCAGCCACTCTCAGCCCCACAATGCTGGCCCTCTGCTTTTACCACATACACATCTAATTTGTCTTGTTGGTTGTTGCATTTCACTGTCACAAATGTCATTCCCACTAGGTTATCTTTTCTGCAGTGAGTTCTTAGTTGCTTATTTGCAGGCTTCAGTTCAGTATCATTGAAATGCCATTCACTCATTTTGTAGAATGACTGAAACAGCCGAGCCATTAATTTGCCATTTTCTCCCAGTGTAAGCCATACTGCTTGTCTACTATTAGTTTTCACATTGCAATTCTCCAGGCTACTCAGTCTTGTGTCACTCTCATCATTACTAAATTTTTTATCTACCACATTAAGACCGGAGCTCTTTTTGAAACTGCAACTTCACTTTTAATCTTTTTCTCTTCCCTGTGTATTCCATTTATTTTTGGCTGCCAACATGCTCCTTTTGTAGTGATCTACTCTGTTTCATTTTCTGTAGCTTTCACCTTTAAACCTGCATTAGTCTGGCATATGTGAGCCTCTGCCACAATGGGAACACAATTTCCTCAGCCAGACTAGTTTCTGTTTAGACACTGCAATTTTGTTCAGGCTCACTTTCATTCCTGACTGCAACTCAACTGCGTCTGTCTGCTGTTTCCATTGATACAACTATTTCAACTGCACTTTTAAATGTAAGTTGAGCATCAGTTCGGAGCCATTTTTGAAATATTTCTTGTAGGATTCCACAAACTAAATGATCTCTCAGTGCATTATTAAACCTATTAATGAACTGACAATGCTCAGACAACTCCTTCAATTCAGCCACAAACACTGGAGGGACTTTGGGGTTCTCATGTTTAACTGTCGCTCATTCTTTGGGGCTCTTCTCTGTTTTTGTGGATGTTTTGCGAAGAAAAAGCATTTCAGGATGTATATTGTATACATTTCTCTAACATTAAACTTGACCTTTGAACCTTAAATGTTCCTGCATTACTTTCATGATATTTGTAAACCTAATTTTGGCTAGCTTGGTTGGAGCAGTCAAACTTCTAAGCAAACTGTATGCCTAAAATCCAATGCACTCAGTAAAATTGTCCTCACTTTTTATTGGCTATTTCATTTGCTTTAAAATACTACTCAATTCACTCAGTGTATAAAATCCAGCTATCTCTTGTGCAATCAAACCAGTCAATCTTTCTGATGTAGCCAGCCATTTCTGCTCTTATTTTTATTTGGGATTATCACCTAGTACTCACTGTTTATGAACCAATGAATTTGGCCATTTTCTGCCTTTTCTTAAACCCAGCCACACCTGTCCCTTTGAAAGAACACTTGCTGTTTTTTTTTGCTTGGCCATTTCTCGCTGAGCTTGTTTAAAAACTCAAACATCTCACTGTGCTTCAGCAGGTAGGTAGTTGTCTCGGGTTCATTTAAAACTTCACCATTGTCACTGTTATGTTTGTAATTCCAAACCATAAAAATTAATTGAAAGTAAAACACGGACCTGGAAGATAACTCATGCAAGTTTGTTTCTAATTGAAAACGAGGCATGCACATATGATGAGGCGGTGTAACGACCTATGCCATTTTCATACGTATACATATAACCTGCAATGCATTATTTAAACAAAGAATGCTTAAACAAACAATACATTTGCAATATTACTCAAATATTACTGAAATATTGCTACACAACACCCTTCAGTCATTTTGCTACCTATTGTTACCTCGCCAAATGTGAATCTCATTTGGCAGAAAGTCTTGGGTCCTACGGACCAATTTCCAATGTGGGATCTCGTCAAAGACAATTTTAACTGCGCTGTCCATTCTGTTACCTCTTCAAAAAATTCAATCAAATTAGCCAGACAGAACCACACTGACCATCATTGATTAATCCCTGCCTTTCCAAGTATAGGCCATCCTGTCCCACAGAATATTTTCTGAATTTCCTTGTTACTGACATTAGACTAACAAGCTTATTTCTACTGTCCTCCTTGAATAAAGGTACAGATCGACCTTCACTAATCTGGCACCACTGGGACCTAAGGAGTGCTGGATTAGTGAAAATGCCGAATTACAGAAGGATTACATTAAGCATAATCAGTGCCGGATTATCGAAGGAACCGGATTACAGGTAGTCGGATTAATGAAGGTTGACCTGTAATACAGTTCCAGCAATGCACGGAAGAATTTATTTATTTGAAGGCTCAGTGCAGAAGAGACCCTTCCAACCCTTTGAGCTGCACCGACTGGCAAACGCCATTTAATCCTAGCCTAATCATGGGCCAATTAACAATGACCAGCTAACTACTAGCTGGTAGGTCTTTGGACTGCGGGAGGAAAACAGAGCACCCGGAGGAAATCCACATGCACATGAGAAAGAACATACCAACATACAGAGGATGGCGGAATTGAACTCTGAAGTCAGGCACCCTGAGCTATAATAGTGTTGCACTAACAGCTATGCTACTGTGGAGCCTCGAAGGGATTTAAAGATCTCTTTCAGTGCCTCAGCAATCTATTTTTTTGCCTTTCAATGCATTTTGGAGATTTATCCATCATATATAGTAATAGCTCTTCCTTTCTGGTGTTCTGGAATTTCACATTCTACCTAAATCCTCCCATCAAATTCACCAACTTTAATATCCTTCTCCTTAGTAAATGTAGATTAGAATAATCTAAATGGTACTGATGCCCCTGGCTACATGCAAAGATAACCCTTTTTGTCCCTAATGGTCCTTATTCTTTCCCTGGTTGCTCACTTGCTTTATGTGCACATAAAATGCTTTGAGGTTTTCCTTAGCCTTGTCTTCCAATGGTATATCCTAATTTTTTTTTACAGTTACATTGAAAGACTATTAAGTTGAAATGCGAACTTTCTTTCTCCCCAGATGCTATCTGGCTTGTTGAGTACTTTCAGAATTTTAAGTTCCTGTTTCAGACGACCAGCATATGCATTTGTTTGCTTTGCCAAATTTAATTCTGCCACCATTTGTGATTATAGCTTTAATTGCCTTTAAAACTTTTTATCCAGTATCCTGAATGTGAAAAGCCAAAGTCAAATCTATTGTGCTGTCCACTCCATCATCTGAAAATACAGGGAAGGCAATCCACAAAATAAAGATAGTAATTTTTTAAAAAAGGGTAAAATAACTGAGCAACACACTCGAAATGCTGGAGGAACTCAGCAAGCCACACAGGATCTACGGAAAACAGCAAACAGTTGATGTTTCGGGCCGAGACCCTTCATCAGTACTGAATGGTCTTGACCCAAAACATCAACTGTTAACTCTTTTCCTTTGATGCTGCCTGGCCTGCTGAGTTCCTCCAGCATTTTGGGTATGTTGCGTGGATTTACAGCATCTGTAGATTTTTTCATCTATGTAGAAAAACCGAGGTTAAAATTATAATCACAAATTTAATTCAAGGAATAAATATTTTATGTTTGGCTTTCTTTCCTGGCGGAATATATTATGCTTGTAGATTCTAATATAGTTGATAATGATTGGCAAAACATTTTACGGTAAGTAATTAATAATTCAATAAAATTGTTATGAGATTTTCACATAAACATTGTTTGAATTAAATTCTGAAACAGAATTTGCCTAAGACAGTGGGCTGGGTAAAACATGAAAGCTTTGTAAGATAGTTCAGCTCTTTGGTGAAGTCACACATGGAATATCATATGGAATTTTGATCCCTTTATCCAAGGATATCCTATCCTTAGATTGGGTACCATCAAGTTTTTCTAGCAAACCACATATTTAGGATTCAGTCTATTTCTTTTACTACTTTATCTTTCAAATATGATTCTGCTATGATTGGAAACTGTGATTTACATTTTGATGACGTGTCCTCAGGCTGATTGAGCGACCTGGTCCTTTGCTGTCTCTGAGCGAGTGCGGCGAGGTTTCTAGCAGAGTGTGCGGCCTGGAGACAGGGGTGCAAGCCAATGACTGACTCCAGCTCTCACCAATCTCGTGGATTAAACCGTCGAGCCAGACTGAAATCAACAAGGATGAGAGTGGAAGGCGAGGGGGGTGCTCAGCACCACCTGCTGTATTTGACAGTCTCCCTCTCGTTGGCTCCTGCTGGAGGAAGCTACTTGCATTTGACCTCTCACTCGACGCTGCTGGAGTGCTGAGTCTTGGGCAAGGTTTAATTGATGGGCTGTGGATTGGACTCTGTAGTTCATATTATGATGTGTTTCTAGTTACTGTACTCCTTTTGTCATTGCTATTTTATGTGATTTTGATTGGGGTGGACAGGTTCTGTAGCCAACAAATGACACAGTGCTAAATTGAATGGAACTGAACTAAACTGAACATTCCTAGACTGTTTATATTATTTTGTGTTTTATATTCTGTGTTTTTTTCCCCTCTTTTTTGCCATTTGCACAATTTGTTCTTTTTTTGTGCTTTGGCTGTTCGATGCTTTCTTTGAATGGGTACAATGGTGTTTCTTTGTTGTGTGGCTTTCTGTGGGAAACGAAACTCAAGATTGTACACTGCATACATACTTTGACAATAAATGTTCTTTGAAAAGCAATTGAACAAAATGCACATTTAGGATCCAAAGTTTTTAAGAATTTGAACAGACCTTAACTGAAACTTGTAAACTTCTGAAAGCACTTGGCAAGGCTAATACTGTGAATCTTTTCTTTCTGTGGAGAGCCAATAAATTGGGGTGGGAGGTTCATAGTCTCCCTGATGTCTTAGCCAATATTTATTCCTCATTTAATATCAACAAAGAATAGATCATTTGATCAGTATCACTGCTGTTTGTGAGAACTTGCAGCGCAGACAGTCACACTGATTCAGTGGCCTGGAAATACTGTGATAGTTGTCACTCATCATTCCAAGCTTGAATGTTGTCCAGACCTATCTGCATGTTTCATTATCTGAGGAGTTGCAGGTGGAACTCAACATTACAATCATCAGCAAATATCCTCACTTCTGACCTACTGTTGTTGATGTGGCTGAGCCTAGGATAATAATGTAAGGAGCTTCTGTAGTGATGTGTTGCAGCTTGGACAATGAGTCTCTAACAACCTCAGTTCTATGCTTGAAGTACGATATCTGCCATTGAGAGCTTTATCTCGTTGGGGTCACCCAGACATTAAGGATAGGCACTATCACCTTGAAACTGACATTTCGCTCATTTGACCATGTCTGAATGATGAGAGTTGAAGCCAAGTGGTCCCTACAGATGCCAAAATAAGCATCCACAACCAGCTTATCAACTATATGCCATTGAGTACAGCGTCAATGATGCGTTCCTTTGATTTCTAGAGCAGTAATTGGTGGACTATATTTGCTTAATTTTTTTGAAAAACTCTCACAAGGTCACAAATTCTTACCTGAGAGAATGAGTTAACAAAAAAACCTTCAAACTTTAAAGGAGATAACAATGTACCAAATGCTCTTACCAAAGTTCCACACATTCACCAAGCCGAAATCATATCCGAACGATGCTGTCTCCAAACATCATTTAAAGTACATAAAATAGTTATAGTTTACTTGCACCTGAGGTGCTAGTGAGCTGTAAATCTTTCACACCAAAGAAACAGTGTTCCAGCTTGTTGTTCCTGATGAATAATCACTTATTTACGCATTTGGTTATTTATAGCTGAAACATAGACTAAGCTGGGGTGGAATGCGCTCTTTCACTGTATCCTTCAACTGCTCACTAGCAGATGGCTTGCGCACCACCCTGTGCAGCAGATCCTGACTGACAGGTCATATCAGTTAGTGCTGAGGGTCACAGCACAGCAAGTATGGAAGGCTTTCTTACTTGTTATCTTTCTGCCAACAAAATGACTGCATAAGGATTATCGCCTCTGTTCAAAATCAGCAACTAATGTCAATAAACCTCATCAGGCGCTTCTCAAAATTAAATAGTAAATCTACATAATCTTATTATACTTCCATGCTAGCATTTTGGTTCCCTTTCTTTTCATTTCTAAGGTTACACTAACGCATTACCACAAAAAGTTAATAATACTATATCCCACCTTTATTGAATTTGTAGTTAAAATGCTTCTGCCAGCTCATCTAAAAACACCCATTGTTTCACAACAAGTCACTTCTAACTGAATTAGCCTATAAATAACCAGCTGAGGATAACGATATTGATCTTTTGGAAATTTAATCTGCATTGAGACAGAAGATCAGTTTTGATCCTACTGAATGGCAGAGGAGGCTGAAAGTGTCAAATGGCCTATTCCTGCTTTCCTTGTTACACGCCCTTCCAGCCACTCAACAATGGCAGGGCCAACACAAGTACATTGCATCATTACACTACTGCATTCTTCCCTCATGCTTGCAGGGCAAAGTATCAACACCTCGGCCAGCAACATCAGATTTACAGTGGCTGCACTGGTCTCCATAACTCTGCAGCTTGCAGGTGGGGATGATCTTACGGGCCTTCACCTGAGCATCTAAGGCTATACAGAGAATGACACCTGAACATCCAACTCTCCTTATCACATTCAACTTCTCCCTCAGCTCATAACCTCTCCTGATTTAAAAGATATTGATGGTTTAAACATCTTAATATACTCCTACCTTCATCAGTTAGCCTGACAATTTCAGCAACATTCCAGGCAGGCAGTGAATCTGTGGATGTCATTGCCACAGATGGCTGTGGAGGCCAGTCACTGGCTATGCTTTAGGTGGAGGTTGATAGGTTCTTGATTAGTAAGGCTGTCATAGATTATATGGAGAAGGTAGGAGAATGCGATTGAGAGGAAAAATAAATCATCCATGGTTGAATGACAGAGCAGCCTCGATAGGCTAAATAATCTGATTCTGCTCCTATGTCTTATGGTCTTATATGGTTCTAATACTGGATGGCAGAGGAGAAAGAAGCTGTTCCTGAATTGTTTAGTGTATGCTTTCACGCTTCTGTACCTGCTTACTGATGGTAGCAATGAGAACAGGGCATGCCCTGGGTGATGGGGGTCCACTTGGGCACCATGGGGAAAGGCAGCTTGGGTGCACCCTACCTGAAGGGTAAGATTATATACAAGTTCACCTCTAAAGTGCATGAGAAGGTTGATGGGGTAGCTGCTAGAATTCTGACACATGCAGAATATTGAAATGCTTGGGGTACTGTCAAACAGACTTAAGATCTTGAGACACAGGAGAATGCAGATGCTGGAAGCTGGAGCAAATAAAAAACAATCTACTGGAAGAACTTTGCAGATCAGGAGGCACCTGTGGAGAGAAATGGATGCTCACATTTCGGGTTGAGACCTCTTATGGGATCCTGCTGCAGTAATCCACAGGGCTTTGCCTGGAGCCAGAAGCCAATCATTTCCATTGAGGTCATGGCCAGATCTACATTTTCTTGGCATGTTTGTATTTCTATTGCAACACCAATGCTTGACTGGTACAGTGGAAGTTCAGATTCTGTCACATAGGCTAGAAGGGTGGAATGGCCCACTCCTGTGTTAAATACACTTGCTGCCTTTCACCTATTCTTCCACAAGACACAGCCTGCTGTCACAATAATTCTGGAGATCAGAGTTTAAAGGGGTCTTCAAGGGCATCACCTGTCTCTAGAACATTGTTAGCTTAATAAGATGGCTAAATGACTGCCCTTAGAGAGAGCAGCAGTGCTCCATGGAGTACAAGTGTACAGTTCACTGTTATGGATGACAAGATTTGTGAAGTTACCACCATCACTTTGCCAGTGCTCGGCAGCCGGCTACTGCTCATAGCCTACGAGTATGAAGATGGGCCTTTAAGGTCCACCGCAGATTGCAGATTGGTTCTCTGCAAGGAAGAAGCTTTCCAGAGGTCTGCCTACAGAAAATAGGAGGGCATTGCTCATCAATATTGGTACAGGCAAAGTCAAGAATTGGATGCACCTAGGTAATTCATTGATTTACTTTTGACTTCAACTGAAAGTAAAACTGTCGTTTAGATGATCAGCTTGGTTGTGTCTTGGTGTTCAAATGGATGCCGAGATGATCAGAAGCCCAGTTTGAAGTTACGGTGCAGCGAAGAACTGCTTCCTCTATTTTTACTTTGACGAGAAATACAGCCTTTACTGAAAGGTTAGCAACTAATAATCATCTCTAACAGGCCTTTGGGAGATAAGGAGCTGCCTTCATGAGCAACATAGCAACCATTAAAGAAGGCTCTCCTACAGTGCTATTAGGTGTAATCTTTCAGGATTTGGAAACAGCAAAAACTGAGAACGGCAATGCATATTTCCCAATCAAGTTGGTGTGTGACCTGAATGAGAGCTAACAGGCGATGGTTCAGCTCTGCACTTTACTTTTCAGATGGTAGATTGTACAAGTTTTCTGTGCATCCATGAGGAAGACATGATTAGTGGCTGCCAAAAACGTAGTCAAAAATATATACCACAGCCACTGTGCATCAGTGGTGCACAGCACTGAACGCGAAGCATGGTTGATGGAGGAAACCATTCAAATTGATAGCTTTATTCTAGAGTATGCCGAGCTTCTTTAGTGCACTTGGAGCTACACCTAATCAATTGCAGCAAACTATTCCTCACCCCATCCCACCTTGTAGATAGAAAGATTTTGCAAACTGAAGAGTTCAGTATGTTGCTGACAACAGCAAACTTCTAATATATACTAATACATCCAGGAGGAGGAATATGGGGTCCAGATACATTTCTTGTCAATGGTGAGCTCCAAGGTGTTGATCGTAGGGATGTAGGCAATAGCAATGCTGTTGAATCACAAGGTGAAATACCTACAACTATGTTAGAAATGATTATTGCTGCATACTTATATGCATCCAACACAACTCACCACTTGTCTTCCCAAGTCAGAACAGTATACAGTGCTTTCTGCACAGGCACAGATGGTCATATTTTCATATTGTGAATGCGTGGAGTGGATCATCTGCTAAACCAAATGGTGATCAATCTTATCATGACAGCACATCTGGAGACAACCACCTCATCTTTATCTTCCTTTATTTGGACGACACAAAAAAACCCTTTGCTGTCCATCATTATAAACCTCCAAATACCATCCAGACATCTGCATCTGTGTGAATATCTCCATGTTACTTGCAGTCCCATGGATCTGACTATATTAATGATGTTAATAGCATATAATATGGTTTGCTTACTAAGTACAATGTATTACATTGGATTTTCTTAATCAATTATCCTAGCAGTTAGAGAGTTTAGAGATTCCCCTAAAAAAATAAAGCCAAGTCAGAATTCTTCAAAGTGTGTTCCACAAACATTAAGCAATACACCATATTTGCATGTTATGCACAGCTATTGATTTTAAGGTCTTTCACTACAAATGTGCTCATTATTTGTGGTAGGCTGGTTTAAAAAAATAATGAAGGTGTGTATATTGGAGAGAGCGCGGTCTTGGGACAGGTATGAACACTGCTGCCCAAATTTCATCATGGAAATAAATTATTCAGTGTATTGTTCATTATGAATGCTATATTGGAGTGTTTATTCCAAATCCTTTTCTCTGAATGATGCTATTCTTTCCCTGTTTGTGTGCAATGGAACAGTTTTGCCACTGATTATTAAATGAAGGACCTGTTTTTCCTCCTGATATTATTCAGACAAATATCAAACATATATAAAGGTGCAGAATGCTGCAAAAATCCTAATGAAAATCCCCACTATGTACTTGTATTCACAAGGAGTTGTAATTGCCTTCACAAATTCATTAATCAGTGTTGCTTTCTCTGGTCTTATTTACCTCAAGTACCATTCTGCATCAATGGCCCGGCAACATAGATTGATTCAAGTTTCAAGCCAATCGCTCTCTTCAAACCTTGTTCATTAGCGGCAGCAGCATTAGCTGACTAAAATCTGAAATGTTTTTTTTTAATGTTCAATCTACAAAATAAAGAAATGATTAGCAATGATTGCATCCTCTTTCCAAAAAACTGCTTCAGATCATCAGTGCTAGCAGGTGGTGGATGGTTGTGTTTACCGCACGCAAAAAAAAAAATGCTCTTTGTTTGCATGGAACAAATCACAGAACATGGCACACTGGGGCCAATCTTTGAAAGCAGCTGGCATCCTGCGAGAACCATATACAAGCACACACAGGCTTCCTGTTTGTTCATGCAATTGTTACACAACTATTTTCTATGTTTATGAGCAGTTCTTGAAGCACCATTGTCCCTTGTGCAATACAGAGTTGAACTGAATATAACAAAATTAAGATACATAATTTAGCAATAATCAAACCATCCCAGAGGGTACGGTGCTCTTAGTATTGAATTAGCATTGGACTTATCAACATCCAAAGCAAACAATGATGAACCTTGCCCTGAAACCACACAGAAAAGGTAGCTATAAAATAAAACATTGTACCCCATAATTGTTATACAAATGAATACCTTGCAACATCTAAATTAAAATCTCTCACACTCTCTGCACAAACACATTCAGGAGAACAATAGTTTTAGGAAATTACCTGGTTAGAAGAGCAGACAGAAGTTTCTGCAGACACAGACGTGACTTGAGGATAGATTGGTGCCTCTGATATTGAAGTCATTATTGAATCAAAACATCTTGGGGGGGGGGGGAGTGAGGGAGAAGAAAGAGAGTGAACTGCCCAAAGTTGAGATCAATTGCTTGGGTGGAAAATGGGATAAAGTTCAGAAGACAGATTTCAGGGAATCAGGGAAGAAGTTAAGAACTAGGACCTCAGAAGGTAGTAACCTCCAGATTAGTGCTGGCATTAAGCACCAGTGAGCACAGAAATGGGAGAATGGCATAAACCAAAGCATAACTAGCAACACACATCAAAGTTGCTGGTGAACGCAGCAGGCCAGGCAGCATCTGTAGGAAGAGGTGCAGTTGACGTTTCAGGCCGAGACCCTTCGTCAGGACTAATTGAAGGAAGAGTGAGTAAGGGATTTGAAAGTTGGAGGAGGAGGGGGAGATCCAAAATGATAGGAGAAGACAGGAGGGGGAGGGATAGAGCCGAGAGCTGGACAGGTGATAGGCAAAAGGGGATATGAGAGGATCATGGGACAGGAGGTCCAGGAAGAAAGACAAGGGGGGGGGGACCCAGAGGATGGGCAACGGTATATTCAGAGGGACAGAGGGAGAAAAAGGAGAATGAGAGAAAGAATGTGTGTATAAAAATAAGTAACAGATGGGGTACGAGGGGGAGGTGGGGCATTAGCGGAAGTTAGAGAAGTCGATGTTCATGCCATCAGGTTGGAGGCTACCCAGACGGAATATAAGGTGGTGTTCCTCCAACCTGAGTGTGGCTTCATCTTTACAGTAGAGGAGGCCGTGGATAGACATGTCAGAATGGGAATGGGATGTGGAATTAAAATGTGTGGCCACTGGGAGTTCCTGCTTTCTCTGGCGGACAGAGCATAGATGTTCAGCAAAGCGGTCTCCCAGTCTGCGTCGGGTCTCGCCAATATATAAAAGGCCACATCGGGAGCACCGGACGCAGTATATCACCCCAGTCGACTCACAGGTGAAGTGTTCCCTCACCTGGAAGGACTGTTTGGGGCCCTGAATGGTGGTAAGGGAGGAAGTGTAAGGGCATGTGTAGCACTTGTTCCACTTACACGGATAAGTGCCAGGAGGGAGATCAGTGGGGAGGGATGGGGGGGACGAATGGACAAGGGAGTTGCGTAGGGAGTGATCCCTGCGAAATGCAGAGGGGGGGGGAGGGAAAGATGTGCTTAGTGGTGGGATCCCGTTGGAGGTGGCGGAAGTTACGGAGAATAATATGTTGGACCCGGAAGCTGGTGGGGTGGTAGGTGAGGACCAGGGGAACCCTATTCCTAGTGGGGTGGCAGGAGGATGGAGTGAGAGCAGATGTATGTGAAATGGGGGAGATGCGTTTAAGAGCAGAGTTGATAGTGGAGGAAGGGAAGCCCCTTTCTTTAAAAAAGGAAGACATCTCCCTCGTCCTAGAATGAAAAGCCTCATCCTGAGAGCAGATGCGGCGGAGACGGAGGAATTGCGAGAAGGGGATGGCGTTTTTGCAGGAGACAGGGTGAGAAGAGGAATAGTCCAGATAGCTGTGAGAGTCAGTAGGCTTATAGTAGACATCAGTGGATAAGCTGTCTCCAGAGACAGAGACAGAAAGATCTAGAAAGGGGAGGGAGGTGTCGGAAATGGACCAGGTAAACTTGAGGGCAGGGTGAAAGTTGGAGGCAAAGTTAATAAAGTCAACGAGTTCTGCATGCATGCAGGAAGCAGCGCCAATGCAGTCGTCGATGTAGCGAAGGAAAAGTGGGGGACAGATACCAGAATAGGCACGGAACATAGATTGTTCCACAAACCCAACAAAAAGGCAGGCATAGCTAGGACCCATACGGGTGCCCATAGCTACACCTTTAGTTTGGAGGAAGTGGGAGGAGCCAAAGGAGAAATTATTAAGAGTAAGGACTAATTCCGCTAGACGGAGCAGAGTGGTGGTAGAGGGGAACTGATTAGGTCTGGAATCCAAATAGAAGCGTAGAGCTTTGAGACCATCCTGATGGGGGATGGAAGTCCTGACGAAGGGTCTCGGCCTGAAACGTCGACTGCACCTCTTCCTAGAGATGCTGCCTGGCCTGCTGCGTTCACCAGCAACTTTTATGTGTGTTGTTAGAATTACTAAACTAGTTTATTTGGACTGAACTGATCAAGGTAAAAGCAGGCAACACACACACAAAATGCTGGAAGAACTCAGCACACCAGGCAGCATCTATGCAAAAGAGTATAGTTAGCATTTCGGGATGAAACCCTTCATCAGACATGTAAAATTAGGCCATGTTACTGACAACTTACAGATGATTTGATATATTAAGCAGAAAAGTCATAGAATTACAAGTCACAGGCGTGGGAGTATACAATGACTAGGTTTCTGAGAAATATGGAGGAACAGAAGGCCAAATTCAGTAGATCTATAAATACGAAGGACAGGACAATAAGGTGACATATGGTTTGCCTTATTAGCTCTTATATAGAAAATCAAGGACAAAGGTCAAAGTACAAAGTAAGTTTATGATCAAAGTAGATACATGTCACTACATACAACTCAGATTAAACTTTCTTGCAAGCATACATAGTGAATTCAAAAACCACAACAGAATCAATGATTTCATTGAAAGACCACACCCAATAGTGCTAAAGACAACCAAAGTGCTAAAGACAAACTGTGCAAATGCAACAAAGAGAGAAATATAATAGTAATATATAAATAAACCATAAAGTTCGAGAACATGAGATGAAGAGTCCTTGAGAGCAACTCCATAGGTTGTGGGAACAGATCAATGATAGGGCAAGTGAAGGAGATTGAAATTATTCGCTCTGGTTCAAGAGTCTGATGGTTGAGGGGTAATAGCTGATGCCTGATGGTTGAGGGGTAGTGTGAGTCCTGAAGCTCCTGTACCATCTTCCTGATGGCAGCAGCAAGAAGAGAGCACGGTCTGAGTGGTGGATGCCCTTGACGATGGATGCTGCTTCCTTGCAACAGCGCTCCATGTAGATGTTCTCAATAGTGGGGAGAGAGGGCTTTACCCATGACAGGATTTGTTTTAATACAACAGTTATATCCAGTTAAATTACAACTTGAGCGCTGTGTACCAATTATGAGCATTTCATTACAGGACTGATACAGTTGCACCAGAGTGTTTAAAGAAAATTTATGAAGATATTAGAAAGACTGGAAATTTTTGGTACAAAAGAACATGTTTTGGTTTTCTACAGGAACTGACATCTGGATTTCTACTTTCCTGAGTGATTTTTCTTCCTTTTCTCAATTCTACACCTTAGGTTTTGGGTCTCCCCTAAGAGAAATAGGTCTTTCCTGCTCAGGATCCAATGATTTTATGCACTTAATTACATTTCTTCTTAGCATTTGTTCAACACAGAGATTGTGGGATGTGCTACCTGAAAGGTGGTAGAGGCAGAAACCATCATACTCGCAGTGTACATTTGAAGAGGTGTAATATGCAGCGCTATGGGTAAGTCAGCTCAGCTCTTTTATCATGGACACCATGGATCAAATGGCTTTGTGCTGTACATGACTGATTTCTAAGAATTGTACACATCTCCAATGATATCTTGCTTCAGGTTTACAAGAACAACTAGAACAATAAAGACCTACCTACTCCTACAAAGCAAGCTTATAGACATCACAATACTTCCTCCAACACATCATGTAAATTTGACAGAAATGTTTGATGTGGCCAAAGGTTTTACTTAAGTAACAATTTAATGATGCATTTATTTTAGAAATATGGGCCATTTAGCCAATATAATCTACACCAATATTATTCATAACTCTGTACAAATCTGCAACAACCAAGAACAACACAAAATACACCCGAACAAAAGGAAAACTGTCAAATTCATTAGTGGATAATTTTCTACACTTAATGCAAGGGAGTCACAATGCCACATTTTCAAAAGAGCACGTTACGAGTAAATTCTAAGGACAGCGTTTTCTGTACCCCAGAGACTTAATTCAAGGTAAAACTAAATAAATGATATGTTGCAGTTAACAACCCCAAAATTGCAAGCAAGCTTTTGATTACAATGAGGAAATATGACGTATACAATACCAAAAATAGAATGTGAAAGTGTGATGATTTCAAAAACCATCAAAAATGTGGCAATTCTTCTTCACCAAAACAATTTAAATTTCTACAGTCCACAATCTAAACAGAATGCTCCATTCTGATAATTCAGCATAGTGAGCCTAAAATATTCTTAAAATCAGAATGTTCCACAAAATTCATATTTTGTATCAATGTCAACAACTTTATAAGAATAACCATTATTTCCTGAAAGACTGTGGAATATGGAGTTCATTTTCTCTACAAAAAAAAATCCTTCCAGGAACATTGCACATAACATGCATTGCATATCTCCATTTTATTTCTACAAGGCCAGATTATGGATAGCTGAGATCTTCCAAAAGAGTTATTTATACAGCAGAGAATCATAAATAGCCATCAGGGGTTCTCTTTCCATCACCCTCACTATTGTCCATCTCTCACTTCCCTTACATTCACAGCTGTACAATTGCTACCACCTCATACACTGTCTCAGCACCTAGGGATTTAATTTGAGCAATGCAGCTGCTATAGACCTTCAGTAGCTACACATTGACATTACAATCTTGCAGCAGAGAATACAAGTAGTCTGGAAATAGTCAGCTGAGCTAGCTGCTGTGTTGTTAATATGCTGACTACAGTGCTTTGCAACCAGACACTGCCTACCAGCATCATTTTATTTGGGGGCTGACCTTGGAGGCTTTTCGTGAGTGGATCTTACTCAGCACAATTGCACATTATCAGTTACTGAATAATCCAAAGTATTGGTTATAAATGAGCTCATTCTGGGTTATTATTTCACTTTGCAAGCATACATACTATTTTTTCCTTCAAAAATGCTTGATATTTTTCCTCACATATCAAATATAAAGCAAGAGCACAACAAATATCAGCTAATATTGTGCCTGGGTAAAATATTAATTCACAAAATACTGCACAAAATATCCCATCATTATTCCAATTAAATTCCTTTGTTCCTTCTTTAAAAATGGTGAGATTAGGGGTTGGGCAGAGTTGTGGAAAAGAGGGAAATAATTGCACATCTTCCCAGATAACCACAATCTCCCAGTGCTTCCTCACAACTGATTTAGGTTCCACCCACAATTATCTTCTTTTCTTATGCTGGCATCAATTCATTAAATCAATTATAGGGTCATAAAGAAATACAGCACAGGATTAGGTCCTCTGGCCATCCAAATCTGTGTGGACTAGCAAACACACGTAACTGTATTAATCCTATTTCCAAATTCCCGTCAATTCTCACCTGTTCCCAGATTCTACCACTTATCTACACACAAGTAGCAATTTACAGTGGCCAATTAACATGCTAACAGGCACATCATTGTGGGAGGAAACCCACAATGTGACAGAGAGATTGCATGGCAAACTCACAGACAGCACTGGAGGTCACAATTAAACCTGAGTCACTAAAGCCATGAGGCAGAGCTATAGTAGCTAAACCACTAGGTTGCCTTTTCTTTCCAATCATTATTGCTTATTTTTAAAATAATCTACATTTCTGTAGATTTTTACTTGAAATTAGTAAGTAGAAATTGCGTTGCCATCTGCCAGTTAGAAAAAAGATTTTAAATACATTACAACTTTAAAATTATGTTAAACTGTAATCCTTTATTTAGTCCAAAAATCCTCACAGTTAAAACATTCACTTCTTAGTATTATAGATGTTATTTTGATAACTATTTTGAAAGAGCTGTTATTCTTGGGGGGGGGGGGAAATAATGGTTTATTTAAAACAAAGATGACATATTTCATGCTTTAACAGTGTAAAATTATTTTGTATTTAATTTAATGTTGAAACATCAGTGAAAATATGGAACTAAGCAAGTTCATACCAAAGTATTAGGTGTTTAGATGCTAGTGTTCATAGTCTTCATAATCTCAACAGCAATTTGAAGTTTCTATTTAAACATCAGATGCTCACATCCTACAATTTCAAAATTTAAACCAAGCAGAAAAATTAAGGTACTTGTTTAAAAGTACTAACGTAAGAAGGGGAGAGGGACATTTATCATTACCTCCAATTGTCTTGCTACCAAATGGCACAGCAGTGTAGTGGTCAGCGCAATGCTTTGCAGTGCAGGAGACCCAGGTTCAGTTCCCACTGCTGCTTGTAAGGAGTCTGTAAGTTCTCCCGGGTGTTCCCTCCGGGTGCTCTGGTTGTCTCCCACAGTCCAAAGACTTACCAGTTGGTAGGTCAATTGTCCATTGTAAATTGTCCCATGATTAGGCTAGGATTTAAATTGGGGGATTGCTGGGCGGTGTGGCCTTGAAGGGCCAGAAGGGTCTGTTCTGTGCTGTATCTCAATAAAATAACCAAATAAAATTTATTAGAACAACACTCACAAAACACTGGAGGAACTCAGCAGGTTGGGCAGTATCCGTGGAAACGATCAGTCAATGCCGGAACCCTTCATCAGGACTGAAGAGGGAAGGGTCAGAGGCCCTATAAAGGAGGTGGAGGGAGGGTGGGAAGGAGAAGGCTGGTAGGTTCCAGGTGAAAAACCAGTAAGGGGAAAGGGTGGGGGAGGGGAAGCAGGGAGGTGGTAGGCAGGAAAGGTGAAGAAGGAATAGGGGAAAGCACAATGGGTAGTAGAAGGAGGTGGAACCATGAGGGAGGTAGTAGGTAGCTGGGGGGAGGGGCAGAGTGAAACTGGGATGGGGGAATGGAGGGGGAGGGAATTTCCGGGGGAGGGAATTACCAGAAGTTGAAGAATTCAATGTTCATACCAAGGGGCTGGAGACTACCTAGACGGTATACGAGGTGTTGCTCCTCCAACCTGAGTTTGGCCTTATCATGGCAGTAGAGGAGGCCATGTATGGACGTATCTGAATTCCTCCAACCTGAGTTTGGCCTCATCATAATAAATTTATTAGAAAGCACCTTTAAATTATAGGTAGATTTGCAGTAGCTACCAAAGTTGTTGAATGCTTGAACAAATAGCATGTTCAGTAATGATACCACTGGTGCAGATTTAAAACATCAAAATCATTTATACAATAGTGTGCTATTCTTAACACAGGCATTAACCAGAGCATGCCAACAGGACAAAGAATAGCAGCAGGAATAATTACAGCTGTTTCAGTCAGAGATCTGCTTTAACAAACAAGATTATTCTTCAGTCTTAATACGGGATTCTGCGACTATAATCTCTTGCTCTGAACTTAAATATAGTAGGATTGGTATCATATGTCCCAACAGCATGAGGCATTATAAAAAGCTGCTTTTCTAAATTAGACATTTATTGTTGGCAAGAATAGGGAGAACGCTTAACAACGTGTGGAACTTAGCCATTTTTAAAACCCATTAAACACTATTCAGGAAAAACCTTACACTTAAATTTATTTAGACTTGTACAAATGTTTGAAGTGTAAACCCAAGAGTATGCATTGTCATTTCAATTTAAACCATTATTTCAATTAATTTCTTGAGCAGGGGCCTGCCAGTTCCTTTTCACTATCACCTTCCTTTGTATGGCTGAACTTGTTCTTACATTGAACAACTTCCCCTTAACCCTATTCACGTTCTCCAAATGAGAGATGTACAGGTAGCTGCAGAAATTTTAATGGGGTATGTGGAGCAGTCCTACTCAGGCATCATATCTGTGCAGTGCATTGATGACTGCTTTGGTAGTACTTCCTGCACTTGTCACAACAGAAAAATTCATTATTTTTGCTGCCAATTAATCCTGCTCCTGCACTTACATGGTCAGATCTGCAAACCTTCTTGACAGCTCTATCTACATCTTCTGGGATAGGTCAGTGACCGATGTTTATTAAAAGGTCAGCTCTCACAGCAATTGTGCCACACCTTCTGTCCTTCTACTTCCTTTGAGGACTCCACTCAGTCTTTTAGTTTCTTCATTTCAGTCAAAGTTCCACAACTTCTGAGGTTCTGAGATGTCTTGCTCTTTCCTGAAAATTGGCTTCCCTTCAACCATAGTTGCCAGGACTCTCAACCACAACACTGTTATTTCTGACGTACCTACTCTCACCATCTTCTCCCAACTAGAGCAAGGGTAGGGGTCTCCTTGATTTGACTATTTTCCAGAAAGGCTCATCATCTGTAAAACGCATCATCTCCAAAGTGATTTCATCACAAAATACATTGCCCCCCTCTCCCCTTTCAGCACTCTTAAGGGCCCTTTTCCTCCATGACACCCTGGTTTGTACTATCACCATCAACTACATCTCTGCTCCTAGCACTTTCCTATGCATTCATTGTTTCAACAAGATCCAATATGAGCTCAAGGAACAAGATCTCATCATCTCTCTGGGTATGTTGCAATCCCCTGGGACTCATTAATGTATTCAACATTGGCAGATAATTAGCCTTTCCTGTTTGTGTCTGTTTTATATATGGAACTTTACCTGTAATAAAGAATTAGTTTTTCTCTCTCCAGTGATGCTATCTGATCTGCTGCATACTTCCATAGTTTCCTTTTATTTCAGATTTCCAGCAACTCATGCATCTCATAGTTCTTGCACCTTTTGCTCCTGTCCCTATCTGCCTTTGTTCCTCTTCCTTCATTTACACACCTCCACGCTGTTTTTATAAGAGGCACTGCAATGTAGCCGGCCACAACAATGAGGCACTAGGATATCAACTAAGAGAGTGAAACCAATTATTTTTAGTTTTAAAACCATTTGCAAAATCCTTTAACTTATTCAATGCACTTTGTTAGCAAATTGATAAGTATATTGGATGGAAGCAATTCCATGTAAATATTGAAATCTTAAAAAAATAAAGTTCTGGATGGAATCTAAGCTGACAACATTAAGCATTTTCTTTATTCCATGTAGCATGCTAAATAATATGGAAAATTTGGGGGAAACATGTCTTCCTTGTCATTATTTTAATTTCACGAGTTAGAATTCTGGAAATATTCACTTTATTTAGAGATTCAGCATGGTAACAGGGCCTTTGGCCCAACAAGCCCATGTTACCCACCATGTGACCGATTAACCTACCAACCTGCACATCTTTCAAATGTGTGAGGAAACAGGCAGAACATATGAACTCCTCACCGACAGCAGCTGATTTAAACCCAGACTGCTATCACTGTAATAGCATTACACTATCTGCTACATTACCATGCCATACCAAACTTATCTACATCTACAAACCTTTGCAAAATATAATTTATACATCCAATGGATATCAACTCAGTAGTGGTTGCAGCCTCGCAATGACTTTCATTTACAAACACTTGCAGTCAATAAATTAGGTTTAAATTAATACTTCATACAACAAAGTGTGAAAATAACTTTTAGTACATTATGTACAGCAGTGATGATTTAAAGAGAGAGATGGAAGGTGTTCAGATGATGTGAACCATCACCTGTTCTAAATAGACATCTCTCTATTCTGTGGCGGGGCCCTCTACTCCCAGACTGACCCACTAGAGTAAGATAGTCTCCACATCCACTCTGTCTATGCCTTTCAATATTTGGTAGTTTTCAATGAGATCCCTCCCTTATTCTTCTAAACACCAGTGACTACAGGTGCAGAACCGTCAAAAGCTCCTCATACATTAACCTTTCAATCCCGGAATCATACTTGTGAACTTCCTCTATACCCTCTCCAATGCCAATACGTTTTCTTAGATAAAGGGCCCAAAACTGCTCACAATATTCCAAGTGCGGCCTGATCAATGCCTCTTAAAGCCTCAGAATCACATCCTTGCTCTTATATTTCAGTCCTCTAGAAATGAATGCTAACATTTTAGTTGCCTTACTTGCCACCAATTCAACCTTTACGTTAACCTTTAGGGAATCCTGCACAAGGACTCCCAAGTCACTTTGCACCTCTGATTTCTGAATTTTCTCCCCATTTAGAAAACTGTCTATGCCTTTATTCCTTCTACCAAAGTGTGTAATCATACAATTCCCTACACTGTATTCCATCTGACAATCTACCACTTCTTTACCCATTCTCTCAATCTGTTCAAGTCCTTCTGCAGGCTCACTATTCCTCAACACTACCTGCCCCCCCCCCCCCACCTATCTTTGTATCATCTGCAAACTTGGCCATAAAGCCATCAATTCCATCAACTATATCACTGACATAAAATGTGAAAAGAAGCAGTCCTATTACCCAATCCTGAGGAATACCACTGTCTCTGGCAGCCAACCTGAAGAGGCCACCTTTATTCCCACTCTGTGCCTCCTGCTAGTCAGCCAATCTTCTCTCCATGCTAGTATCTTTCCTGCAATAATATGGGCTCTTATCTTGTTAAGTAGTCTCATATGCAGCACTTTGTTATAGGCCTTCTGAAAGTACAAGTCAACAACATCGACTGACTCTCCTTTGTCTATCCTGCCTGTTATTCCCTCAGAGAGTTCCAACAGATTGGTCAGGCAAGATTTCCCCTTAAAGAAACCACTTTGGCTTATTTTATCATGCATCACCAAATACCCCAAAACCTCAACCTTAAAAATGGATTCCAACATCTTCGTAAGTACTCTAGTCAGGCCAACAGGCCTATAATTTCATTTCTTCTGCCTCCCATCCTTCCTAAAGAGTGGAGTGACATTTGCAATTTTCCAATCTTCTGGAACCATTGCAGAATCCAGTGACTCTTGAAAGCTCATTACTAATGCCTCCACAATCTCTTCAGCTACCTCCTTCAGAACCCTGGGGTGTGGTCCACTTGGCCCAGGTGACTTGCCTTCAGACCTTACAGGTGCTCAAGCACCTTCTCCCTAGTAATAGCAATTACACTCACTTCTGCCCCCTGGCACTCATGAATTTCTAGCATACTGCTAGTATCTTCTACCTTTGATGCAAAATACTTAAGTTTGATAACCATTTCTTTGTTCCCTATTACTACCATCATTTTGTAGTGGTTCAATATCCACTCTTGCCTCTCTTTTACTCTTTAAATACCTGAAAAAACTGTTGGTGTCCTGTGATATTATTGGCAAGCTTACCTTCATATTTCATGTTTTAGCTCCTTATGTCTTTTTAGTTGTCTTCTGTTGGCTTATTAAAGCTTCCCAATCCTCTAACTTCCCACTATTTTTTTTGTTATATTATATGCCTTCTCTTGTCTTTATGCTGCCTTTGACTTCCCTTGTCAACCACAATTGCTTCGTCCTCCCTTTAGAATACTTCTACATCTTTGGGATGTGTCTATCTGCACCTTCTGAATTGCTCCCAGAAGCTCCAGCCATTGCTGTCCTGCTGTCAACCCTGCTAGTGTCCCTTTCCAATCAACTATGGCCAACTCCTCTTTCATGCCTCTGTAATTCCCTGTTCTTAACTGCAATACTGATGTACATCTGACTTAACCTTCTTCCTCTCAAACTGCAGGGTGAATTCTATCATATTATGATCACTGCCTCCTAAGGGTTCTGTTACCTTGAGCTTCCGGATCAAATCCGGTTCATTGCACAACCCCTAATCCAGAATTGCCTTTCCCCACTGGACTCAACCACAAGCTGCTCCAAAAAGCCATCTCATAGGCATTCTACAAATTCCCTCCCTTGGGATGCAGCACCGTGGGATTGATTTTCTCAATCTAGCTGCACATTGAAATCTCCCCATGACTATCATAATAGTGCCTTTATTACATGCCTTTTCTTTCTCCCATTATAATTTAAATCCCACATCCTGGCCACAGTTCAAAGGCCTGTATACAACTCCCATCAGGGTCTTCTTACCCTTGCATTTTCTTAATTCTACCACAAGGATTCCTGTCCTTTCAATACAGTATGTATCTTTGGATGTTAAGCTCTCCACTATGATCTTTCAGCCACAACTCAGAGATGACCACAACAGCATACCTGCAAAACTAACTGTGCTACATCATCTTCCTTATTTCATATACCGCGTGCACTCAAATATAACATCTTCATCACCCTTGTTGATTTTGACCCTATGTTACACTTCCACTCATCCCACTGAATGCATTTTTGTCCTATCATCTGCCTGTCCTTCCTCACAGTCTAAGTATACACTGCGATGACTTGTATACGAACTGTCTTATCCTCAGCTCTATCACTCCAGTTCCTATCCCCTGTGAAATTTATTTAAACCCTTCATGTCCCTTTTTCCAGTTGCAAGATAATGACCTTAAAAAAATCAGACTCAAAACTAAAACATAAACGATTTAAAACATTAACATCGGAAAGCATAGTGACACTTGCAAGCTGCCCTCAGCACACCCTCGGGGTGAGTCGGTTGTTAACGCAAATGACACATTTTACAGTATGTTTTGATGTAACCTTGAATCTTGAATACATTACTCACGTATTATACATCTTTTGGAGGAAAACTTCCTGAATTGTGTCCATCAGGACCGTGCTATGCACAATCTTGCAGTGGAAGCTTCTTTGCCCACAAACTATTTGAGAATGTCCCTGCTTGTCAGTCTGACAAAACAACAGGGCATCATGCAACAGATGATAATTTGAGAGGCATCTGCAAAAAGCTTCCAAAGCTGGAGATTCTAAACTGGAGAAGTTAAATCTCTCAGACAGAATGGGATGCTCATTTCTTCTGCTCAGCAATACCATTAGCTGGTAAAGCAGGGGGAAGTTGGACATAAAAACAGGAAATGGCTGAAAATGGAAAGAGATGATAATCCTCTGGATCAAGGTGACAAGACACCAAAGGCTCCTGTCAGGTTCCTCTAATTATATGTGGCCAGGCTGCCTTTGCAGCTACGGAAAGGCAGGACTCTGACACTATCTCTCACATCTCTCACAGGAGCTGGGTGCAGGGCACAAAAAACATGTCAGGCCCAAAGGAACTTTACTAAATACATTACACTCAACTAATTAGAGTAACCCTGCTGTTCAGATAACATGTAAGCAATTTTAGGGTTTGAATTTTCCATAGAAAAGCTTCGAAAGCAAAGGTTATTTCCCATATAAGCAAAATACAGCATACTCCAAATCATGCAGCCAAAATCCGACAATTAACTACTGAGTTGTTCAAAGTCCACAGTACAGGAACAAGTCACTTGGTTTACACTGGTATTTAAGCTCCTTCTAAATCTTCATCTCACCCCACTATTTTTTTTCTCCTACTTTGTAAACAATCATGTCTGTTCCTTCTCCCAGCAAGTTCCACATTTTATCAAGCTTAATAAAATTAACTGATCAAAATATGATTATCAAGCTAACTAGCAGTTGTATTCCATTGGGCGTTACAATGACTATTTACTAGTTTGTCTAGGTAGTTGGAAAACACCCTGCACACAATTGCTCTCATTTGTGAAAGTAGTTTATGGGTCTGAGGTCAGTCTAGTTTGCAGGAGCAAATATAAACTCATGCTAATAAACACTCAGCAGACTGAATCTCCCTCAATGATGCTTCATTTATTAGGCTCCTCACCACTGTTCTGTTAAAACAAAACTGGAAAGGTTTTAATGGTGAATGAGATCTGAATGCTGTTATATGCTGTTCTGTAAGGTGACCCATTGACCTACTGTTGTTTTGTGCTTTTATTCATTGGTAAAGTCTGTTACTATGAATGTTAACAATAAAATGGATCACCAATTTATATCAAAGCTGAAAAATCTGCTTTGCAATACTTTGCTGATAAAGGACACTTGGGTCAATGGGTGGGATCCAAATGAAGACACCCCTATGTATTAGCAGAAATAAAGTAGTGTAACCAATTGCTGACTGTGTTATAGGTCTCTTATCTTGCCTGATAGATTAGCTGACCTCTGAATTTGTCAACGTATGAATTATTATTCACAATGAAGCCCAAGTCAAACAAAAATAATCTAAACCATCATTACACAAAGTGCCAAGTACAAAAATGATAAAATATGCTTCTGGATTTAAAAAAAAATCTTAATGTTCTAAAGGTTCAAAGGTTCATTTTATTGTCAAAGCATGCATGTATAATATGACTCTGATACCTGTCTTCTCCAGATAGCCATGAAATACAGAAAACCATGGGAGTTGTTGAAAAGAAAAGCCATCATTTCCACCCACAACACGAAAAAGAAATAGAACCTCACAAACCCTAAAACGCCTAGCAAAAAAAGCGATAACATCAAATCCCCAGCCCCCTCCTCACAGAAAAAAGTGACAATAACAAATCCTCAGCTCCCTCCTTTCAAAAATGAACAGCGACAATAGCATCAAAACCTCCAATCCCCTCTTTCACACACAAACTAAGAGATTCATCCACACAGAAAAACACCAATAAGAACATCAGACCCCAAATCCCTAATTTATCCCTCCTACAAAAAGTAACATATCGTCTACCTGCCAATCGGCAACAAGAAAGAAAAACACCAAAAGCTGAAGGAGACCGATAGAAAGTACAGTCCAATAATCACAGAACATCTATCTACCAGCTTTCAAGGAGAGCAGCCGCATGAACTCAGTCTTTCCATGAAGAGTGATCACTGAAGAACAATCTAACATTGTTTTTAATGTAAAGATCTATAACAGGGGTAGGCAACCTTAAGCACAAATGATTGTCTAGCATGCGTTATTCATTCATTTGAGGAAAAACATAACTAGATGTATTTAAATGGATAATTCCCATATTTCAAGTTTTTTTATGGCATTTATCTGGCCCACCATCCACTCATTAATACACGATCCGGCCCACACAGGCAAAAAGGTTGCCGACCTCTGATCTATAAGTAGGTTTGATGTTCTGACAGGAATATCACTAGACTGGTTTCAGGGATGGCATATTTGTAGTATAAAGCCTGATTGTGTAGGCTAGGTTAATTTTAGATGATTGTGTGGGCTAGGGTGAGTTTAGAGGAATGAGGCAAGATATTATTGAAACTAACCAAGTTCTTACAGACTTTGACAGGTTAAATGAAGGGTTTTCCCAGTTAAAAAGTTTCGACACAATGCTCACTTTCTCAGAATGGGGAGTAAAGCATTTGGGACAGGAATAGAGTCATTTATTCACTCTGTCCCAGAGGACTGCAGTCATCAAATACATTCAAAACACAAACTATTAAACCTTTTGATATCATGGGATAAAAAGGTATGGGGGTCAGTGCAGGATGATGGCTATGAGGAATAAAATCAGCCATGATGTTGAAGATAGAAAGAGTGAATGAAGAACAAAATAACCTGTTCTTGCTCTTATTTCTGATATTGCAAGGTCTTTATGAAAGAGGGATGGAAGGAGAGGAAGAATATTTATGGAAAACAGAACAGCAATAAACAGGAGGCATATAATTAAGAACAAGATAGAGGAGCCAGAATGAGCCAACTGCCCCCTCAAGCCATCTTCTATAATATTACAGCTAATCAAATATAGGCTTCAACATGTAGATTCATTGATTCCATTATAGGTCAAATATATGCTATACTACATCTTTAAGGAACCCATCTCCACAGTTCTGGGATCTTCAGGAATCCTATCATTCCTTAAAACATACAGTTCTCTTCCGAGGCAGCTGTATTGTCAATGGGGTGCACTGTGAACTCACTTGTTTAGATTGCCATAAACTCAAATTGACTAACATGGGATATGTCTGGGGGTAACTTGAAACAATATAATGGCTGTAATAAGATTGACAGTCTTCAGCAAGTTGGGATATGGGACAACTCAGTCACAACCGTTACTTGGGAATCACAGCCGAAACATACCCTCTTCCTAACGACTGTACACTGCAGTGTGTTGGCAGATGCTTACATGCTGCTGAACAGTGCTGACTGCTGCTTTTTGATCTGCCTTATTAAAACCTCAGTAAGCTGCATTTTCTCCCCTTCAAAAACACATGAATATGGAAGAGTTTATGAAGAACTAGCTATCGAACCAATAACAGAACTGTGCAATTCTTTTTTTGTCCTGAAATTGCCACAATGGTACCTGAACAGATCAGTAATGGGAAAACAGTGCACCAAATCTCATTGCAGACTCAGGCTGAGATTGTTAAGAACTCTGTATCAGGTCAATATGTGAGTAGGTTGATGAAATCGTGATATTTGGCAGCAATGCCAAGAAATTGTGTTAAATATCATCTCCGGTAAGCTTTGCCTATTTTAAAGCTACAAATCAATTATCAAACCATAAACAGCAGTTTAGTTCAAGTCACACCCCAGCTCTGTTACAGTCCAAAATAACACCTGCTACCAACAAAAACAAACAAAGAAACCAGATGGAATTGACCTTCCCATTTATACATTTCATTGAGAAACACAAGTGGAAATGATTTGTATGAATGTCACAGTGACAGATAAGTTCACCAACCCACCCCATCCCCTCCATCAAAAACTTGGTAAAAGAAGTGACTTTGTGAATGCATAATATTTTGAACCACAAAGCAGTGTACAACAACAAGAGACTCCTGGATGGCTACACGGAGCTTAGAAAAATAGAGGGCTACGGGTAAAGCCTAGGTAGTTCTAAGATAGGGACATGTTCAGCACAGCTTTGTGGGCTGAAGGGCCTGTATTGTGCTGTAGATTTTCTGTTTCTATTTAACAAAAATTGGCAATTCAGGTACAAATGAATGAGCTTTAATACTTCCTCATTGACTACAGATAATGAGCATTTTGTTAACTGCATTGGTGATATGTACCCATTGCAATGGGTTGTCTTCATTTCCACATGGAGCACTGGAGGTAATTAACATGTCAAAGGAAGACAGAAAAAAATAGGAGGGAGAAAAGAACTGATTAGGTTGAGAGGGTGATAGGGCGAGATAAAGCAAGATGTGAGGAGTTTTATACCAAGAGTGAACTCCAATTCCACTGAATGACCTGTTCCTCTATTTAATTCTTTTTTGGTAAACAGTACTGATTTTGGAAAAAATAGCATATTGCAGTGTTTACATTAGCGCAACATGTTGTATCATTAAGTTTGTCACCTTGAACCATCAAGTGCTTCGTCCAGCCTGGAGACACTGTAGCTGTAAACATCCACCAGTCTAAGCATACAGTTATTTTTCCTACCCACTGACCTAATTGCTGAATGGGATACGCAGTAATGTGAGGAAACTGCAAAGAAGACCCACCAGATCCTTCTGGATCTTTCTTTGGGAAATCTTTACTTGCCTCTTTGTTGAGCTCCCAATATTCCCCAAGGACAGCTGTCTGTCAGAAACAAATGCAGTCTGTCACATTTGAACTTACAAAAGAGCCTGTGGCAGCCAATGGCCTGGAAATATGTAAGGCAATAAATACATCCATATTCAGACAGGCATAAAGGATGACTACAGATCAAATAACAGGGGAGTTCTCATCTGCACTTTGTCCATCCAAATTGGACCCTTCAGCAGTTCCTAGATCCTTGAGTCAAGATCTTCATTTTTCTCTAAGCACTGAAGATGTTTTATCATACATCAGTATTAAAATAATTCAAATATCTATATTCAAAGGCCTCTCTTGGATCCTAATATTTAGATTATTAATCAGCAACTCCATGTGTTTTTCTCTCTCCCCGAGTGTACACAGGTGCTGAGAGGCACACCTGCCTCCTCTAATTTCTCTGCAATATGTCATGGTATACAGCCTGGCGAGTTAGAAGCAAATCATCAGCAAATCCCTGAAGGAAATCCTGATGACCCAATCCTTCCAGTAGCATGCTACAGGAGGAATAATAGAGGAGCAAAACACTAAATTAGCAACCACAAAAGTAGCATCTCGCAGTAAGTTACATCTACATCGGTCAGAAAACTACTTTCCAACATCCTTCCAACCACTGAGGTTAGGCCAGTTAGCCCGACATCAGTGGCTGCAAAGATGTTGGAGTCTATTATTAAGGATGAGGTTTTGGGGTACTTGGAGGCACATGAAAAAATAGGCCTAAGTCAGCATGGTTTCCTTATGGCAAAATCATGCCTGACATCTGCTGGAATTCTTTGAGGAAACAGTAGGAAGGTATAGACAAAGGAGAGCTGGGGGGATGTTGCTTATTTGGATTTTGAGAAGGTCTCTGACAAGGTGCCGCATATGAGGCTACTTAACACGATAAGGACTCATAGTATTATAGAAAGGATACTTGCATGGATACAAGATTGGCTAACTGCAGGAGGCAAACAGTGGGATTAAAGGTTGCCTTTTCTGGTTGGCTGCTAGTGACTAGAGTGTTGGGACCGCCTTTTCCCATGTTATACATCAATGAATTAGATGAAGGAATTGATGGCTTCATGGCCAGATGATAAGATAGCAGAAGGAGCAGATAGTGTTGAGGAAGCAGAGTGTCTGTAGAAAGACTTAGACAAATTGGGACAATGAGCAAAGTAGCAGTGGATGAAATACAGTGCAGAGAAGTGTGTCGTCATGCACTTTGGTAGAAGGAGTACAGGCATGGACTATTTTCCAAATGAGGAGAAAATTCAAAAATCAGAGGTGCAAAGGGACCTGGGAATCACCATGCAGGATTCCTTAAAGGTTAACTTATAGGTTGAGTCAGTGGTAAGGAAGGCAAATAAAATGGTAGCATTCATTTCCAGAGGACTAGAATATAAGAGCAAGGAAGTAATTCTGAGGCTTTATAAGGCATTGGTCCGAGTAGTGGCCTAGATAGAGTGGATGTGAAGAGATGATTCTTGTAGCAGGGGATTCTAGGACTAGAGGGCGCAGCCTCAGAATAGAGGGACATCCATTTAGAACAGAGATGAGGAAAAATTTCTTCAGGCAGAGGGTGGAGAATCTGTGGAATTTATTGCAGCCCAAGTCATTGGTTAGTATATTTAAGTTGATAGGTTCCTGATTAAGCAGGTTGTCAAAAGTTATGGGGAGAAGGCAGGAGAATGGGGTTGAGAAGGATAATAAATCAGCCATGATGGAATGGCAAAGTAGACTTGATGGGTCAAATGGCCTAATTCTGCTCCTATTTTTATGTCTTAAAGCTGCATGAAAGCACCAAAACGTGTGCAGTAGTTGTTCCATCATAAAGGTGATCAGGGATCAACCCTCCTGCTGCTGCAGTGCTCACAGTGCTGAACTCAATGCAGTCAGCAGCACTTTCAAATAGAACATCTGTGACCTTGGTTATGCTGCAGGGAGATGCAAGCTGGCTGATACTTGCCAACTCCTGCTGTTGCCTGAAAGCAGCCTGTGGAAAAAGTTGAATGTTATCACTTTTATTGACACTGTCAGCATAGTGCTGCTACTGTTTGTGGTTTCATATTTGGTTTCAGGAGATATTCTTATTTATCAAGGGCTCTGAGATTTCCAGCTGTGCATCATTGCAAACACCTTCTGCTTCCCATTCTGGTCTCCATCCATGCTCCTCAGTTAACAGCCACTTCTTTCACCATAATGCCCTAATCTCCTCACCTTGCCATACCCTTCCACACTCAAGTCTATTAATATAATCTTCTTTGATTTGGCTTTCATAGTGCGTCTCTGAACATCTTTCCTGACAGCTTGGTTTTCTACATTCTTTTGAACCCTGGAATATTGGATCAAATCTAATCCTATGCACCCTGCTGCCAGGATTCGCTACCTGCCTGCAGTGACCTTGTCCAGATTTAACTAAACTAACACATTAGAGAGGTATTCTGTGAATGGGCTTCGTTTCGGGCAGCATTTCATTAAAGCACTGCCGGAGTGGGCCTGACAGCCTTCGACAAAAGGCATGGCTGGGTGTTAGCCTCACTTCCTGCCAAAACTAAAGACCTGATAACACTTTTAAAACAGTAAAGACACTTACG